>NC_090440.1:1488489942-1488792659 GCF_031143425.1 Pleurodeles waltl | reverse complement strand
TCAACAGCCTTTTTGTACTTTTAATCAATGATATAAACATGGGGGCATCTTTATTAAAGACTTGGGTCACACTTGTGCCTTCCAAGAGGGAGCAAGAGTGACACACTTCTTAAGTTAGATTTATCAAGCCTTGCCTAGCTTCATAAATTTAGAGTAACGGCACGCACCCCTAATCGCTACATTGCCTCACTCTGACCTGGGAATGTGTGGGTGTTCCCATGCATCCATTTATGACTTTTGGTGTATTCTGTGATTTTACCATTATTGGTAGACCTTGAAATGTGTCATAATGATACACCTCCCCAAGTGAGGTATAACAAGAAGAAGTATCTTTACTTCTCCTCATTACTTCCTCTTTTTACGTGGGATGCCTTTTGCAGCACATGCAGAAAGAAGAAAATGTCTCTCATGATTGTTTTTGTGCAGGAAGGTGCCCCTTCAACAGTCCTGCTTACAACACGGGCACCCTTACACCATGGTACAAGGGTGTCTGCAGTGGCACTTGGCAGCATATTGTGCACCAGTGCTGGAAAAAGACAGGGGTGTACTGTACTATGTTATGTAGGGCACATTCCTGCACTTTCCCTTTCACTCAGCACAGGGCTGCAAGGTGATTTGCTGCGCTACATGATTTGCTAACAAACATGCCCCTTGGTATACAAATATAATTTTCTTGTAAATTTCAGGCATCACGAGGGAGGTACATGTGTCTTCATTTGGTCAGGAAATAGCTTGTGTAACTCTGAATATTAGGTAGCATTCTGTAAGTGCATATATTTTGTGTACATTATAGATGCCTGCTAATGTTTTCACAAGGAAAGTATACCTGTACTTAGTTTGTGAATTGGACACATGCCTGCTTATACGTTTTTGTAGCTTGTGTGACAACTGATAGTTATTGTATGGTTAGTATGGTTACAGAATAAGAGCAAATTTATCAATACTGACGCAGCATTGCATCAGAAATTCTTGCGCTCTTTTGCAGCTTTTCCCTGCACCATGGATGCCCTGTATATATGGGACAGCACACCATATACCCAGGCACCATAGATGAGGTTAACATTTTGACACAATGGTGATGCACCGCAATACAAGTATGTGACTCAAAGTTGACCTTCATGTCATTAAGCACCACTAAGTGACGCAGACCAGCATTGTGCCACGTAAGAGTGCTTAATGACACAGATGCACTTAAAAAAACAATGCAATCTACATAAAAAATATTTCGCAAAACAGAGAAGCATGAAAGAAGCCCCAGGGAGCCAGGAGGCTGGCAATCCCAACCTAGAAGACCTGCAACATCTCTGAGGAAGAGGAAGAAGAAGCCCAACTATACTCATGTAGAGGGCCAGATACTAATCAGTGAGGTGACAAAAAATGACCATCTCTTATTTTTCACCTCAAAATTGCCATTATCAAGGAAGGATACAATATGGCAAACCATAGTGGGCAAGATAAACTATGTTGCACAAACAAAGAGGACAATCCTAGTGCATAAGAAGAGGTGGCATGACTACAAGTGTAGGACAAAAGAAAAACTGGCCAGGAACCTTAAGGCAGCCATGAGGACCAGAGGAAGACCTGATGTCCAGGCGTAGTTGGATCCATTGAAGAAGCAGGTGGCATCCCTTATCCCTAGAGAGTTGGTAGCTAGTTGGGAATGTCCAGACAGTCTTGAGGTAGAGTACAAGGTAAAATTACCAGGTAAGTGAAAACAAGAGACCATATTGTTAAAAATGTCAAGCAGTGCAATGCAGCAAGACACTTTGCTGCACTGAATTGTGCCGTGTAAAAGGGAAAGGGCAGGAATGCCCCACTTGTTTTATCATCCATTAAATAACTGTACTTTCCCTTGGCAGTTACAAGTTTTCCAGCCCAGACCAACCCTGCCAAGTTTCACAGGTCCATGCATGATGTACTGCCTCCAGGATTTTCATTTTAATATTGGAACATGTAGTGTAATATATTATATCATAGAGCAGGACTATAAGTCAGAGAATACAAAGTTAAAAACATGGTCTGAAGCATCACATCATGCATGGACCATGGAAACTTGGCAAACATGCCAATGCCAATGCAGGCTCCCTCGCACCATGACCTCAGTGTGCTTGTATTGGAGCAAGGCAGCCAAATGTGAACTGTAATGGAAAAGTAGTTATTGCGGCCTTGTAGAAGTTTAACCTGTCACCAGAGAGGGTATTCAGGTGCTTAGTAGAGGCATGCTCTGCAAGTTGGAACACTTGAAGAGCTAGGTGTACAATAATTATCACAAATCCATCTCTGATGCAGCTCTCCTGATGTGCTCAGTGACATTGTTCCAGATGTAGCCTGCCCTAAGAAAACACCCTACCCCTATCTTGCTCAAATGGATTTTGGTGTGTGTGCAAGTGATACAAAGTGGAGGTTCATGATTGGTTGGTGGAAGTGTAGATGGTGGGTGATCCAGGTGGGTCCCAGGTAGTGTAGAGCCTGGTCTAGATGAGCATCTTCAACTGGGACTGTGTCTGAATGGGTATGTATTATATTTTCCTGAGGTGAGGTGTGATGTTTGTGCTGCAAGGTAGGTTGATTAACAATTTGGCTTTGGTGTGTTGGATAGTTTGCCTCTTGTGGAGTGGTGTGCAGAGATGCTGCAGTGGAGGGCATTTGTGTAGTATAATCTAAATGTGATGAGGGTTTGGGTGATGGTCTTACGTGTGCACAGAGAGAGCCACACAAATAATGTCTGAGCATGCAAAATATGTGAAAGCAGGTGGAGGTGTATTTGGTAATTTGAAGTCTCATTGTGACTTTAGTGTCCATGATGATGAACAGGTTTCTGGGGTACTTGAAGGATGAGGGGTTCAGACCTAGTTCTCTGGGCAACCAGGATACAGTTATTTTGCAGAATATAATCACTTATATCTTGTCAAGTAGAGATGAGCAGCTTAGAGTTATAGTTCACATAGAGTTAGCCATGTTGGGCAATGGCATGTTCTAACAACATTTGATGGTGTTGGTATCTCCTGAGAGTTAATGTATGTATTGTGTGTCATCAATGTAAGCAATGATCTTGAGTGCCTGGTAGTGAATGATGCTTGTAAGACACATATTTTCCATATATCCCTGTGTCCTTGAAACTGAACATAAATACTATCAGAATGTAACAAAAATAATTATGTCATATTCAATCATGGCATCTTAGTGACAAATTTCTTTCCAGAGGGTCAAAACATCTCCTGGAGATCAGCCTATTTATGATGCCCAACCTGTTGGGGACACCATCCTGACCCCTATGGACAAAGACATCTTCCAGCAGCTCCTGGACAGTATTGAAACTATTCCACTGGAACTGGCAAGGGAAGATAATGTTGTTGGGTCAACACAAATTGGACATAGACCATTAACCGGTCACATAACAGCTGAGTATTCTGAGGACGTCCAAGTTACTTTTCAATGGTGAGTGGTAGGAGTTCAGCAACAAATTGCTGAGGAACTCTGGTTCGGGATGTAGACCATATTGAACACTCTTGAAGGTGTCTGCAGGTGCCTTTGTCTATGGAAAGGGTTGACTAATGCAATCACAGACACTTACTCTTGGCTCCATGGAATTGAAGAATATCTAGCTGACATCACTGGTGTCATAATGCAGAAGGACACCTGTGAAGTCATCATGCAGCTGGGAGCAATCAATACATCCTTCCAGTCCCTGGATGCTAAGATTCACTCCTTCATTGCATCAACGAGTGCCCCAAGTAGCAATGTTGTTGCTTTGTTGGCTAACCAGCAAGCCCTTGACAGGGATTACCATGCTGCCTTAATAGTACCCACGAATGTTGTTGTGAACAATGGATTTACATCTTCTGCCTCTTATGTGTGTGTGCCTGAGGCTAGTAATATCTCTCAGCTGCCTCCCTTTCCAACACCACTACTTCCAAGGGAGGGAGAACATGCATCAAATGATGAAGATGTAGAATTCTCCAGTGTCTGATGAAGAACGTGTTGATAAACATTTGTGAATGCCCCAGACCAGTTTTCCATACTGTCTTATGTAGAACATCATGCCACATTCTTTGGGGCCCAGTACAGTACTCTATATTTGTGCAGTAGTTTAACTTGTCCACTTGTGGTCCTCAAAAATCTGCTACACTTGATAATAGCAATTTCCCTCCTCACTGATCTCACTATACATATGTACATGAGATGTCACCTGTGTAACTAAATGTATGTTTACACCCGATACATACAATTTGATATATGTGTTGTTTTGGAAGAAAATAATGACTCACATGTAATGTGAGGCTATGAAGCTCTGGAATTATTTAATTATTAATATTAGAAACTATTATTAGACTTGAATAGTTGTTCCTCAAAAGTCTACATACATAATTTAACTATAACAGCTAAAGTCACTTTTTTGAAGCTGAAGAAGAGAGAGCTCAAGGTAATTGCACATCCTGAATTTGTATGTATCTCTATAACAATTACATCCATTGGAATGGTATGATGAGAAATGTGTAGTTCATAAATGTAATGTCAGACACACAGAGATAAGGTTCTTGCAAAGCACACAAAAACATACCACTTGTATGTGGGATGCGTGAGGCATATGAGGCCACAATATTGTTACAATGAGTCACATATATGTTAAAAAGTAAAGACAACAACATCATGAGCAAATGTTAAAAAATCATTGCTTACCTAAACAATAAACAACAATGCAGAACTCTGGATGGTTATACCAAAACTAGCCAGATAATGATGTCCATAGTCCTCATGGATTTTCATTGTACTTTTGACACATGAGGATACACAAGCCCAAACAAATACAGTGAATGACAGTAACCAAGACCTGCAAATGCACCTTGCCTCACCCTGTGTATACTGATAAATGTTTAAAAAGAAACACAGGCCAAAACAGCGGACTTATGTTACTCTGTCCCAGAGAGACCTCACATGTTGTGAGTGTGAGAACATCTACACGTTACATCATTTGTGTTAGACTTTTCATCTTTGGCGTGGTGTCCTCTAACTTTTTGCTTCTGTTTCCCAGGTTGTTGATGTGTGCTGGACTCTTTTTTTGCTGTTTTTGTTACTCTGGGAACTTTACCACTGCTATCTAGTGCTAAAGTGCAAGTGATCCTTTACAAAATGTGTATGTAATTGGCTTATCCATGATTGACATATTTGATGTACTAGTAAGTCTGTGGCAAAGTGCACTAGAGGTGCCCAGGGCCTGTAAACCAAATGCTACTAGTGGGCCTGCAGCACTGGTGGTGCCACCAACATAAGTAGCTCTGTAATCTGGTCTCAGACCTGCCACTGCAGTGTCTGTGTGTGAAGTTTTTACTGTAAATTCTACTTGGCAAGTGCACCCACTTTCCAGCCCTAAACTGTCCCTTTTCTTACATGTAAGACACCCCTAAGGTAGGCCCTAGGACAGGGTGCAGTGTATGGTTAAGGTAGGACATATAGGCCCTCATTGAAGCTGCGGGTGCCAGTATACCGCCAGTGCTGGAGGTATTTCTGGCTCCCTATTTGGACTTTTCCGCTGGCCCAGCGGAAAAGTCACATCAACATTGTTGCCGGCTCATAATAGAGCCGGCGGCAATGTTGATGTGCAGCAGGTGCAGTAGCACCCGTCGGGCATTTCACTGCCCGAAATTCAGGTAGTGAAATGCGTGATGGGGCTATGCCTGGGAGCCCCTGCACTGCCCAATCCAAGTGTATGGGCAGTGAAGGGGCCCCCAGGGCCACCCCAATCCCCCCTTACTGCCTGCCTTTCCATGGAGGTGTTTACTGCCATGGCCAGGCTGGCGGTCGGGGACTCATAATCCCCAGGGCAGCAGTGCTTGCACTGCTGCCTTGGGGATTATGACCGTCAGGCTTCCGCCGGTATGGGGGTATGACTATTGCACCACGGTCATAATAGCTGGCGGAACACCGCCAGCCTGTTGGCGGTGTTACCGCCAGCTTACCGCCGGCCGCCAGGGTTGTAATGAGGCCCATAGTAATCTGTTTTATATGTCCTGACAGTGAAATATTGCTAAATTTGTTTTTCACTGTTGCAAGGCCTGTGCCTCTCATCGGTTAACATGGGGGATACCTTTAAATCTGATTAAAGTGTAGATTCCCTTTGGGAGCAGATGGACATGTGGAGTTTGGGGTCTCTGAGCTCACAATTTAAAAATACATATTTTAGTAAAGTTGATTTTAAGGTTGTGTGTTTGAAAATGCCACTTTTAGAAAGTGAGCATTTTCTTGCTTATACCATTTCTGTGACTCTGCCTGTTTGTGGATTCCCTGTCTGGGTCAGTTTGACAGTTGGGCTGGTTGCACCCCACACTAGACAGTGACACAAAGGGAGCAGAGATGTAGTCTGCATTTCCTGATGAGTCATCTGTGCTAGGAGGGAGGATAGTAGTGGTCACTCACACCTGAAAGGGCTGTAACTGCCCTCACACAATGCAGTCTCCGACCCCCTGGTGTGTGTCTGAGGCCTGGCCTGGGCAAGGCAGGATTTCACAATCAAGATAGACTTTGCTTTGAAGTAGGCCTACTTCAAATGAGAAAATGGGTATAAGAAGGGCACCCAAATCCACAGACTTTAGAAGACTTCTGGAAACCAAGAGAAACCTCTGCTTAGAGAAGAGCTGAAGAGCTGAGGAAGAAGAGCTGCCCTGCCTATGACTGTGCTTTGTGGAGCTATCCTTCTGCCAGAGTAAGAAGGCAAAGACTGGACCTTGCGTACCTTCCATCTCAAGAACAACTCTCCAAGGGCTTGATTTAGAGCTTGCCTCCTGTTGCTTGAAGTCTCAGGGACAGCAAAGCCTTCTCTCTGCCAGCATCTGGAGTCTCGGGAGAGAATCCTGCTCTGCCAAGTGCTGCCCATCCAGTTCCTGGGACCCTAAAAGGAGAAACTGGCAGCCTAAGAGGAAGAAATCCACGCACAGAACGCCATGTGGGGAAAAGATCTACGCAACTCCGATCTGCGGCTGAAAATCGATGCTCACCTGCAGCGGGACCCAAAGATCGATGCCCGGGGCTAGAGAAATGATGCACATCATCGCTGACGGAGGATGGTGGGATCACAACCCGTGCTGCATGGTTTTCAGATCATCGTGCAGCTGGATTTCTGATGCAAACACTGATGGGCATGTAAAAACGATGCAAGGCCTGCTTGGACCCAAGAGTGCTGACTGGATCAACGCATCGCTCTCCTGCGTAGAGAAGAAACAACGCACGCCGACCCGAGTAAAGGAGAAACGATGCAAGGTCTCGCTCGTGAGTGAAATCGATGCATCACAAACCCTTTTTGATGCACATTCCCCTGTGCAGGGTTATTTTTGACGCACCCAAGGTACATTTTCACGCTAACAGTGTTAGTGTGAGTTTAAAATTACATGAAGCCTCTTTTTGCATTTTCAGTGATACCTTGACTTGTGTATTGTGGATTTTTGTCCTTTTGGTCTTGTTTTGTTTAGATAAATATTTCCTATTTTTCTAAACCTGTGTTGTGTAATTTTGTAGTGCTTTTATTAAGTTACTGTGTGTGTTGGTACAAATACTTTACACCTAGCACTCTTAAGCTAAGCCTACTACTCATGCCAAGCTACCAATTGGGTGAGCAGGGGTCAGCTGAGGGTGATTCTCTTTACCCTGACTAGAGTGAGGGTCCTTGCTTGGACAGAGGATAACCCAACTGCCAACCTAAGACCCCATGTCTAACAATTTGCACATACAATTTTGCATTAGTGGCTGACCAGGGAACCTGTAACATTGCTACACACCTTACCAGGGGAAGGGGAAATGGGAGATATATGCTCCAAATGTAATGTTGTCAGCTTTTTCTAAGTGAGCTGCATGATATGCCACACTCAGCATGAAGGCAATGCCAGTGATCGTGGATATTGTCCAGCTAGATTTGACTTCCTGGACAATTACAAACCAACCAACAATGCAGAACCCCTTGCACAGAGGTGCAAGTGTGTCTGCATTAGTCTTAGGCATCAATTTGTGTCTCCATGAAGGCAGGGATCTGCAATCTGTAGTAAAATGTCAAATCCACCACTTACCTGCCCTCTCCCTATCAAACAGGGCAGTACAGAAAGAAGACTACCTTTTCTATTGGTAAAATCAAATACTGAGGCCTGGTTTCAGTGTCCAAAGTATGGAAATGTTTCCGTACAAACTCAAATGTGAGGAAGTCTTTCAGTTGCCTCTACAGAGGACACTGACAATTTAACATATTCCTACAAAGTACTGAGGATAAATTAAACATCATGTACCCACCTAACACAATAATAGTAAATAATGCTAAATAAATAATATCCATCTAAAGAACAATGAATAATTTAATTAAATGTAAGCGCTATTAACGAAAACACTACTTAACCCTCACTAACCCGCACTAACTATCTTTAACATTAGCCTATCTTAACCTATCTTAACCACTATTGACACATGACAGGTACATCAACCCCAACCTCCGTTAATACCCAATGATCAGTGTAATACAAATATCAACTACATCCTAAACATATACTACTAACTACACATAGAGACCTTAACAAAGATTTTTTTGAGTTATTTATATATTTTTTATAAACCTAAAACACTATTCTCCCACCTACTTAAATGTCTACCATAATAATAATTACTAAAATACTACTACATAAAAACTACTTACTTATCTAAAACTATACTAAGCTATTCCTAACCCTACAATAAACGAACTAGACCTACAGCTTTGACTGATAAATATAACAATATAAGATTTCTAGAAAAAAGGGAAGAGGAGTCTGTAGTGAATCCTACTTCGTTTTTAATGGGATAACAGGAGTTAGCTTAGCCTTTGGCTTTCAGACTCGTGCCCCCGTCACCTAGTGACTTTTAACCTACTTAGCTTGCCCTGTCTTAGCCCATTTAATTAGTTATTTCTTCTAAGATGGCTGCCTTGGTTATAGTTAGGCCACTTGTTATGAGTTACATTATCAGTGTCACCACGCTAAGGCGTCAAGATCAAGCAACAAAGACAAACAAACAGTAGGTGTTCAGACTTAGGGATTTTCCCTCTCTATACTTTTGAGGGTTGTTTATATTAATTGCCATCCTAAGCATGTCTGTTATCTATTGTTTGGGAACACACCTACGTTAGGGGTCCTTGTAGATCTGTATAAATACATGGAACTTTAGACAGATAATCAGAGGGATTCCGACCAGAGGGCATCGCCACCATCGCTGATATTGATGCTGCAGTCGTCTTGACGCTGAGCCAGTCTTCGTGTCCCTGCGGAGTCTGAGATAGAGACCTCATTCCAAGGTAACAAGGGTTGGGGGCTCCTCTCATGGACTTGGCATTGGCAGATTAGGTTTAGCAAACCCAGCTCTCCTTTAGATAGGAGGTTATGCCTTTCATATTAGGGTATTAGGGCATATTACATCTCGTATGTAAAAACTATTGAAACTTTACTGCATCTTTGTCACTGCCTGTGTTTGTATGAGACATGACATATCTGTGAGAAAGGGGTAATCTCAGTTTAACCACAACACTCCCTGAGATGTCTTATTCTTGAGTCCATGTGTAAAGGCTGCCACAAATCACCTTCAACTACTGTGTTCCTGGTGAGGTGCTGTTAGTGAGCCGGTAAGGTTGGGACAACAGTTGCAAATTGTTGTAGGAAAGGCATAGTCATCTACAAGCAAAAGTATTGACCTCCTTTAACCAGCAGTCTTGCCCAGAGCAAGAGTCCAAACTATGACAAGTCCTGAGGGAGAGTTCAAATTTGTGCCACTATTCTTTCAATTGCCTCCTGGCACTTTCTCAAAATGTCTCTGTGCTGCTACTGTTCTTTTTCTATTCTTGTCATCCTCTTGTCCCTTTTCATAATTCTCTGCACCAGCAACACATTAAAGATGGACTGAGCTGCACCTCCAATTGCACTTGAATGCCTTGCAGCTGCTATCCTCTAGAGGGTCAAGGGGTGGGGTGTGATGAGCCTGGCTGCTGAGTTGCATTTACAAATCCTTGAGTGGCCGTGGCTGGCTGTGCCTCTGCAGATGTTTGTGGGGCCCAAATGCTAGCCAAATTTGCCTTCTAATATGTGTGGGCCATTTTCTGATATCCATTGGTCATTTTCTGAATGCTGGCTCACTGTACCTGTCTAATGGCAAAGGTTTTCATGGTTTCAGGTGTCATGCGAGCTAGGGAGAAAATTGTGCCTCATAGTGGGGCAGGTATATTGTGAACATCAAGGCCCGTATTTATACTCCGTTTGCGCCGAATTTGCGTCGTTTTTTTCGACGCAAATTCGGCGCAAAACTAACGCCATATTTATACTTTGGCGTTAGACGCGTCTAGCGCCAAAGTATTGGCAAATAGCGTCATTTTTTTGCGTGAACGCCTTCCTTGCGTTAATGAGATGCAAGGAAGGCGTTCCCGTCTAAAAAAATGACGGCGAAGCAAATGCGTCGTATTTATACTCACGGGCAAAAATCACGCCCGGGAGTTGGCGGGTCAAAAAACCCCGCATTTGCGCCACTATTTAACGCCTGGGTCAGGGTAGGCGTTAAGGGGCCTGTGGGCTCAAAATGAGCCCACAGGTGCCCTCCCCTGCCCCCAAGGACCCCCCCTGCCACCCCTGCCCACCCCAGGAGGACACCCAAGGATGGAGGGACCCACCCCAGGGACATTCAGGTAAGTTCAGGTAAGTATTATTTTTTATATTTTTTTACTTTTTTTTGGGTGGCATAGGGGGGCCTTATTTGTGCCCCCCTACATGCCACTATGCCCAATGACCATGCCCAGGGGACACAAGTCCCCTGGGCATGGCCATTGGGCAAGGGGGCATGACTCCTGTCTTTACTAAGACAGGAGTCATGAAATGGCGTCTGGGCGTCGTAAAAAAAATTCGCAAATCGGGTTGAGGCGATTTTTTTGCCTCAACCTGACTTGCCCCATTTTAAGACGCCCTAACGTCATTTTTTCCCAACGCCGGCGCTGCCTGGTCTACGTGGTTTTTTTCCACGCAAACCAGGCAGCGCCGGTCTGCTTGGGCCGGCTAACGCCATTCCATAAATACGGCGCCCGCATGGCGCTTCAGAATGGCGTTAGACGGCGCTAAATTTTTTGACGCTAAACTGCATTAGCGCAGTTTAGCGTCAAAAAGTATAAATATGGGCCCAAGTGTCATAAAAGATTACTGACATTGTGGTGCTATCATAAGTGTCTCTCCATACCTGCACCTTATCTTTGTATATTGAATCATACAATATACCATCATTATAATGACTTCTCCAATTACAATGTGCCAACATATCCCCAATTTAGTTCAGTGTAAGTATACAAAACTTATATACACACCATATGGAACCATGCATTTCACTCATACCAGTGTTCCACACTCAGTCAGATGTGTCAATACCACATAATACCCATGACCTGGATACATACACTTTTGCAGTTGCTCTTGCATCATGCAAGGAGGGGGGCAGGAACACTTCAAAACCTTTTATGGGTAAAGGTAAGCAATTGCATCTTGTGTGGGTCTGCATGTATCTAGTGATCTTCAGCTACACAAGGCTGTGCACATTGAAGACTTGTCTTACTCTGTGGTAGGGAGCCACTCAATAGATGGAGCGTAGGTGCCTCACTGCATTAACAGCTTGATTTTGACAGCCTTACAGATTTAGCATTAGTGCTAGACATGCTAAATATGTCATAATGCATTAAAACCACAGATGAACCTAAACCAGGAGAAAAAGTAAATTTTCACATTTCTGTTACCTCATTCTCCCTGTGCTACATTCTGCAGCACACAAAAAAAAAATCAAAAAGCCTCTTAGGAGTTTGTTTATGCAGGACCCTGTCCTTACCTGCCTAATGCCAGCTGTCCCTATAATGCAGGCCCCCTTGCACCATGATGCAAGGGTGACTGCGTTGGTGGTAGGCAGGCAACAATGTACTACCAGTATGAAAGAACATGAATGCGCTGTACCATGGAATCACTGTACATTCTTGCCCTTTCATGTCTCTTCTCTGTGTATATCCCACCCAGCTTGTAGCTTTGCTGGACCATCAACCTAGGAATGGGGGATTCCTTTACTTCTCATGATTTCTCCAGGTAGCCATGGCATTAGCCAAATAGGAAACCAACATCCTCCATGTTATGCATCACTGCAGGAACCTCTACGCTCAGTGTACAGTCACAGCACATTCATTGCCCAGTACTGTAATTCACATGTATCATGTTACTACCAGTATACTCACATACAGCACACACACTGACTCTGTGCACATTGTCCAGTACTACACTCCCTTTGTATGTACTGGAATTTGTCACTTTCAAAACACCACCAGAACACACACATTTACCACTTCCACACTGTTCACACAGTTCACCGCATGTGCAGTATATGTCTTGAAAGGGCGCATGCATTCACACATGATTTACTCACACACACAGTTCCGGATCAAGCTGATATTAGGCTGGGGTGAATTGAATGCAGTGAAGCAGAACTTTAGAAGAGGTGAGTGAGCGTGTAGGCCTTACTCCATTGACCCAAGCAAGAATGGTCATGTTCACTACTACTGATCACTACACCCTATGCTGCCACCACCACGCTTGCACTGTATTATTCCTGTTGAAGGCACTAGCATAAAAAGCTAGAGTAGCTTTTTGTGTGCCTCTCCTGGTCCAACAAGACTGCAGTCCATAACACGGGCCTATTACATGACCATGCATGCATATTCCATGTTCCCCTGTGGGAAGATGCAACCATGAGGGATCCAGAATACAATTCATTTGGACACTCAGGACATGGGTACACAACTCTCACAATGCTGAGGAAAATTACAAAGCAAGTCACTGTTGCATCATATTTCCAATATTTGTGTATGTACACATCAATTTGTGCTTGCATCATGACATACATGCTTCACACACATGACACATTTCTGTATTTATGAAGTGATGTGATGCTTGGAATACATTACCCTTACTTTTCAGACAAATGCTATGCATTGCTACTACAGCAGTTAAGTGTGTGTTGGTATGGGCCTTTAAGCCTCCATGCATTGCTCTGTAAAGCAAGTGAATATGTATTGTCCTAAGTGTGAGAAGAGGTCACCTGTGTTTTTTGGATCCCCACACATGCATGTTTGCCATTTTAACAAATGACATTTGGACATCTACGGCTGAGTTTATGGTTTTGGCCATGACAGATGTCTCCAATAATAAGTGATGGTACCTGTGGCAATATTTTTGCCTACAAAGGACTGCCACTCTGCATGCTAGTCCATATCCGCAATACACATCAACTTGAAAATTGCCTCAGGGACTGACTTATGGGAGAATGGTGACCAACATAAACTGAGGACCACATTGAACACACGCCGCGGTCAGAATGGCCCGGGAAGCACCGCCAGCCTGTTGGCGGTGCTTCCTCTGCCCTCCACCCTAGCGGTTTGAAACCGCCAGGGTCGGAATGAGGGCCTGTATTTGGTAGAGACTATCCTGAACAACTGCATCACAACTATGCTTTTGTAACCTACTTTTTCCTTTTCAAATCTTTACTTCACCCCTAGTGTGCATTTTGTAGTGGGTACCAATTTGAAATGCCCATTATAGAATGAACACTCAGTTGCAATAAGTGGAAATTGCACCCATCCTCTCTTTCAATTTTGCCACAGCCCCATTGGTTTCCATCACAACATATAGTCAAGAGTTTGACCTTTTCGGAGCTGAAGTTTTAGTTTTAGGTTAAACCACATTCAAGTTTGACAGTGATAGGCATCACATTGTGATGTGACCAATTGTCCTGATGTCACATTGACTCCTTCTACAAGATTTGTTGACTGTCTTAAGTGTCTGAAGGGAGGCTCCATATCATCATGTCCTCAATGTGTTCTCGTCTTGGTTTAATGCCACCTCAGCATACATAATCTTCAGGTTTGGGATATGGAATCTGATTCAAACTGAAAGTCTCACATAAAAAATGTACCGTACTCCATGAAGCCTTCCGTGGATGGAATATGCTGCATCTGCTGGGTTTCTGACTTCTACATTGATTAGCTTTTGGCTTGTTTGTCATTCAACTTTAACATGAAAAATGAAATGATATTTTCATCACTCATCTGTGTTATTCTTTTGATGCACAATTACACATAACATTTCAAAACAGTAGTCCTGTTCATGTCTGTGGAAACCACTGCTTGGTACACTCAAAATGCCACTATCTCATAATCTGCAAATACCCTTGGTTGAAAAGAGAACATATTGCATACAAATTAATTTAAAGCGGTATCCTTCTGTTGCTGAGCTTGTTTTTTCACTTTAATGCTGCTACTTTTCAGTGGCTATCTTTTTTCAAGGTTGTATAATAGTGAAAGTATTTGTATATGCCTGCCTTTACCAGTTATGAAGTTATGAGTGATAACATACTGTAAGAATAGCAGTGATATTTGAATATTGCATCAAAAGGTAATTACAATTAGCTGCTGATCTGCTGTTTGGTATGTGGTCTGCAAGGCGAATACAGGGTTACACACTGACAGCTCAGCAGTGCTAACTTGTGAATAGGACTACTAAAAATGGCACTTTAAGGTATCAAAAGAATAATTGCATGAAACCTGATGTTTTGTTCAAGTCAAATTTAAAATAACCTTTCTACAAATGGCAACTTCAGAAAGTTGCCTCTTTGTTGCCCAAAGAGTCCCTGTGACTGTTTAATGTTGAACACAAGCTGCTGTTCTCAAGACAGCCTTCTGCCCATCTGGGGGAGGTGTGAATGAACCTCAAGAAGGAACACTAAGGGACTGTCATTGGAAGAGGTGTGCTGTCCTCATGGCAGGTGGGCCAAACAGGGTTTGAGCTCAAAAGGTGAGCTTGAAATGGGAAAATTGCCTTTTAATGGCAAATAGCACAAGACAGAGACTTCTCTTTTGTGTTGGCTAATGGATTGGCATCATGGACAGAGAGGGAGAAGTCTCTGCCAAGTTAATTTCTCTGTGAGTGTGTGGCCCCCAGGTGGCTACAACTCTGGGATGTGCTAGGGAGCTCCACACACCAAGGTAAGGGTTCTGCATGTAGGGAGTAGGCAAAAAGGTACATTCTGGGCTAGCTAGATGCAGCACTAGATGGAAGTGGACCTGATAGCCCATTGTAATAACCCCTGACCTCCTGGTCTAGCACGCTGGTCCCAGCTTCTGGCTTATAGCTCTGAGGCACTGCTGACTCGGCTTCGGTACAGAGCCCCGCTAGCCCCACTTTCAATCCTGCTGCCTAGACGACCACTATTACTTTTGCCTGCTTGTCTCCTGTCCTGTGCATTTTTTTTGTTTTGCCATTATTTTTTGTTTGCCATAGTCAATATGTGTAGCAGCAAAGTGTAGTCTGCAAAACGTAATTTGTTTTCCATTTTGCCAACTTTGTTTTGTTGTTTGTCTATGCCTTTTTCTACCTCTCCCCCTCTCCCACCTCTCACCTCTCTGCAACCCCCTCCAACCTACCAGGACTTCTTATGGAGGCTGCTGTGTGGCCATGCAGGGGAACATGCAGGGGTTGCGTGCAGATTGTGTGCCACTTACACGTCACAGGCAATCCCGTCTGCACCCGCCCATGTCTGGCCCATGCCCAGCACCAGGATCCCTGACTCTCCCACCATCCATTGCTACACCAGAGCAGAGCTAATCACCCTCAACGCCTCACCTGCCAACAGAAACTGCTGCCATGGACCTCTTCAGGTGTCTTCTCTTATTGGCAATGCTGGATCACCTGCCTCATCATCCCTCCTGCACACCCCACCAAACAATGGCCTCCGTGCACGATGCCCACCCGTCAACTGAACTGTATACTGCTCAACATCTCTAGGCAAACATGCAACCAAGGTATGGGACACCATCACCACCCTCGCACCCAACCTTGCCTTCCTCAAAGAGACCTGGCTCAACACCACCTTTGCACCTGACATCACAACAGACACACCTGAGAGATACAAGATCACCCACTGCAAATGCACCAACAAATTTGGAAGAGGTATCACCATAATTCACAAGGAGTCAATCCAAGTCACTGCCATAGATGACATCAACACACCAACCATGATACACCTCAACTTCAAACTCATCATCAACAGCAATACCACCATCAAAGGGACTCTTGCCTACAGACCCCTTAAACCCTGGCCCAGTTTCTGCCACACCATTCCCAAACTCATCACCTTCCAAGCCATTGACACCAAACACTACATCTTCTTCAGAGACTTGAATTTTCACATAGATCACCCCGGTCAATGCCAACACCTCCAACCTCATACACAGCATGGAAATCATTTGTCTCAGACAGTTATTCACTGACACCACACACATTGCTGGACACAGACTAGACCCTATTTTCACCTCCAGCCACTGAATCAAATAAAGCCACACCACCCAACTCAACTGGACCGACCACTCCATCATCTACTTCTTTACACAGAGCAGAAAACCAATACCACCTTCCACATTACACTGGAGTAGGGGTAAGATATCTGAAGACCAATGGTCCAACGCCCTCAACTTCCACATCACAGTCAGCACACACCAGACCCCCAGCATCACACCAGACATTAACAGAGACATCAAAAACTTTACCTCATGGATATCTAACTTCACTGACCTTGTCGCCCCACCAAAACAATCAAACCCAAAAAACCCTCCAAACAAGCAAGTTGGTACACGCCGGATCGCCATACCACAAAATGCAACTGCAAACAACTAGGGCCCGATTTGCAAAGGTAAACTTAGGTGCTTGGTCTTAACTTAGAGCTCATTCACAAAGGGCATTTATGTGCACTATCGTTGTGTCCACACTTGAAGTGGATCATACATGTAAATGCCATTTGTGAATTCCCAAAGTTGTAAGCGTAGACTTTTGGTCGAAGTTTAGACCAAACATCTAGGTTTTCCTTTGTGAATTGGGCCCCTAGAGAGGAAATGGTGCAAACTCCCCAGTGACTGAACCACATTCAAGAACCACAGACTCCTAAAAAACACCAGAAAACAGGCCCAAGCCACTGGCATCTTAGCCAGCCCCAACCGAAGCAGAGACCTTTTCAAGATTGTCAAGGAGTTGGCCAACCTGGCAGCACTAGAGAACACCGTCCCTCCCACCCAGGAACAGTGCAAATCACTTGCTACCTACTTCCACAACAAAAAAATCCAACATACATAGAAACTTAGCACCCCAGCCCACTGCAATAGACATAATCAACCTCTTCAACATCTCAGATCCCCCCTCCAAGCACAGAATCTACAAGTGGAATCAGCGCATGACCCAAAGCACATCAGACATCATGAATACCATCCACTCGGGATCACCCACAGACCCTTGCCTACATCACATGTACAACCTCAGCATCAAGAGCAGTGACAGCAGAATCACGCACATCCCCAACTCATTCATCAACTCAGCTATGTATCCTGATGACTGGAAATACATGAAAGTCAAACCCCTCCTCATGAAATTGTCCCTAATCCCAACAATCTCAAAAACTACTGACCAATATCCCTGCTACCTTTCCAAGCAAAAGTACTTGAAAAGGCCATCAACCAGCAACTCACAACATACCAAAAAGACAACAACCTCCTGGACTCATCACATTCAGGATTTTGATTATTATTATTATTATTATTATTATTATTATTATTATTATTATTATTATTATTATTATTATTATTATTATGCATCATTTGTAAAGTGCATGGCTACCTTAAAAGGTTTCCCAGCACTGGCCTCAAATATGGTAAAATAGATCTATCCCAGGAGCTGCCCAAGGAAAACCAGAATTAGGAGGATTCAAAAAATTGAAACAGCCACATTTTTGAAGAAACAAAGAGAGTGACTAACACGCCCTCATTCTAAGTGGAAGATCATTCCAGAGTCTTGGTCGCAGGAAAAAGAATGCTCAACCTCCTTGGTGGGATTTCCTAATGCTCGAAATTGCAGCCAACCTTATAGAACTAGACCACAACGAGCATGCAGCGGCATTCGGAGACACTAAGGCTCTAAGATAAACCGGCCCTGAATTTGAAAGGCATTTTGTGCATATAGCACAATTACTTAAATAAAAGCACCCGGCACTCGATGGGTAACCAATGCAAGGTCATAAGCATACTAGCTGTGGAGGTGAGTTTAGGAGAGTAGAGCAAAAGCAATACAGCAGCATTTTGAGTGACCTGGAGACATTTAAGTAATGTTTTTGCCACCCCCAGATATAACACATTCCCATAGTTCAGTCTGGAAATTACCAGGGCCTGGACCCTGGTTCTCTGGGCAGAGGTAGGGAGGCAATAGACACTCTTACTAAGCCACTTCAAGATGCAGAAGCAAGTGGCAGCCACCTTGTTAATTTTATTACTCATATACATTTGTCATCAAACCACACTTCAAAGTTCTTCACAACCAACACTGGATTAGGGGAACTGCCCATGGCTGAAGGCCCCAAATAAGAGTCCCAGTGAATAGAGGGAATACCCACCAGCAGAACCTCAGACTTATCTCCATTTCATTTCAGTGAGTTTGTACACATCCATAATGAAACTTGGGTGAGGCAGGAGTTAAATGCTTCACATTGTGATTGTCCTTAGCTGACAGAGATACAACAATTTGCATATCATCCGCATACAACAAATATCCACAGTTTTCCACAATATCTGTCAACGGCCTGACATACATATTGAAAAAAGCAATGGACTCAAAGTAGAGCCCTGGCGCACACCTGAAACTAGCAGGTAAGATTTTGATCTATGTTGGTCAGTGTGGAACTAGAAAATATGGTCATGCCAAGCTAGGGTAGTACCCTGTATTCCCATGCCCAGTATTCTTTGAAGAAGCTTGGTGTGATT
Source organism: Pleurodeles waltl (assembly GCF_031143425.1). Taxonomy (NCBI): domain Eukaryota; kingdom Metazoa; phylum Chordata; class Amphibia; order Caudata; family Salamandridae; genus Pleurodeles; species Pleurodeles waltl. Next base: position 1,488,773,797 of record NC_090440.1, on the reverse strand, counting down.
TACTGTATCTAAAGCTGCACTGAGACTGCCCTGATCATCGTGATGGGTGATATCAGAATCCTTCTTGATCAAGGAGACTCAGCAGCCCTCAGTCTCTTAGACCTGCCAGTGGCCTTTGACACAGTCTTCCACCATATACTGCTCAAGAGAATACATCACATCCAAGGTGACGCCCTGAAATGGATCACTTTGTTTTTCTCCGGATGAACACAGAGGATCTTCCTCCCACTATTTACCTTGCAACCCAAGCCCATCATCTGAAGAGTCCCCCAAGGATCCTCCCTAAGCCCCAACCTCTTCAACACCTACATGAGACCCCAGCCAGCGTCACACAAGACCACAGACTAAACATCATCTCCTACGCAGGTGACAGACAGCTAATCTTCCCCCTATCCAAAGATCACTTCACGGCAAAGACTAATTTCCATCTATGCATGAACAGCATCATCGACTGGCTGAAGGACAACTGTCTCAAAGTTAACACCGACAAAACCGAAGTCCTGCTGATTGGAAATACTACCTCACCCTGGGACACCTCCTGGTGGCCCGCGGGCCTAGGTGCCTTCCCCCCTCACCATCACAGACCATGCCCGTAAACTAGAGTCTATCATTGACAACAACTTAAACATGAAGAACCAGGTCAGTGCAGTATCTTCCACCTGCTTCTGCACCCTGCGACTGCTACGTAAGATTTTCAAGTGGCTCCCCATCAACACTAGCGGGAACGCCTACCTAGCATCTAATTAGTGCAAGGTAGTTTGCTGCATCCACAATATGCTGCTAAGCCCTATATTTTGACACTAGACTGGTCCAGCGTTAAAATATAAATATGGAGTCAACTTTGCACTGTTTTAGAGTCAAAATAAATGATGCTAAAATGGTACAAAGCAATTATAAATATGCGCCCCAGTATGATAGTTCACAGATATCCTAAACCTTATGGCAAAGGGAGATGATGGGAACTCTCATGCATCTTGGACAATTAATGTTAAGCTTAAACTAGTCAAACCCCTAATTTATCTTTCTCTTAATGGTCAGTGGCAAAGAACGTTAACTGAAAACGGGTTCTGAGGAAAACAATAAAACACGTGCTCAGTGCTCGAATAAAAAGTGTCTAAAAAGATTTTTGCTGAAAATAATATTAAAAAACAGAATAAATTTTACATTGCACTGATGCATATCAGTCCCAAGAATTGGGGGGGTCTACATGATAGTGGATAAAACTAAACTGACACTACATGCTCTACCTTTCTAAACCCTTCACTTTTTACCGAGCCCACGACTTCTATGCAGCATCCACACTGTGTGCTCTGATCATTTGCAATAAAAGAAAGACTACATAACTCCTGGCACAATAAATTCTTCCAGGTTTTAAAATTGTGATGTATAATTTGAACAAGATACATTTTTTTCAGTATTGGTGTCTTGATAATGATGTTACTAGTTTTAGTTCTCTCTATAAATAAGTCACAGATTTTTCAGGAACCCACCGCGTACTAGACCATGTGACCTACTTACACCATATGCCTGACCACTTCTCAATGGTGCTACTCTAAAAGAAAAATATCTTGTTCGGCCTTTACAAGCAAACAGGGTCTAGCTTGGCATGTTTTAGCAAGTGAAAGAATTCCATCCACTCCTGGAAGTACACAGACTTCTTTATTTTAATGTGCGCACAACAGAGAGATCCTACAAATGGTTAGCAGGGATAATACTTGCCTCTTCACACGGTCCAGGCCTGGGGTGGTACCACCTGGGAAGTAGGACTCAGAAGACAGAGTCCAGGTGCCGGGCACAAGGCTGGTAGAGCTTTTTCTGTCCCAGGGGCTCTGATCAGAAGGCCAGCCAACTAACCCTTGGAATTACTCTGGTGATCCTGGATTAAAGATTCTGAGTCAGTCCTCCTCACTCTAGCAGCAGGGCAGCAGAATAGCTAAATAGTAGGCCTTCTTGGAGACCAGCACAGCACTCCTTCTTAGTCTTCCACCAGTCCAGAGGTGTACAGGAGAGTTCGATCTGGAGTTCCAATGTTTATACATGTTGCCCATCTTGAAGTGGAAGGTTCTTGAGGCTTCCACCCCCAGAGGTGTCTGGTATTTCCTACCTCCTTGCAGAGGTACACCAGCTTGTCTGGAGTCACAAAAGACTAGTGTTAAAACCTTTGTGAATGTGCTCAGGCACATCCTTTGTGATGTGCAGCAGGTGACAGCTCCTCCCCCTCATCAAGTCAGAGATGGCTTATCCTGCCAACATCTAGTCCCCCTTTGTCTCACTGTCTGGAAGCAATACACAAAGACCATTTGCCATTTACACATAACCATGTGACCCAGGATGTAGGCTGCAGGCACGAAATGGCTGGAAAAAGAAAATGCCAAATTTCTAAACATGCAAAAAAAACTGATGTTGGATGGAATGTGGCCCAATCATATTCAAATCAGTCTTGACCCTCTTCCCCATGGGAACAGTCCAACCTGAACTTTCTAAACATAATATTTTCAGAATTGTGACTTAAAATCCAACTTTACCATTTAAAAGGGTATTAAATTATTTAGACACCAAACTTGAAATCCCTATCTGGTCCCAATTGAGAGTTATCATTTATTAAATGTCATGAGTTTACTTAATGTCATCGTATGGATGAGGTAGGCTTTGCAGTAGTGGTACACACTTTTAAGAGTTTATCACTACCAGGGCATGTAAAAGTTAAAAGTACAACTTTTTAAATCCATTGCACTCCATTTTATAGGCTATTAGGACTACCCTTTGGGTGACTTACATAAATTAAAAAGAAAGGTTTATGCCTGGCAAAAGGTTTATCGCCAGGTTGAAATGGCAGCTTGCACTACACACACAGGCTGCAATTGCAGCCTGAAACATATTTAAAAGGGCTACCTAAGTGGGTGGTACAATCAATGCTGCTGGCTCACTAGTAACATTTAATTTACAGGTCCTGGGTACCTGTTGTATCACTTTACTATGGACTTACAAGTAAAATAAATACATCATTTGGGGGTAAGCCAATTTTACCATGTTTAAGGCTGAGAGCATAAGCACTTTAGCAGTGAGCACTAGTAGCAAAGTGTGGAGAGTCCAAAGGCTAGAAAGAATGGAGTCAGCAAAAAAGGAGGATGAAAGGCAAAAGTTGGGGAGAAACCATGTCAAGGATATCAGGTCCAACAGAAAGAAGTAGAATGTATGTCGCACAATAGTAATAGTTTGTATGCCAGCACAGAGAATGCATGACCGTAACAATATGACTGGTGAGTCTGTAATTCACACTTGGATTCAGAATGAATCCTCTAGTATCACAATTTGCATTAGAAAAGAGAATGGATAGATCCTTCAGAAGGGAAGGGAAGTCAAACACTCAGTTAGTCAGTCAAGAACAGCCATAAAAAAGTGCATAAGTTAAATTAAATAGACATTGCATATCCATTTCTCCAGGAAGACAGGCATATTATTATATGTACATATGTAAAAACTACGTCAATAAAAAAAAAAAATTCAAAGTGCATGTGCCCTGAGATTGTAGAAAATGATAGGCTTGAATACATTGCCTAAAGTTAATGGACTTCAAAAAAGAAGTTAAAAGCACTTTGGCAAATCTTTTACAAACACAAAAAAAGATGAAATGTAACATTGATTGTCCAGAGATGTCATTACATAGGCACAGTCTAGATGCAAGATTGTTCTGGAAAGCAGAGTAAGTATGCAAATGTATCTGCCCTAAAAGGAAACAGTATGGCACGTTCCTCACCCTCTAATGGTAAACAAATAGTGGAAAAACTTTTAGGGCTCAAATACAAGTAAGTTGCAAACAAAAAATTAGCGAGTCGGAAATAGAGACTCCTTGTGAATTGCTATTTCCGACTCCCAAAACGAGATGCACGTAAAAATCGATATACCAAATAGCGACTCGGTGCGGAGTTGCATCGCAATTTGCGAGGTCGAAAATTGCACAAGGGTGTGTTGCGGAGTCGCAAATTGCGACTGACTCGCAAATTGCACGCAGGTTCAAATAAAATGTTGAAAAACCCACTTCCTGGTTCTGAGTGATGACATCAGAACCAGGACGTAACCCCATGGAACAGGGAGGAGCCTACCCAGCCCAAACTGCAGAGTCACACCCAGGTGAGAGGAGCTACTGCAACAATGGCATCTCAGGACAAGGAGACACCCAGTGCTGGCAGGAAAAGAAAACTAAAGTTTTCAGAGAAGGAGTTGGAGGTGCTCACAGATGAGTGCTGCCTGCACCATGATGTGTTGTTTGGAAAGGCAGCAATGAGTGTCCCTGACAACCAAAAGAAAAAAATCTGGCAGGGCATCCTCACCAAAATTAAAGCAATTGGAGTCAACCACCGCACAATGGATGAGGTCCGCAAAAGGTACGACCTCCGCTCCAGGACCAAGGAAAGGGTGGCTGAGCGTGTGAGGGAGATGCATGGCACTGGAGGAGGCCCATCTACAGTACCACCCCTACAGCCATCGAAACCATGGTGGAGACCACTCTGGAGCCGGAGGCAGTACTTGGCATTAGAGACCTTGTCAGTTCAGCTCCAGGAACATCCAAAAGTAAGAACCAAAATTAACGTATTTACACCACTTTATGCACCATACACACAACCACAGTACACATAAGCATGCACCTCCAGATTAGCTCCATTCCCATTTTGCAACCTATAGAACAGTACATTATGAGCAATGTAGTACAGTAGTCCAAATATAGAGAAGTTTTTATTCTGAGGCATCAAACATATGTAAGGCACTGACAGTGTTTCCCCTGTGTCCCACAGGTCTCCCACAAGGAGCCACCAACAGTGCCACTGTTCAGGAAGAGGACCTAGCCACACACACACAAGAGGAGGCTGCCACAGAAACTGCTGGGGAGTGCATGACACCACCCCCCACCCAACATTCACCAGAGGACATGGATGATCCTGATCTGGGTTTAGAGGCAGCCAACGTGACACCGGGGCCAATGATGAGGGAGAGTCGACCATATAGGTCAGCTGGTTCTGTACGTAGACGGCTACACCCAATGCAATCAGCGAGTGGGGAGGATGTCACTGACGAACAATTGTTGGGACTGGAGGCATCTTTACTGCAAAGTCACCGGCTGCAAAACAGACACATGCGGTTGATGAATCGTAACCTCACCATACTGCAGAACACACTCTCCCAGGGTTTTGCTAATGTGGACAACCAGTTCAAACATGGCAAACCTTACCTCTTCCATAGACAGCTTGGTCAGGGAAATGGTGGCAGACAGGGCACATGCAAGGTGCAGGGAGCGCAACACTGCTGCCCGTTCGGACAGACTAATGTGGTCATTACAACCCTGGCAGTCGGTGTTAAAGCGGCGGTAAGACCGCCAACAGGCCGGCAGGAAAAAAATTGGAATTACGACCGTGGCGGAAACCGCCAACAAAGACAGCCACTTTAACACTCTGACTGCCACAGCGGTACAAACAAACAGCGCAGCGGTCACCGCCAACAGACAGGCGGAAGACAATATACCGCCCACACTATTATGACAGGCCAATCCGCCACCTTTTCCGGGGCGGATTCACCGCGGATAAAAACACAGCAGAAATAGGAATCCCGAAGGGAAAACGCTCACCTCTACACACTCCACGGGGAACGAGGACGCCATGGAACCAGAGCTCCACATTTTTCCAGCCTTTATCTTCTTGCTCCTCTACCAGGAGCACGAACGCCGGCGGCGTAGACCACGGTATGGGCGAGGCCCACACAATATCCCCGACCATGACGGAGAGAACACTGCAGGGGCATCAGACAGCAACTAAACAGGCACCTCAGGGGGAGGGAAAGGGGGGGCACCTCAGCCGGATGAGTGCACGACGTCAAATCCACGAGGGGGCCGCATACCCAGTGTTACATCCTGGGGAGTGCAAAGCCACAGTCTCTCAAGTCTCTACAGTGGGTGGGTTGCCCACTGTTACATCCTGGGGAGTGCAAAGCCACAGTCTATCAAGTCTCTACAGTGGGTGGGTTGCCCACTGTTAAATCCTGGGGAGTGCAAAGCCACAGTCTCTCAAGTCTCTACAGTGGATGGTTTGCCGTGTATCTTGGGAGGGGGCATCACAGACACACTGGGAGAGGACACAGGGGACGTGTGAATGGTAGTGGGGGTGGTGACTGCACGTGAGCGGGGTGTGGTGGTGGGTGTGCTGGAGAGGGACGTAGTGGCTGTAGATGTAGTGCATGCAGGTGTGAGTGTAGACGTCACTGGGAGGGAGGAGGGAGACGAGGAGTAGGGGGACACAGTGGAGGAAGTGGATGTTGGTGTGTCTGCATGCGTGTGATGCTTGCGTGAATGCCTGTGGAATGTGTGGTTCTTATGTTTGCCTGAGCTACTCTTGGATGTTGAGGTGTGTGGATGTTTGTCTGTAGGTGTGCTTGTGATAGACTGAGGTACAGGGGATTGGGTCGGGTGGAGGAAGTTGGAGGGGGGAGGCTAGAGACAGGGACAATGGCTGCCATCAGTGCTGAGGCCAGAGTCTGAAAAGCTCACTGAAGGGCCCTCTGACCAGAATGAATGCCCTCCAGGAATGCATTTGTTTTTTGCAACTGCCTCTCTACACCCTGGATGGCATTCAAAATGGTAGACTGCCCAACAGTGAGGGAACTAAGGAGGTCAATGGCCTCCTCACTGAGGGCAGCAGGCGTGACTGGGGCAGGGCCTGAGGTGCCTGGGGCGAAGGTGATGCCCACCCTCCTGGGTGAATGGGCACGGGGCAAAGGCTGAGGGGCTGCTGGGAGGGCGGTGCTGGTAGGGGAGGTGGCGGCCATACCTGTAGATGCGGGGGGCACAGATGTTGCCGCCACCACAAGGGAGCTCCCATCAGAGGACGAGTCCGTGTCGCTGGTCTCAGCTCCTGTCCCCGCCGTGGAGCTCCCCTCGCCCTCCGTCCCACTGGTGAATTCAGACTCTGTAGTGTTGCCCTCCAGGGCCATGTGGGATGCAGCTCCCTCGTGCTCCAGTGCCACTGCTCCTCCGCATGATGATGCTAATGCACACAAGAACAGGGAGACCACAAAAAGGGGGGCGAAGACAGAAGAAAGACATGTTGAGTGCATGCATTACCACTACCGTTGGCGGACACGACAGACACAGAAGCCCCCTGCACTACGCCGCACTCTTGGGCTCCACTGTTCAATTCCTGGGAAATGGCCTACAAGGCTATGGACGACATCTGCACACATAGATGACACAGGGGCATGACTAGGTGTACTTAGCACTCTACAGAGGTGGGCTGGGGTGCCACATGGCCTGCCTTACGGAGGGGACTTGCCTACGGAACTCGCCCTGGCCTAGGGAAACCCACAGCCCATCTCCCCACCCAGACACCTCCACAGCACGCAAAGTCAGCAGAATGAGAGTGTACTCACCCCCTTGTGTCTGCTGTGATGCCCTTAAGGGCCCATCCAACTCCGAGTAGGCCACCGCCAGGATCCGGAACATCAGGGGGGTCATGGTGCGACGGGCACCCCTCCCACGTTGGGAGGCCATCCCCAGCTGAGCCTCCGCCGTCTTCTTGCTCCAACGGCGAAAGTCCTCCCATCTTTTCTGGCAGTGGGTGCTCCATCTGTGGTAGACCCCCAGGGTCCAGACGTCCTTGGCGATGGCACGCCAAATATTTTTTTTCTGGTGGGCGCTGACCTACATGAAATGTACATGGGAAAAAGAGAAGTTATTACCAACTGTACCGTCAAAGTGATTGGCCCCCATCCCTACCCTTGCCATGTGGCACATGCATTCACCGTCTTTCATGCACGCAGCACTCTCCCCCCTTCCTTCTTACATCCAGCCCTCTCCACACAGGCATAGCCCATTCAACATGCTCCTTGTGTACATACCTGTTTGTCTGGAGGACCGTAGAGTTGCATGTACTGGTGGAGGACCCATTCCACGAGCTTCTCCAACTCTTCCAATGTGAAGGCAGGGGCCCTTTCCCCAGACACTCGAGCCATTGTCTCTTCCAGAATGAGGTCACAGCAGCACTTGCAGTGTAGGTCCTCTCCTGTCGAAGATCAGGTATCGAGTTATTGAACAGATAGAAAATGGTGGTCACGTCCGCGGCGGTGCGTACTGTCACCACCGGCGCACATTGCCATTGGCTCCTGGGACCCATAGGGTCCAATGTTAACCAATGCAGTATTGCGCTGCGGTCTTCGACCGCCAACCGTGACGGTGTACAACGCCAGCGCAGTTACCTCACATCCCATTGTCCCACTTTACAGGTCAGACAGCCACCATTTCAGGGGCCCACATTGCTTCATTTCCAACTGCGTCACACATAACTAGGCCTAGACTCAACACACATACAGGCCACCTTTTGTGTATGATTGGTGTTCTGTGTAAACTGTGGATATGTACCTCTGAGTTGTGTGACTCTGTGCTCGCTGTTGTCCTTCATAGGCACCGTCTGCTGGGACATGTGAGGAGATGGCGGCATCCTCCGGTTTGCCGACTGTTGGTGGACCTGTCGACAAAGGAGGAGCGACATGTGATTATCACATACAGGCTTGACCGTGCCACAATCCAGGAACTGTGTACCCAGTTGGAGCCAGACTTGATGTCAGCAATCCGCCATCCCACAGGAATCCCCCTTCAAGTGCAGGTGCTGTCAGTGCTCCATTTCTTTGCAAGTGGGTCATTTCAAACAACAGTGGCCATAGCATCAGGGATGTCCCAGCCTATGTTTTCCAACGTATTGTCCAGAGTGTTGTCTGCCCTTCTGAAACACATGCGGAGCTACATCGTTTTCCCTCAGGTGGAGGATTTGCCTACAGTGAAAGGTGATTTCTATGCCCAACATCATAGGTGCCATTGATGGGACCCATGTGGCTTTGGTCCCACCCGCAGGAGTGAACAGGTACCAGCCAGACCAGAACATCTCCCATGTGAATGCTAAGTTCCCTGGCTCAGTGCATGACGCCTACATCCTGCGGAATAGCAGCATCCCTTATGTGATGGGTCAACTCCAGAGGCACCATGTGTGGCTATTAGGTGAGCACCTGGAAGCAAGACAGTGAGAATGGTTGTCTGAGTCTGGGGTTACCCTACAGGTTGGTGTGTGTCTAATACTTGTCCCTCGCCATTTGCAGGTGACTCTGGTTACCCCAACCTGTCATGGCTACTGACCCCAGTGAGGAATCCCAGAACAAAGGTAGAGGAACGCTACAATGAGGCACATGGGCGAACTAGGAGGGTGATCGAGCAGACCTTCAGCCTCCTGAATGCCAGGTTCCGGTGTCTCCATATGACAGGTGGATCCCTATTCTACTCACCAAAGAAGGTGTGACAGATCATCGAGGCCTGTTGTATGCTTCATAACTTGGCATTGCGACGACAGGTGCCTTTTCTGCAGGAGGATGGTCCAGATGGCGGTGTTGTTGCAGCTGTGGAGCCTGTGGATAGTGAAGACGAAGAAGCAGAGGAAGAAGACATGAACAACAGGGACTCTGTGATCCAGCAATACTTCCAATGAGACACAGGTAAGAGTACAGACCTGCCTACTACATGTACTTAAACACTGCTACCTCTCTACTGTTTGTCCTTTTCACCCAGTGTATGGTCACTGAGTTGTCACTTTCCCTTACGATTTCACAGATGTGGGTCCCACTGTGTGACATCTGCTTTGATTCCTCATGGACTTGAGCTGTGTGACATAGGTATGTTGACATTACTATTGAAAGAGCATTTTGTCACTGTAATTGCTAATACACTATTTCGAAATCACAGACAGACTGCAGAATGTTTTGTGTTTTAAGTGTATTTATTTAAGTGCTCAATATTGGATGGGGTGGTGAAATGGCGAGGAGTGATGGCGGGGGAATATCCATGGCTAATCTCACAGGTGCATTGCCCAAATGGGCATAGGAAGTGGAGCTGGGGCAGTTTCAGTATGGACAGAGTGAGAAAGTGCGACAGTAGGATGACAATAAGGGTGGTCTCATTTCTTGGCGGCGGTCTTGGCATCGTGCTCTGTCTTTGTCCTGGATCTCAGGGACTGTTTGTGGGGTGGTACTCCCTCTTCAGGGGTGGGGTGCTGGTGGGGTGGTCCTGTGGCGGGGCATCCTGTGGCGGGGCGTCCTGTCCACTAGCGCCGGCGGAGGTGATGGGCAGTTCATCGTCCATGCTAGTGTCAGGGGCCCCTTGTAGTGCCACAGTGTCCCTCCTGGTGTTGAGTACTTCCTTCAGCACCCCTACAATGGTGCCCAGGGTGGAGCTGATGGTTCTGAGTTCCTCCCTGAAGCCCATATACTGTTCCTCCTACAGGCGCTGGTCTCCTGAAACTTGGCCAGTACCGTTAGCATCGTCTCCTGGGAGTGGTGGTAGGCTCCCATGATGGAGGAGAGGGCCTCGTGGAGAGTGGGTTCCCTTGGCCTGTCCGCCCCCTGTCGCACAGCAGCCCTCCCAGTTCCCCTGTGTTCCTGGGCCTCCGACCCCCGGACCGTGTGCCCACTGCCACTGTCCCCAGGTCCCTGTTGTTGTTGGGGTGGTGGGTTATCCTGGGTTCCCTGTAGTGGTGGACACACAGCTGATTGACGTGTCCTGGGGACGGAGGTATGGGCCCACTGGGTGGGTGCTGTGCTGGTGTTTCCAGAGGGGGGAAGGTCTGTGATGGCCTGTGCCAGTGTGAGGGGAACCGACTGTCCCGAGGTCCCCGATTGGCCGGGCTGGTCATCTAGATCCAGTTGGACAGGGGTGCTGTCATCACTGTGGGCCTCTTCTGTTGGTGGTGTGGACATGTGTGGACCCTCCTGTCCGGTGACGTTGGGTAGGGGTCCTGCAGGGGTATAAAAGGATGGATATTACATCTGTGTGTGTCATGGTGTGCAATGGGTGGGTGAGCGTGTACCCCAGTGCTTGCATTCCTGTGTGGGAGCTTGTGTGATGGTGGTTTAGGGGGTTGTATGGGTATGTGCAGTGGGCATGCTTTAGTGATGGGTGTCCATACTCTGTTGTTGCATGCAGGGCTTGGTGTTGGGATGGGTGTTTTGTGATGTTGGGACATATGTGAAGAGTTGGGGTGCTGGGGGTGAGGGTGGGGGGTGTGATAGCATGCAGGTAGGGTGGGGGATGTAATAGTTAAGATTTGACTTACCAGAGTCCATTCCTCCGCCTACTCCTGCGAGGCCCTCAGGATGCAGAATCGCCAAGACCTGCTCCTCCCATGTTGTTAGTTGTGGGTGAGGAGGTGGGGGTCTGCCGCCAGTCCGCTGAACCGCCAGGTGGTGTCTTGAGACCACGAAATGCACCTTCCCCCGTAGGTGGTTCCACCTCTTCCTGATGTCCTCCCAAATTCTTGGGTGCTGTCCCACTGCGTTGACCCTGTCCACTATTCTTCGCCATGGCTCCATCTTCCTTGCAATGGAGGCGTGCTGCAACTGTGCTCCGAATAGCTGTGGCTCTACCCGGATGATTTCCTCCACCATGACCCTGAGCTCCTCCTCCGAGAACCTGGGCTGCCTTTGCCGTGCCATGGGTTGGTGTAGGTGATGTGTGGGGTGGAGTGTGTGGTGATAAGTGGGGTGATATGTATTGGTGTGTTGTGTGAGATGCGTGGAAGTTGTGTAGGTGATGGTATTGTGTGCCTGTGGATGCTGTTGTTCTTGCTGGTGGTGTCTCTCTCTGGCCTTCTTTCTGAATGTTTTGGTCGTAGGGGTTTGTGGCTGTGTGTTTTATATTGTATTGGGTGTGGTGTGTGTATGTGTATCAGGTATGTGTATTTGGAATTGTCCAATGTGGTAGTGTTTTGTAAATGTGTGTGTATTTTGAGCGCAGCGGTGTGTACCGCCAATGGAATACCGCAGTTGAAAGACCGCCGCGTGGATTGGTGTGTCGTGATAGTGTGGGAGTATTTCTGTTGGCGTGATGGTGTCGGTTTTGCTTTCGCCAGTTTATCACTGACCTTTGGTGTGGCGGATTTGTGTGGGTGTATGAAGTTTATCGGATTCCGAAATGTGGGTCATAATAGCTGTGGCAGTTTTCCGCGGCCGCTGCGGTGTGTTTGCGGTCTTCTGCACGGCGGTAAACGGCTTTTACCACCAATATTGTAATGACCGCTTAAGTGTTTCAATAGGGCACCCTGCTAGCACAACAACCTGCCTGTCAAGACGCACAGTGAAGCTGCAGATCGAACTTGGACATTTTGCAGGTGATGTGGCAAGAGGACTTGGGCGCATCAGCCATGCAGTGGACCTGCTAGAGACCAGCCAGGCAGCAGGGGCATTGGCGATACCCCTCAGGATAGCGATGAGATCTCCAGTGTCAGCAGTGTGTCTGCCACTGATGCACGAATCCTGCGGAGTAGCAGTGCCCGGCAAGGATCAGGGAACCAACCTGGATTGAGCCATGGTGGCCGTAGTCGCAGGAGGCTGTGAGCTACGAATATGTGTTGTGACAGAGGCACATGAACAAAATGTGTCAGACTATACTTTTTGCTTTCTTTATGCAGTTTAGTTGACTATAGTTCCCCATTATATTCCTGAAATTAAAGGGAACATTTATTGAACTACACAAATGGGCTATGTGTGTCTTGCATTAGTGAGTGTTGTCAAGGTTGCTACATACCTGCCAAAGTAGTGGGTTGCAATGTGGTTCTGTCTCTGTTTGGCCTCCATTGCGATGCTTCCATCCCCAGGCTGTCGATGTGGTAGCTCTTGCTCCTCATCCGCTGAATCTGTGTCGTCAGGGGTGAGATATAGCCCACATCTGGTGGCAATGTTGTGTAGAATGGCACAAGTAACAATAATCTTGCATGCAGTTTCCGGGGGCATACGGGAGTGCTCCTCCACTTTTGTGCAGGCATCGGAATCGTGACTTCAACAATCCGAGCGTCTTCTCTATGACAGATCTGGTCCGCAGATGTCCAATGTTGTATCGCCTCTCATTCTGATTGCCAGGTGTTAGGTATGGGGTGAGGATCCATGGTCTCAGGGCATATACACTGTTACCTGTGCGACAAAAGAGGCAAAATTAGCAGGGCATCACAGGGTTATGCTGTAACATGTATTTTAGGCATCATAGTGTACTCGACAGTATCTAATAAATATCCTTCGCCAAACTCCTCGTGTTCTAGGCGTTGGTGTATCCCACTGTGCCTGAATATGTATGCATCATGTGTACTCCCTGGATATTTAGCAACAATGTCAGTAAGGACATTATGGGCGTTGCATACCACCTGGATGTTTAGTGAGTGGGTACATTTCCTATTGTGGAACACATATTCCAGATTTGCACGTGGGCAAATTGGTATATGTGTCCCGTCCACACACCCTAATACATGGGGGAAGTTGGCAATTATGTAGAAGTCCAACTTGGTGCTGTTAATTTCTGCCTCATTCCTGGGAAGGTAGATATATCTGGACATGTGTGCGAGTATGGCATCTAGGAAACGTCTGAAGAATCTTGAGAGGGCACTTTTTGGCACCCCACCTGCCACTGCAATCACCCCCTGATAGCTACAAAAGGCCAAGAGGTGCAGTGAGCATAGCACTTGCACATGTGTGGGGATGGCGCAGCCCCGCATTGTCTGGCGTTCTAGCTGAGGTTTCAGCAGTTCAATGATCTCTATGAAAACTGCGCTGCTCAGTCAGTATTTATCATAAATCTCATCCTCAGTTTGTTGAAATAGTGCCTGGTTTGGTATATCCTCTCCTGTCTCTGCCTCCTCCTCCTCTGCTGGGCAGCCTGGACTCTCCTCCTCCATTGAATCACATGTAATGCAGCCATTTTGAGTAACCCAGATGCCTTCTGGGTCTCCTTTTATACTTTGGTTCTGGTTACCACCTGTTTGGAATCAGTGCTAATCTGGGTGTGCAAAACAGGCTTTTTCGACTGGCTTGTGCATTCGGTTTGCGATGTTCTACATTTTACTGCGCCCTTTCACAGACCTTTCTGCTTCAGAATGCCCCCCTTGCATACATTATACCTGACACAGACATAATGTGGTGCAAGGGTTTGCAAAGTGGCGCAATGCAAGCATTGCGCCAGTTTATAAATATGGCATGGATGAAAAGCCACCTTAACGCAGCCTTAACATATAAAAAGTTGACGCTATGATGGCACAAGGGAGTTCTAGTGGCTTGTAAATATGCCTCTTGGCCTCTTCACTTGTGTTTGGGCTAATAGTAATGCTTGTACATATTTTCGCACTTGGTTGACTCTCGATGCCGTGTTACAAAGAAACATGGGTTACACCAATCGCCTAAAAAGATTTCTTTACATAAGCTATCCATGGAATAGGGAGGCCTTTATCACAAGATAAGCAGGCACTAATTACGTCTCTTTTCAGAAAAGACTCTTCAGTTTTCCAAATAGATAACCATAACAGTGGTGGATGTGTTCGAATTCGGTCACTCATGTAGGTTAAGCCCAGCTACTTGTAGCAAATAAAATGGCAGAAGGATAGGAGAACAGACAGAATTGTTCTTCAGAAACGATTTTACTTTACCTTTATTACCATACAATCTGCACTACCCCAAATTTGCACCCAATATGATGCTACTGGAACACATTGAGAGATGTTTATCTGCAAAGAGTGGGCCTGTTGCCCTAGATAACTTCACCCTGTGTGGAGTTATGTTTGGAACCAATGAGCCAGCTGCATTAAAAGTAACCCCCAGGTAAGAGAAAGGGCTAGAGTAAACAGTCGATTGGAGCTGGACAAGAATCCTCCTTCTCAAGTAGCTGGGTTACTAATTCCACAGCTGAGTAAATTTGGAAAAAATGTGCCTCCCACGTTGCTCTTTATATGGCAGCTAACTGAGGTCACCATTGGACTAGTGGATCTCATAGCTGACATGGCATTCCAGGTGGACTTACTAACTTGTTTCAATGCTGTGTGAACAAGTGTATCTCACTGCTGGGTACTAACTTTCTACCACCTCTTTGTTGTAGCTGTTTTGTACTGTTACCTAAGAATAGCCACAGAGTAGAGAACTAGTAGTGAAGGCCCTGCGCTATGATCGATTTGCCTCCGATGAGTCTTGGTCAAACCATATTGGAGCCCTATTGGCAGTTTTGGAGGGGTTTGAATAGGGATTATTTGATAGTAGAGCAAAGGAGCTTATCATCTTCCCATTTTGATCATTATCTATCAGGCAACGTATTCCATATTCTCCTTTACTACTTTTCCTAAACATTGAGATGGATTGGAGAATTCCTAAGCACTCTAAGATTATCAGTAAATGGCTTTAATATACTAATTACAATCTCTGCTTTTAATTCCGCCCTGGATGACACAGTCAGGGCTACCTCAATTGGGTTGTGGTCGCCAAAGTTTGAATAAATAATGGGTCATGCTGCAGAAAATTAATTAGATTGCTGGAGACAAAATATATTAAATGTCGGACACGCTGCTCCTGCCCCTAAATGTAGGCAACCCTAGATCCTCAATACCAGCCTCTTCAATCACATTGTGCAAGTCAGATGATGAATTAAAGACCTCAAACGTCTTGCCTTGTTGGACCCTCATCAGCAACAACCCCATTCCTTGATCCTAAGGAGAAAGCCTTGAGTTAAAGTCCTTAGCTAAGCACAAATACACTTGCGTCCTTCTACTGGTGCTCTTCCATGATGAAGTCAATATATTTAAATAGACTGAAGAACATGCAATGTGGAACATTGCAAACACCATTGTCATAAAAAGTAATAAGATACAGGGCCAATCCCCTTTGAAAAGCACTCTTTGAAAATCACTGCCTGGTGTGTTTAAGGCCACAGCAGGACCGCCAATTGACAAGCTTATACCAATAGTTAACCCCCGATGCACAGCCGGAATCAAATTAAGTGGCTGGCATGCTAAACAGAGGAACTCATCAAACCCAATAAGGTTGGGTTCCTAAGAAAACCATAACTTCTTATAAATAGTTGCTTACCTTGGAATGAAGGCCTGCAATGTGCCAACTTAAAATTTTCTTGGAACAGCCTATTTCATTGGAGATAGAAATAGGTAGACTAAGAACTGGACGTTTAGGTATGACCACAGATGCAGACTACAATTAAGCAAATACACCCCTAGTCAATCAATCTCAGTATGACCTGATAAGGCTGCACACCTGTTGTTACATTCTGTAACCGGATTTAACTGAGGCTAAAGGTGGACACATTGCCTGCTTGGTGTGGTTTGTAAAAATGCCCTAGAGGTAGTGTAATAATGCTTGTATTAGCGAGGGAACCCTCCTTATGAAGCTTCCTTATGCTGGATGGATGTCTAAAATTCACAATGCAGTCTCCCTCAACATTTTTGATCATTGCCCCACCCAGTCAACCCTGCACAACTTTAGGATCTTACTACACTCTGCAGCATTAAAGTTGGTAGGGATACTAAGCCAATGAACGACTCTGCTGCGCAGCTGCTGCCAAGTCTTAGTTTTATTATGCTGTAGAGAAGGCATTACTGCTAATATCAACTCATAAGGGACTGCTGCTGAGGATAGATTTGGGGGTGTAGTGCTGGTGTTGGAATCTATGCCTCCATTTTCTTTATTTCATGAAACTCTACAGCCCAGTAGGTTTCAATAAAGGATCATGATAAATGACAGTAAAATAAGCCCCTTCAGTTTGTTCTGTAGAAATGGTATCAGTGGTGTTCAGACTGGAGCTGGTTCGCATAGCGGGCTTGGGAGGAATTACATTCTGTTGTACGACTGTTGTTGAAGAAGAATTTAGCCCCACACTCTTGTGATACTCATGACAACAAGCAAGCACATCAGTGCCACCAGTAAAGTTATTTTGGTCGATGATCATAGCAAAAGACTTAGCTAAACTTGCTAATTGGGCCTCCATGACAGTCTATCGCTTTTTAATTGGGCTTTGTTGCTCATGTAAGATAGCAGAGAATTTGTCAACATATCCACTCAATGCCTCGCAGTCCCAAATTTGTTGAATCCATATCGGTGCTTAATTTGTAAAAAAAAAAAAGGGCCCTTGTCAGGAGTGCATTTCAGCTTGTACCACCCATTGCCACTTCTGAAGCTATAAATTACACTTCCAACACACTCTCGAACTACTTCCCCTCACTCTATTCCTGGCCTCCAAAGCCATGAGAATGATTTTGGGCAGCAGGTACTACTATTTTTAATGAATATTCAGCTATTAAACAACTGTTCATGTGCTTATCTGTAAATTAGACAAGCAGAGCCACTATATGGTAGACTGCCATACGTGATGATATTGACAATTAGGCACTGGGGACAAGCATCAGAAACCACGGGCTCAAATTAAACAGTAATCTATCCCCTTGCCGGGTTTTGTTTGATTTGTTTGTAGTTTCTGCTGGGATGAGCACCGGTTCTTGAGGCAAATATGTACTTGTTGGACTGGGTGGGGCCAGGCAAATAGTCATATCATCCAGAATGGCTTTGGGGATGCTATTGGCATTTTCATAGCTAGAAATGCATATCTCACCATCAACCCCAAGTGTACCTTGTACCACAGGACCATATGGTTCACACACAGGCATACTGGAGCCACGGATTGCCTCACTAGGCCCTCGGCTTTGCTTTATGGATAATCTTAGCTCTATTAAAACAATCTAATTTGTGATAACTACTATGGCTCACTCAAGCATAGTATCTATACTTGTCATTCTGCTGAATACTGCAGTACTTCCAGTGGCTTTACTTTTGCCTCTGGTATATAAATATTAAGGCACAAACCCACAGCAATCAAAGTGCTGGTGCAAAACAAAGGTCCTCAGCAGAGAGTTGGCCCAGTACAGCCTTAAGCGGCTGTGGACAGGTGCAGATGGGCCCGTCTTGGCCCAGTCTTCACTGGGGCACATGCACAGGTATGGCCCCAGCGTGTTCCACATTGCAAGATCCTTAATACACTTATGAGACCGATGTCCCACTCTGGCCCTCTTTGCAGCTGGGAAGACTGGGGAACATATTCCCACCCCAGTCTTAGTGCAGAGTTCAAAATTGTAGGAGAGTGGGCTGGGAAACTGCTGAAGACAAGTATGCATTGTGGGATCCTGAATGCACTTATGAGAGCCATTGTACCACTCTTGCTCCCCCCTTTGGCGCTTGGAAGACTAGGGGATGTATTCCCACCCCAGCCTTGGTGCAGAGTTTAAAATTGCTGGAAAGTGGGTGGGGAAACTGCTGAAGACAAGCCCGAGCTGCAGGATCCTAAATGCCCTTATGAGCATGATGTCCCACTCTGGAGCTGAATTACCGCTAAGAAGACTGGGGGATGTAGTCCCACCCCAGTCTTGATGCAGAGTTCAAAATTGCCAGAGAGTGGTCCGGGAAACCGCTGAACACAAGCCTGTAAGGCACAGTAAGATCCTGAATATGCCTATGAGTGCAATCTCCCCCTCTGGCCCAGCCTTGTCACTGGGAAGAATGCGGGATGTAGTCCCACCCCAAAAATTTCCAGAGAGCCAAAGACAAGCCTGTGCTGTGGGATGCTGAATGCGCTTATGAGTGTGATATACCAGTCTGGCCCCTCCTTGCCACTGGTAAGGCTGGGCAACGTAGTCCCACCCCAGTCTTGCTGCAGAGTTCGACATTGTCAGAGTGTGGGCTAATAAACCACTGAAGAGAAGTCTGCACTTCGGGATCCTGAATGTGCCTATGAGTGCGATGTCCCACTCTGGCTCAGACATGCCACTACAAAGACTGAGAGATGTAGTCCCACCCCAGTCTTGATACAGAGTTCAAAATTGCCAGAGAGTGGGCTAGGAAACCACTGAAGACAAGTTGTAAAAGGAAGGACCAACAAAGGAATGAATAGTAACATTCTTAAAGAGTTGAAAGTGGCACAGAAAAATAAAAAAGAAAGATGATATTATCACACAGCTTTCTTTCAATTAATACATTTAGAAGAACAGGAAGTTCAGAAAGCTGTGGATTACCAAAACACTTCTCTTGGATCAAGTCATCAAGGTTCTTTGAGGGGTATCTTGAACATTTATCTAGTGTCAAACAGTTTACACTTATGTCATCATAGAACATGTGTGGGAATAGCTTGCCTAACTTTACATGTTCTATATTTTTTTAATGTTGAGAGAGGGAGAAAAACATTGATTAATGTAATTTTTCAAACTATTCCCAAACTTCATGGATATGATAGAGATTATAATAGTCTTCCACTGCATCAGGCAGACATAATCAACTTAAATATCATCAGGAGGCAATATCATAGCAACTCCTTGATATGTTATTTGAGGAGCATCCCCTAATGACTGAACTAGACCATAAACCCTAAGATTCATACTCAGGCTGTGGTGCCAAAAAAGGAGGGCCTCAGCCCAGAAGGTGAGCTCATCAAGATTTACCATTTTCACTATTCCAAGTGTAAATTGTCCTCCTGAATCTGTCAAGATAAAATAGATTTAACAATCAGCTAGAGAGGATTTCAATCTAGCAGCAGAGTGGCTGAGAAGGAAGGTATACATGCAGAACAGTGATTCAAGGTATTTATTACAATGCTAAACATCCTTCAGGTACCTTGAGAAAGCAACTGTACACAATTGTGTATCCATCTACAGTAGCAATGGACAGCTTTGGCATACAGCAGAAGGAGTTAAATTTCAGTAATAAAAACTGATCCCAAGAGAGTGTGGTGATAAAAAGGATAAAAGCCCCATTTATGGCAAGAGAGAGATACAATTGGCACTGAGGAAGGTAGGCATGTGAATGATTCTGCAAGAGGGACAGTCAGAAAGTTAATATTGCAGCTACACAGGAAGCACTGTTTTAAGCACAGTGGATAAGCTAGTAGAAACCATATTTCAGTTTCAAGGAAACAATAAAGGGGGGGGCATTCTTCAAGGACAAAATATTTCTAGAACAGTAAAGTATATAGAGTTGGCTTGTCTTTAAAAGCCATTCAGGTTGATGTTTATCATGACTCTCATGTGAACTTGATGCATACAGGTGCAGGTGTGCTGTCCTTTGGTGTGTCTTTGGCCCACCAGCAGCAGAGACTCTCTATATGTGCTCACGTATGCTAGGCAAGGATTCACATTCAGGGAGAGCTGTAGGGAAAAGTCTAGGCAGACCTTTGGGTTGGAGTCAACCACCAGTGCTCTTATCAAATAAATGTCAGGAAAAGAAACACAATAAAAAAGAGAAATGCAGAGTAAGGAAATGAAAGTTGAATAGGATGAAAGGTATTGACAAAAGATACAAAAAACAGAAAGCATGGGTGGGTTAAAGTGGACAGAAACATGTTCTAGGGATAATTAAACCTCAGATAATATCCCAAAGAGTTGTGCTGGAATAAACTGGTAGATTAAGTAGCAGCATTGAGCAAACATGGCAATTGTCTGTACATATGCTAGGTGAAGGAGTGATTTCTGGGAGCTGCAAGTGAGTGGTAGAATTGATGCAAGTGGCATTTTTAAAGTACAAAGCTAGCAAAATTGCTGCACAACACTATACTGGGTGAAAGCAAGCATAGATTCAATGTGTTAATGGAGAGGTTGCTGGTTTGTGGATGGGTAATGCAGTGATCTATTATTCTTTAAACAGTAACATTATCATATCTTTCCTAAAGTGGAGTAGTGTTGAGGTGGTCCTGATGGATAGGTGGATGTTGTTCCAGATCCTGGGTGCTTTGATGGGAAAGACCTGTTGCCCTGTTTTTTTGCACTTCCTATTCTGCAGTCTGGTGATGTCTTGGCTGAGGTGTGCAAAGATCCACTAGGGGTGATGAGCTTATCTTCAAGATAAGCTGGAGGTCTGGTTGTGATGGCTTTGCAAATATTATCGCTGGTTTTGAGGATGATGTGGGCGGACAATCGATGGTGTGGGCTGACATCAGGATGGGTGTGATATGAACATATTTCTCAAACCTCTGATATAGACTACCAGTTGTATGTTATGCCACAGCCAAATACTTAGGCATAGTTCACCTTGGTCATACAAGCATACACTTAGGACTGCAGTAGGGGTCTTCCAAAATTCAGATGGACCAGGTAAAGGTTGTTGCCTGGCCTACTAGAAATACACATTTTTGTTTTATCACAAAGATATATTAGCTACTGAAAGCAAATAAAGGGGCAGACTGAAGAAAAAAAGGCACTGCACCCAATGCAGAGACACTTTTCTTGTGCTACTTAGTGCCCTCTACCGCCACCATGTGTGCGACATATTTAACATATGGCGCACCATAGCGTAGGATAGAGAGCAATAGCATCAAACATTTTGATGCTATTGATTTATTGTTCAGGGTTAGCGACAACATTTTTGGCGCTAACGCTGAACAGTACTCAGGCGCCCATTATAAATAATGGTGTGCCCCATTTTAATGCCTGCTCTGAGCAGGCATTAAAAATGCCACAAAAAAGGAGCACAAAATCTAGCAGTTTTTTTGGGCTTCCCTAATGGGGGAATGCCCCTGTTGCATACATTATGCCTGGTGCAGACATAAGGTGGCGCAAGGGGTTACAAAGTGGCACAATGCATGCATTGTGCCACTTTGCAAATATGGTGCAGTGATTTTGGCCTTGTTGGGCCACATGAGCATAAAAAGTGATGCTAATGTGCTGCAAGGAGATGCTAGGATCTCTTAAATCTGGGCCAAAATCTTTGTGGAAAGGGCAGTGGGAAAACATGAGGCTCTTACACATAGCTTCTTTCTTTCAGCAGCAGATAGCTGTAAGAAGCTCAATGCCTGCACTCCACCTGTTCCTCCTTTGTTCCTTGGAGAAACATCTGCCCAGGCCTGTCAGTATGTGTTGGCAAATCAAACTATGCAGAATCCTCATTTGTCCCCCATCCTCTCCTGGTAAAATGCAAATCCTACCAAAATAGACCTACTGAAAAGACAAATGTTTGAGCCAGCCTGCTGGTTAGCAGAGGAATTACTTTGTCCAAACAGAGTAGTTCAAAATCCAAATCACATTAGGGCTCTCTCAGAGAAATAATACAAAGATCAAAGTGCATCAAGGAATGCATATATGACCAGACTAAGATGTTAAATATATTTGAGACTTGGAAATATAGAAATCGTCATGGCCTTCAAGTTTCTGAATTGATCTGATTTAAAATTCAGTTGTTACCAGTTTTCATCCAAAGTGTAAGTACAAATACCAGGATGCGACTGGCAACAATCTTCCCTGCTCAATCTACACTTGTTCACACATGTATACGTGTTCACATGTCAACAGCAGAGGCACTGTCATGACCACTGCACATTAGTGGTCCTTATTTGAAAAGGCAAGTACTGGTGGTTCCCTCACAAAACTATTTTCACAGAAACAACCAGTGGATCATACTTCGTGAGAGGCTCTCACTCATGGGAGAGGTCAAATACCAGGATTCCAACATCAAATACAATATCTGCATTCTTCATTCTTCTGCAATAATTTATCTCAAAACATTCCATTCCAGCCCCTCCAGGGATGACATCTCAGCTAGAGACAGTCAAACAACTTTTGCAAATATACCATCATACCATGCTACTTGTGTTTAAGAGGAGTGAGTGGCCATATAATCAATCATGTGAATGCACAACAGCCACAAGAACCAATATAGACATTTGCCAGATAACATTGTTACTGATGTGAACTGCACTCAAACCAGACATTTGGGTAATTTTTAAAGGTCATGAACATCCTTTGTTGTGTGCCCATCTTGCACCTCTAAACTGGAATTTATGTAAACATGTCAGTGTTTTCGACATTTTCTATCATTTCAGTAGCAACAGCACTAAACTTGTATAGTAAGGGCTGGATACTATAACCATTGTTATTGATTAGTACTTACCTTGCAATGGTATTCGTGGGAACTGCATCTTTGATATGGATGATAGTGCTTTCTCATGTTCTTCTGTATTGTTCTACATCAACAGATTGTCTATCCATTTCTTCACCCTGAGAGTTACATGATCTTATAAAGGAACTCAACCTTCAGCCTTGTTCCTCTACATGGTTGCAGAACCACTAGGTGAGTTGCAATATCCTTATAATGTATGTAAGGCTGTACTTTATCCCATACATTGTTATTTTTTTGCCACCTATTTAACCTCATAGTTAAAGCCTGTCATGGGATACTGTTTAGTGATGACCTTTAGGTTTACCATTTAGCATAGACAAATTCCAGGTGCATGGTGGCATGATCAGATGTAGTTTAAAATGGGTAAACACTAGTTGGATGTTTCTATCCCTGATCTATTAGCCACACATTTTATTCATCTGGTCTGGGGAATGCCAATGGATGGTCTATTTTAGACAAAAAATAAATAAATGATAAAGCTTTTAGATGTTAGCCCCAAAGTATCCAACCACAATTAATCAATGGTCCACCAAGGGACAATTAATTTGCTGACATTTCCAATGTCTTACCAGCACTACAAGGACCCTGTAGAAATGGCACGCAAATATTATGCCACTCCCCAGCAGTATGCTGACTCAGTATGACTGATAATCACATTCTTCCACCAGGGCAAAAGTGACATGCTAGTTTCCAGAGTCTCAGATTTAGGCACTTTCCCTTCATTCGATAAGTGCAGTATCTAGCAACAGGTCTGGTACAATCTTAAGAAAGTGATTTCTAAACTATGTGACTGAATGTGAGGAGAATATCAAATGTGAGACTTGCATTGTGAGAACTTTAGGGATGACTGTCCCCTCTATGAATATTTATAATATTTTATACATTATTGTGAAAAGCGAAACAGATAGCAATCATTGGAGAGGCTTATGATCTTAGAGCGGCATGTATTTATATCTGGTGTACAACCATCACAGGCAGTGTGAACACCAGGTTCTAAATCAAGTTATTTGCACCTGTTAAGTAGCAAAAATCATAAAGGAAAAAGCCTGCTTTCACTGTATACCCCCACCCAGTTACTAGTGATTCGAGCAAAGTGGCAGAAAACCAGGTGATGGTCTTCCATCTCCCTTCTTTTCTTCTGCCTCTCTCGGGTTGCCTCTGATCTGAAATTCTCAGGAGAATCCTAACAGCGCCCATTGCCGGCAGTCTGAGTCCAGACAAATGTCACTGCTTACAATTAACTGCACGCCACTCTGACAGCTACACTCTCACAGAGCCATTGAGGGCTGTGCCAGCAGTCTGCTTCATTAGAGAGCAGAGAATGTGGTGTCAAGTGAGAAGTGGGATGGAAGCTGCATAATTTAGAGGTGAAAGTGTCAGGACACTAGGTTTTGCATCTTATTTACATTTTGAGGTTGGTGGAGGAGCTTT
Source organism: Pleurodeles waltl (assembly GCF_031143425.1). Lineage (NCBI taxonomy): Eukaryota > Metazoa > Chordata > Amphibia > Caudata > Salamandridae > Pleurodeles > Pleurodeles waltl. Next base: position 1,488,749,602 of record NC_090440.1, on the reverse strand, counting down.
TACAAGGGTGCTGCAGGTGGCTAGGAAGAAGTGAGGTATTGTGTTTTTATATTTTTTAATGTGGTGGAAGGAGGTGCTTTTTAAGGGAGGTGTGGGTAGATGGCATGATTCCAGGTACTTTTACATGCAGGAATGAGGAGAATGCTCTTTTAATGTGTTGTGGAAGGAGGTCAATTGGGCAGGTATATTTTGTGCATTTGGGAAGGGGAATGCTTATGAAGGCTTTGGAGAGTAGGGTACAGAACACCACAACTAAATTTACATTGGTGTGGAGGAGGCTCACTTATTTTAGGCAAGATGTGCAAAACTCACACAGGGCTCATGTTCCCCTGTGTGTAATACATGATGAGTGGGAGTGCTGTTCATGACATAAAATTGTGGATTGATAAGAATCAATAATTTGGTTGTTTTATTAGACTTTTAGTTCTGCTCTAATTGTCTACTTGATATCCCTTGGGAGCCTGTTATTAGCAACTATGATCTTTAATTCTCTATGGTCTATTCTTTACGGGCCTCATTTATGAGGAAATTATGAATTGTGGCACTGCATGCCAGCTGGCTGTGCCAAGCTGCATCATTTTAAAATTGCAGGAATGCATCATATTTACAGAAATACAACACATCCATGTATGTTCCTCAGCACTGGTGCACAAACTGCTGCCTAGCTCCAACACAGGCACCCTTGCACCATGGTGCAAGGGTGCCTGTTTGGCAAGGATGATTGTTTATATCTCCCTTCCTGCACATAAACAATCATTAATGGTGTTTTCTTCTTTCTGTGTGCTGCTGAAGAAAGAGGAAAAAACATAAGGAAACAATATTATTTCTACCCGTTGTGCCACTTTAACGCCACCTCTGAGGTAGCATAGGAATCTGACGCATTCCCAGCCTTGCAAATCTGTAAATGAGTCAGATCCCATCAGGTTCAATGGGTTTTGCATGGGAACAACCACAACACCACCCATGCAACAGCCCTTTCATGCAGAGTTATGCGTGAAAGTGTGCCATTAAAAGCCATGCAAGGTGGCTTTGTGTGACTTTGTAAATATGGGCCAGCATACTGCGCCATCAGAGCTAAAAAAAATGACAGTGGTGCAGTGTGCCACTAGGGCCTTGTAAATGATGCCCTTTTTTTATGCAGTAAATGCTTCAAGTAGCAGTCAATAGAACTGACAGCATCATTCTGTTTTCTAAAGACCAATCTGATACCAAGTATTGGCAAAACAATTGATTTCACCTTTCACAATTGATTGAGATGTAGTCTTGGTCAATGCTTTTTATTTTAATATTCAGAAATGCCAGCTATATTGAATTGGCAAAAAAAAACGAATTCAAATTGCCTGTCATTCTTCAAGGTGCATGCATTATATAAATGCATGGCAAGGATCGTACAGAGACACGTGTAAAGACTCATATGCACATATGCAAGCACACAATTGCTAGGTGGCTCACATATGTTGACATGCATGTGCATGATACATGCAAAATATTTTTCTAAAAAGGGCATTAAAGGCAACACTTATGTGATCAACTACTTTAAATTAATTTACACATAATCCTGCAGGCTGATACAAATTTGATGGCTACCCACAAGCCAGTGCTTAAATCTAGCTGAACCACAATAGCCAATGCTTGGCAGAGGCTGTTCTAAAGCTCATTTTGTTATCCGCATTTATAAATATGATTATTGTTCATTGTGTGCTGAGCAGGGCCGGCTTTTGGGAGGTGCAAGCGGTGTGACCGCACCGGACACTGGCCTCAGGGGGGCGCTGTGCTTAGCAATAACTTCCGAAACCTAAGATTTAAAAGCACCTGTTGAAAAGGTCCTCGTGAGTTTAGCCTTCAAGAAACAATTTAAATGTCAAGATACCTCTTGTGATTAATGTTCCTGCTAGAGAGAGAGATGGGAGTTTTGGCTAGTGGCAGCATTGACTCAACATAAAGTAGCATAGAGGGTTAATATGCCTGCTGCAAAAAACTGAACTATGGGGCATATTTAAGAAAAAAAGGGCCGCTGCACACAGTGCAGCGCCACTTTACTTGCACCCTTTAGCGCCCCCTAATGCCACCATGTGTGCGTCATATTTAAAATATAGCGCACCATGGCGGCAGTTAGCGTCAGAATATTTTACGCTAGTCTGGAGCTTTGCAGGATTAGCATCAAAAATGTTGACGCTAATCTTGCAAAGCACACAGAGGTCCATTGTAACCAATGGAAGCCTCCTTTTAATGCCTACTCTGAGGTCTTCTAATGCCACATTAGTGTAAAAAAAATGACACTAATGTGGTGTTAGAATGGCACTAGGGGCTCTTAAATGTGCCCCTACGGCAGTGCTTATTTTGTGCTTGTTGTTTCCAGTGCGGAGCACAGGCACTTATTCTTGAGGGCCGGCACTTATTTTTCTGTCTCCAGCATTTACTGCAAGAAAAAGATACATATGGGAAAGACGGAGGAAGAGAAAAAAGAAAAAGCATCACAATGGGAATAAGCAGAAATCTTGGATTGAACAGGCCTGTGATGGCTTCAGGAATACGCTGCCTGTGTTTTCCGTCTTTGCGCATTTAATTGCAGCAGCTGCTTGTTTAAGAGGAGGGCTTTGGGCACTGGCACCTTTTTATTCACAAATTATGCACTGCCCTATGGGGCATATATGAAAGAAGTGGTGCTGCACAGAGTGCTGCGCAACTTTTCTTGAACCCCTTAGTGTCCCCCTAACGCCACCACATGTGCGTCATATTTAGAGATACGGCGCAACATGGCAGTAGTTAGGGGACTAGGGTCCGAATTGTTTACGCTAGTCCAGCACTTTGCAGGATTAGCGTGAAAAATGTTGATGCTAATCCTGCAAAGCACTGAGAAGCCTCATTTTAACGCCTTATCTGTCAGATTTCTTTGCGCCATTTTTTTGGCCCCCACTAACGAGGGAATGCCACCTTTACATACATTATGCCTGGCACAGGCATAATGTAACGCAAAGGGATACAAAGTGGCACAATGCATTAATTGCACCACTTTGTATCTATTGCACAGCTGTTTTGTCCTTCTAATGCCACATTAGCTTAAAATGTGGCGTTAGAATGGAGCTAGGGGGCTCTTAAATATGCCCCTATATTTTATGTGGCTAGCTGAGCGGATTAGTAAAGCCAACCTTTACAAGTGCTTTACAACACATGAATGTATGTGAAAGGGGAGCAATGGAGAGATGAGGGGCACATTTGCGGGGTGGTAGTGAGTGAAACCGAGGAGGAGGTCATGGGGTGAGGGGCACCACAATTAACTGTCGCACAGGGCGCCACCAGTCCTAAAGCCGGCCCTGGTGCTGAGTGTGGTGTATGGGGGGTGACTACATGACTTCTCTTCAGACAGCTAAACCTTTTTGCAGATACGACCTAAAATGAGACTATTTTGTAGAAATTAGCTCAATGCAATTATAAATGGACATTTAGCATGATATTGGAAAGATACATGTAATTTTGTCACATCCGCTATATAAGGAGGTGAATCTGTGCTGCTGTTGGCTAAAGGTGCTGATGAGTAGCGTGTCTGGCTTACGCCATAGACATGTATGCAGATTGTGCACGTTGTTTGCTAAAAATGTAAGGTATAGCCTATCCTGGATAGGTCAGATGGATGTGGTCAAGCTGGACTGCACTGCAAGATGTTGGATTTAGGTCCTCCACAGTTAGACTACTAGCAAGGTGATAATTGCTCTTTGGACCAATGATATTATAAAAATGATATTCCCCTAAACACAAGCTTTTATTTAACTGCATGACATTAACTGGAAAGCAAATGCACGCAAGAACGATAGCAATGGCATACCGGTAAAATATTCATTTTTTTGATGGAATCACTTCGAAGAGCTGAAGGACTAAGTACACATTCTGTTTTTCAAATGAGCAATATATCAAAACACAGGACATCTGTACCAATACTGTCAGCAACATACAGACAGCGCTGCTATTATTCGCTCACTTCAAATTATAGTTGCACTCAAATGTTTATATCTAGGATGAAGAATATTCATGTGTATACAAGAAAGCAAAGAAATTACCTGGGATAAGCTGGCAAATAACAATTATAATGTAACCTGGAAACCCAGAACCAAAGTGCATAGATGAAATTATCACAAAGATGACAGTGACAGAAAGAACAAAACTGTTATGTTTACCACATTGCACCCTACAACATACTTTCCACTTTACGTATGCATTATTGATGAAAAAAAGGTTTTGTGTTGTAGCAACTCGAAATAAAACTTTCTTTAAAGAAAATCTAATAGATGAGTATGCCACTTGTGCGCTCATGACATACACCTATTTTGATTGTGTACAGAACTTTTGCAAGAAGTTGTCCAAAAAGGAAACTAATGTGATGTTTTTGTGGTCCATAGGGCACAGAGAATATTCCTGATGCTGTATTTTAAAGGCCGGAATTTGAAACCGAACTATGTTATCTATTGTAATTCTTGTAGATATGCATACAATTAAATCACTGAATTGAGTTATCTTTGCACCACACAGAATGACATTTGGGGGCAGACTTACAAAGATGTCACGCAACACAGTGCAACAACCAAAGATGATGTACTACATTGGTGAGAGGGAGAGAGGAAAAAAGCGCCATATCTTCTAAGATAAGCCACTGTCCTGTTCTCTCCCTGTTGCTGAGTCACAATCAGGCTGCTGAGCAGCACACGCACACCTGCTTCGTGTCTAGCATGGGTTGTGTACAATAAGGTTAGTAATCCGGTAAAAAATAGGATGCTTAGATTGACTTTGATATCTTCTCAATTTGGATCTGTCCTGTACAGGGCAGGAGACAGGCAAAGTGTGAAAAGTTAGGAGAAATAAAATAATTTCTTGTTTGTTAGCTCCATCGTCCAAAACGCAGTATTTTTGGTGCAAAGTCATGTCTACCTATTATTAGCAGTTAGGGCTTTGTGTCCAAAGCTGTGGATGGTTGTACAGAAATATCTGTACATTAACTAGGGGATGTCCCATTGAGGCAAGTTATAGAAAGCACTTCGTAGCAATGCTTTGTGTTATTTCCAGGCAACTTTCAAAATACATTAAAAAACAAACATTTTGCAGAGGTTTGGGTCACTTTGTGGCACAACCCAGTGCAAAATGATAGTAAACCTGCCACTTGGTGTCTTTATAGCCTGTCTTGTTGCTTTAATAGTTAGGGAAACAGGAGCTACAGCTTGGGCCAACTGTACTGTACACAATTTGTCACACAAAGTTTTGCATAGTTTCAATAACATTTCACTAAATTACTTTTCTGGCATCAAATGGTTTGTTGAAGAAGAATATTAAGAAGAAATTAAGCAAATGTTTGTTTTGTTTTGACAGCTGCATCAAAAGGGGTTTGTGGGATCTATGACATACAGTGCATTCACAATAAAATCAATATTGTTCACCATAATACCCCCTAAGTCTAACAAGGTTAAAGACATTGAGGCCCAGATTTGTTAAGGTTTTGTGTGGCCCTTGCACAACACAAAGGGAAGAAGAGTGATGTAAAACTTTGAATGAAATTGACCTAGTCACACAAGGTGACATTTTGTGGCCCTGCATGGATTGGTAAATCCAATGAGGGGACCCCAAGATATGCATTTAAATTTTTACATTTTACATTAAAATAACCATGGTCATCTGGTTGCACTTGAGTTGTACCTAGGCATGATTTAGGATTGAGCGCAATAGTGTACAGATCGGATATAGGAACGAGGTCTGGCCTTGTCAGAAGTTTCACTTTCTCACTCAAACTCTGAAATGGAGGTCAAAAATCCTCAGCGGGACAAGGCAGAAGGCTGTGGGCAAGATGGGCTTCACTAGGCAAGTTGCTATCAGATGAGAACCTGGTGAAGCCACTAACTTTTGGTAGGAAGGCTTTGAGTGGGACAAATTCAAAATTCATGCCGGGGAAAGTTCCCTCACCGGCTGGATAGGTTTGGCACCTTTGTTCGATGAAGATTTGTAACTTTGGGAGTTAGTCACTTTTTTGGACCTTGGACATCTCGTTGAAATGTATTTGCTGCTGTGGAAAAACTCAGAGTGGGAGCGGGCTGAATCCAGCCCAGCAGCAAAGCAGCTTCATCAGATTGACATGGCAGGTCCGTCTCAGTCCTCTGAAGGCTTTTGGTTGGAGGTTTCTCAGGATGTTGGGAGGAGTACACTTTGACAAGACAAGGGTTCCAAACCTCAGTGACAGCACTTGGGGGTCAAAACTCAATTTAGGAGACAACAAAGGAAGAGTACAGAGTAGGTCTAGTTGTAGCTGGCCAGCTAATCCTTTCAAGAAAAGGGCATCTAACAGTTCAGTTTGTAGTGCCCTTGTAGCTTAACAAGAAGAACTGAACACCTCCCAGTCCCAGATATTGTCTAAGTAACAGAACATCTCTCCTTTCCCTCAGCAACAGGTTTACACCTCATCAAAAGGGCTCTTCAGCTCCTAGGTGACGGTTGTAAACTTACATTAATGTGTTTTTTTGGCTTTAGGGAGGTAAAAGTTGACTTTTCAAAGTACAGTTTGTAAAATATTTAATACAAATGTGGTGTTATTAGTAAATTAGTCTGTAATAACTATTTTTTTAAATACAAGAATTAACTTTGTAGCTGGTTCTGTAGGAGTAGATAACATTATTAATTTTCATATCTTATCCCAGTGCTCTCCTATGGAAGATCAAACCCTGTTGCATGAAAATAGTTTTTGGGCCTTGTCACTGTAAGGACACCTTTAACATTAAAGTTTTAAATGTACTAAATGTATACATTTAAATATGATATACCCTGCTTTAAGGTCATTAAGGGCCTCCTTAGGGCTGACCTATCAATATCTAAAAAGAGAGTTAGGCAATCAATTGTGTTGATTGTGTCAGGTCAAAATTGTAGTTTTGAAACTTCACAGACAGGTTACAGTGGTAGGCCTGAGGTCATGTTTGCTCTGTTAATTTAGTGGTGGCACAAGGTGTGCTGCAATCCACAAGTGACATTTACCCTACACACCTTGGGTACACTTTGTATAATATATTAGGAAAATATAGGTAAGTTAAATATGCCAATTATGAGTTTAACCAGTTTCAACATCTTTTATGGGTCACAGCACAAGCACTGTAGTCTGATTAGCAGAGTTACAGAGCATAAAGTAAAAAGAAACAGCAGCATCAAACCAAAGACACAGAGGCTGTCGTGCAAAAAGAGGCATTTTCCTACTGTATATAAATGTAGGGTTATGAAGTTTAACAGAGATAAGGAGATATCATAGAAATGTGATGGCTCATCAGTGACTTGATCAAAAGCCTTTTTTCCCATACTGGGCACGCACTGAAGATTAGCACAGGCAGATCTCATGGCATGCCTGCTTACATTAAATGAATGGCAGTACTCTAGATACTGGCTTTAGTTTCAATCCATGGGATATGTGCAGAAGCAGCAGTGCACTAGCAGCAGTTCTGTCACATACGTTGGAGGCACTACCGAATATCAAGCACCTTAGGTTCGTCAAGTCAGGACATGAAAAGCCGAAAATGAGACAAGCTTCCTATGCCAATTAAAACCTTTCTATGTGTCCTGAATGCCAGTGATTACACTAATGTCACATTGATATTATCCACAGGATACAGAGATACAAAAATCACACCTTTGCATTTGTGATGCTTAGTACTTCTTTACAAATCAAGCAGCTGACTACCTAGGAACCACTCATGACTCCTTCATCCTCAGACACTACCATAAACCAGTTCTTTGAGAGGGACATGGTTGGAGTGCTATTACTGAACCACATGGCAAGGAATTTTGTTAATAAACGATGAGGTGATGTTTTGGATTAGAAATTCATAACTCGTATAACTAATAGTAACTTTACTGTTTGGCTCATAATGTCTTTTTAACACAAATTCGACTGCTGAGGAAGAATGACATGCTATGCAACATGGCCTTAGTTTCCTTCACTTTGCGTTATTTTTCCAGGCCATAATTAATCATAGGGTCATGAGAGACCTGATTTATCTGGAAACATATTTGCTAAGGGTGTATAGCTGTAAAATGGGTCAGATTTGGCTGTTAAGTTTAATTTAATTCGCCAACAAATCAAGCAAGCATATTGTCATTTCTCATTGCTTATGTTTAGCTTGATTATGATATGTGTATCAACATGTTTTTTTTATTCATATTTGGTACAGTGGGAGGGTATAGACACAAAGGTAGCATGACAGAGCAAAGAAAATTGGCATTTGAATTATGACACACCAATAGAAGGGGGAGACTGCTTCACATAGGTCCATTAGTAAACCTGATTCATACAAGAAAGCCTGAACCCCTGTAACTGAACTACCCCGCAGTTCAATCTGCCAGTAGGAGAGCGGTTACTTAGAGAAGTGATTGGGCAGGGTATGCCCAGGAGAGAAAAGAAAGAAAAAGAGAGGGAGGGAAAGAAGGGAGAAATGGAGGGAAGAGGGAGTGAGAAAGTGAGGGAGAAGAATATGCATCAGGGTGGTGGGGGGCAGGTAGAAAGGCATCAACATCTGGAGGAATACCTAAGTGCAGGCCTAGAGGTTATGAATGACACAAGTGTGTGAAGTGACTAGGAACATTGCTGATAGCCATTCTTCATAGGTTGGGGGTCTAGGGGACCCCCAGTGACAAAGTATGCATATGTTTGCTGTGGCAAGGGACATATATAAGAGGCAGTGCTGGGGGCAAGACAGGTCTGTGAGCTCCCCAGAATATTGCAAGAAAATTAGGGTTCATGGGAGAGGGAACCTGATCGTCAGGGTCTCCATGAGCATGGACCCCACTGCATCCCAGAAGGCCGTATTGAGGGACAGTTGCAAAGTATATGTAATACATTGCATCAAGGTGCAGAGCAGTGTCAGAAATTTGCATAGGACATGAGGCTTGCCATGTACAGTTTCGCCAGTGTCCATTGGCAATCATGCAGTGTCTTGAACAGGCAGAATTTCAATTGCGCCTTTCTCACCCCACTTTGAAAAGCCTCTAAGAGTTCAGCCCATTCCTCCGCATCATAGTCTGTCTGCAGCCTTGCCTGCCATTTGGCATGAAGGCTGCTGAGGAGAAGGGAGGAGAAGAGGAGGCCGGTCAAAAAGCTATAGAAACCAGACAGTACCCCACTGAAATATCCCCAAGTCATGAGCTAGGCTACTACTGCCAAGGACTGTAGGGTCCAGGGATGTGCTCCCAGATGGTGGTTGAAGCAATGCCACAATTGAAGATATCTCCATTACTGCTGAGGTGAGAGGTCAAACTCCTCACATGGCTGCGCAAAGGGTTTGTGGGCACCTTCCTCAATGGCTTGACTCAGACTGACAATGCCTTCTGAGAGCCATTGTACCCAATAGAGAACCTTCATTCTATACGCAGGCTGGCATTACCCAACAGGGGTGCATGCTCATGATGGAGGGGACCACTCCAAGAAGGCGATGGGCTCGCCTCCAGGATTTCATCATAGCCTGCAGGACCGGATTATCAGAGTGTGGTGCAGCCACATCCCTGTGGCACAGCTGAGATAGGCCCTGCTGGGGGGAACAGCTCTGTTCCCCCCAGCATTCCATTACAGACCATTGTGGTGGGTCTGGCATTCCAGGGAGCCTACAGGTCAGTTGAGAGATATGAAGGGCCTAAGCCTAGTGTTCAACCAGAGGGAGGCCCAGGTCTCCACACAAGCGATGTGCCAGAAGGTTGGTCTTGCTGAGGCGAGGGTGAACTGAGCCCCAGATAAAAGAGTGGGTGCATGTATCCAGTGATTAAAGTAGGGATATTGGGGCCAGCAAGGGAATGATGCCAAGGATGTGTGAATCTATGCACCTTCACCATCTGCACCACCTCGACTCTGCCTGACATGGACAGCCTCAGGTGTGATCATTTGTCCAAGTCGAGCTTCATGTGGATGAACAGGGGGTCAAGATTGTCAGGTACCATGTGGCTCAGGCCCTGATTAACAAGAATCACTAGGTACTTGAGATGTGAAGGCTTCCAGCGAAAGGGATACTCGAATATCGCTGGAACTGTGGTTATGAGAGAAATGGGCAATGCATCACTTTTGTCCCAGGTTGCTTGGTAGCCAGAAAGAGCTGCAAAGTTGTCAGTGATGCCCATCAAGGCAGGGAGAGAGAGCTTCAGTCCTGGCAAAACAAGGCAGAAGTCCAAGGAGAGCAGAACTGGGGAATCGTCGGAGAGCGCTGCCTCAAGTATCTGGGAGTCTGGACTGAGTGCCATGCACCAGGGATTAAAAAGGTGTATTCCCTTTCTTCCGGGTGTGTGGTACACCAACGGTCCACCAAACCATGCTCAGCAAACAACTCCACCTGAGTGGCCTTGTCCACATTAATGGCCTCGCCCAGGGGGCCGGTGCGGTCCAGCACACCATCCGTGCCAGCTTCCAATCCCCTCCTAATAAGGAGTGGGAGGCCACAATTTCCATGAGAAGATGGTTGAGCTGGAGCAAACAAGGGTGCTTAATACCTATGTGGGCTTACATTGAGCTCATGCAAATCATCTGTTCTCCAACCTTCAATTTGGCGAAAACATAGCGACTGGACGGGTCCGACCAGGACTTAAGGATTGTGGCAAGGAGGGATCTACAAATAAGAATTACTGCTCCACATTTCCTGGTGGGGCAATGATCCACCACCTCCGACGACAGGCAGCTGCAATGGAGCATCCTCCTGATCCATTCTAGGTGAAGTTCCTTTAACTTCAGATGGGAAAGTTGGGTCTCCTGTAGCAAGCCCACGTCCGCTGGCTTTGTACGTAAATTGGAGAGCACTTTCTGACACTTGATGTAGTGCATCAGACCATGGACATTCCAGGAGACAGTTCACAGAGAGGAGGGAAGTCTGAGGATGGGGAATACCATCAGTATGGGTACAAGTTATCACCCACCGAAGGGTAATAAGATTTGCAGGGGGTGAGGGAGGAATGGGTGGAAAGGAATATAGAAAAATGGTAAGGGGAATAAGGGAGGTAGAGTGGGCGAACACAGAGACCCCGTAGGCGAAAAGAAGGGGGGGTGATTGACTTAGGGCGTGGTTGACTCAGTGGAAGGCGGAGAGAAGGGAGGTGAGAGAAAGAAAGTAATCTGGCTTTGAGGTGAGGGTGTGCCCCAGTAGGGTCCGGAAGTCATAAACCATGGGTCTAGGCTCAAAGTGCCAGTGCATCGGATGCACCAAGGGGAACAGCAACCAGAAAGCCAAGCAGGCCAAGCCATGTCCTCCCATAGAGGAGGGCAGGAGGGCCTGGTGCCAAAAAGTGCATGCTGAGAAGGTGGGGGCACGGGACCCCAATGTACAGCGCCAGCAGCCGGGGGAAAGGCAAGAGCAAAACAAAGCATTGCAGGTAGTGAGGGCCAGCATATAATGAACATCACAGAGCAATGTAGAACATCTCTAGAACACTATATCATAGAACATTATGAAGGAATACATACATATAGATATGAAAAACCTTGCCACTATCAGCGTGAAGGGATGCAATGATATAAAGACATGCATTAAATGTACAGGCATGGGAGCTGGTACATGGGAAAAATATACAAGTGCAAACTTCAAACAGTATACTCAGCCTGGCCCTCCCACAGTCGATACAAGGGACAATAGACACCGCAGGAAAGAGTGCAGGTCATCCATCTGGGTTAGAAGGCTTCAATGAGGACCGCGTTTTGTCCCGACACTGGTCCTTCATGATTGCTGCTACCGCCTTGAGAGCCATTTCCCTGTCGCTCTTTGATCTGGCTAGCTTTTCCACATCTTTGTTTCATTTGTGGGTGCCGTCGGGACGCCAATGGTCATTGCAAGCAGTACAACAGGCAGGCCGGTGGAGGGTGAGAGACAGCCTCTGAGTCCCCTAAAGCAAGGTCTAAGTCTTGTTCCACTAGATCATCCAAGAAGAGACATGTGGCATCCGGGACGAAGAAGTCTTTGTACCTGTCACCTTCAGTGATCCACATCCAAGCAGGTTCGAACAGGCCAAATCTTATGGCTGGAGGGCCATGAACGGCTTCCTCCTGTCATTGGTCTCCCATGAGAAATCACCAGCTAGACAGATTGCATGACGTTTATAGTCATATGGGCCAAGAGTCCAGGCCACAGACATGCTGTGCCTCTTCATGATGGAGGAAATATGCTATAATAGGGCACGGTCACCCCCCTGTGGCCTGGTGCACGGGGCACAGGAATGGGCCTCCTGGAGCCCCAGTAGAGGGGAAAAGGTGAGTTCAACAAGAGAGGAGAGGAGGCCTTTGAGAAAGTCCTTGTTGTCTACCCCTTCTGCATGCTCCGGGAAACCAAAGAAGCAGTCTTCCAAATCAGCTTGTGTCACGAGTATAAAAGCCTTAGGTCCCTACCTGAGCCATAAGTGTCTGTTCCAGTCCCTCCACTCTGCCCTGGATATAGTGATGTGGATGGATTTGGTCTCAGCTGCAAGATCAGAGATTTTCATGTCCATGCCTTCCAGCCAGCAGCTGACTGCTGTGACTTCCTGCAGGATGCATTCCGTAGTCGATTCATGTGTTGGAGAGGAAGGTGCTGGAGGAGGCTCCGCAGCAGGTGAAATTGCAGGCAGTCATAGGTCTCAATGGAGGAGGGTAGGCAGCCAGGTGCTATCGCACGCCTCAGCATAATGGCCCATTCACGGGGATCCCACTGCATTGCGGCTGATCATAGCGTATAGGTTGGCTCCCTAGCGGCAGACGAGCCTGGGTCTCTAGGAGTGGGTTGTATGGTACTCGTCGATGGGTCAGTGGAAAGGAGTCCATAGCTAGAGGCAGTCTGTGTTGCAGTCAACGTGGGAGGTTGTGTCGTGTGAGGTCCAGGATCTGAGGGAAGGGGAGAGCTCCACTGAGATGATCAGGACTGCCCCAGTGCAAGAGGGCCAAGGGAGCATGAGGTATACACAGCCAGGGAGCAGGATAGTTCAGTAAAAGCAGCCTTCTGTGCAAGTGCAGCACTTAGTGTTGCTGGGAGGAATGGGGGAGCCCCCCTGAGGTGGGAACAGCAGCCTTAATGCAACATAGAGGGGGTCAAGGTGATAGCAGTCCACCCGATGCATGTATTGTTTGGGGGTCATCCCACACATCCCAGCAGTGGGTGGTAGGCTCAACTCCTCCAATGTCCAGGTGCATGGATGGGAGACCAGGAGGTAAGGACAAAGGCACTATGTTTTAACTGCAGGCTGTACATGAATTTATGTTCAATGGTCTGAAGTTCTAATGTAGGAGCAGTGAGGAAAGTTGCTGGCTGCACGTTGCGGTGTCTGATAGGTTGCCCGATGCTCGCACCACCAACGAGGCAGGCTGTAGGTCACAAGACAAGTAGGCAGTTGACCTCTCTGCACTGCGGTTAAACCTTCTATCTGTATGGGGAGAGGGAAGAATGAGGCAGCCAGGCAGCGGACCCAGGCCCCTCTCTAGTAGGTAGGTGCTGGAAGGGGTATGCACCACCAGGGAGAACTCTCCCGCTTCTCCCAGCCAAGATGCAGCATACGCAGACCTCTCCATCACTGCTGGCTGCGGCTTCAGGCATGGTTGTAGGACCAGGTGTGCAGCTGCTGTTGGGGCAGCCGGGGCAACAAACGTCCCACTCCCCAAGGGCCACAATAGGGGCTTGAATGCCTTCCAGGGACACAGCAGTGAAGAAAGTGATAGGTGTTGGTCTCCCTGTGGCCATGGGAGCCATGCTGTCCACTCTCAGGGCCCTCCGGCGCACAGAGATAAACTTTCGAATGCCCATCTCCTGTTGTGACCACTCCCCTGTATTAAGATATTTTGGGTAGATATTTCATGTACAGAACTATTCACACACATTCTATCACACTACTTTAACATATGATTGGTGTGGAATGTGATGCCAACAAGATGAGGCAATACATGTTGCCTGTTTTCATTGACGTTTTTTTCTTAGTTAGTCATTAGCCTGCCATGGTCCCTTAATATAATGGGCCCTTGTTTTGACTTGGGCTAACAGCCATTAAGGGGCACTACAATTTTAAATAGGATTACATATAATTAATTATCCCTATTGTGTTCAGCAATGGACTACCTGTATTTTTAGACTTCAGCATATGAGGGTATTTTTTCCATAGAGCTTATGGCTTTCTTTGTGCCAAGCTCCCCAGTTCCAGCTGATCATGATACCTTTAGCTGATTTGGATAATATCATAAATTGAGTTAATAACGTGGGAGTGGGGACACCTACCAAGTTCACAAACTTAGGGCCTCAATTCGTTTTTGATGGTGTTACCACCAAGGTGCATCAGCCACGGAGCAAAGAAGACTGTCAAGTTGACGTGTTCAGCCTGCCGTATTTAGAGGTATTATGGCTGAGCTGAAGACAGCCATGATGGAGTGCTCTTCTTAGCTGTCAGGCTGGCGGGTTCCTGACAGCCATTTTTAAATGTAAATGCTACAGTTGGACAGGCGGTGTCCTGCCTTCGAGTTGCTAACAGAGGGAGGACATTGCTGAACTCAATGGACATCAAACAATGGCTGTAGAATACAGTTAGGTCACTCACACACACACACAGACACACACACACACACACTGTACCCTTGCCACATGTGTCTCACCACACACACCCCAATATCCATTGCCATTCCACCTCAACACAACACATACATCCCGCAAACACACATTGCTGTACATCCATCCCACAACATACTCACCCTAGTGACACTGCGTACACACACACACACAAAATAACCACAACTACACACTCACCTACACAAACACATGCACGCACAAGTGCAACTACACACATCACAATAATGACTGCCACTCAACAATATGCACCTGAATGTTGCATGCAGCAACAGAACACACAGCACAACAAAGACAACATCCATGTCATATGCAAGTGGAATGCATACTGACACAACCACATCACCCAATACATCTCCCTCCTCCAAATCCAGCCAATCACATTGCAGACACACACATACACTTACTGACCCACACATGCACCTCTATGCAAAACATGACATGTACAGGTCCCCTCACAACATGCACACATCAGCACAGCTGACAAGTGTGAATTTACTGCACTGTTATGCCAGCATTCATTTGGCAATGAAGACTGGCACCATAATGACAGTTAAGTATGTGTTCGATATGTGTTATGTACCAGTGTGTCTCCATGGGTGTGTGCCTCATGCTTATCCCCGCCATTTGCATGTCACAGTAGTTAAAAAAATTACTGTGACATGTACATATCTGCAGTGGTCCTGTTTTCATATGCAGTGACCCCCCCCCAACATACTCAGCCAAAGCACATTGCCTACCTTGGTGTCCAGTGACGGGGGTTGTGTTTTTTCAGTGATCCTGTGGCAGCAGCGATGGAGGGTCCTGTCCAGTTATGTCCAGCAGGAAATGGAAGAGTAATCAGGAGAAAAGGTGAGTTTTTGCCCCCTTTCCTCCCTGATCGCCTAGTCAGAATTGGAGGTCAGACTGTCACTTTTTGCTTGGCGGGAAGGCACATACAAATTTACTCGGGGTAAGTGTTGCTGTGGTCCCGCCAGGACTGAGTTGGATAGTGGTACATACAGTGCATTCTTACCCTTTCCCTTTCTTGCAGTGCAGCAAGGTGGCTTGCTACATTGTGCTGCATGAAAGTATGATAAATCTGGGGCCCAGGTTTTGCAAGAAAAAAGTGGAGCAGGACAAGTCAGGATTCCGAAACCAATCAATGGGTTGAGCACTAGGGTTATTTATTGCTTCTCCGTGCCACAGTCCGGGGTTTTAGCTTCAAACGTAGGGCCTGATTTAGAATTTGACATTTTACTCTGTCACAAATGTGGCGGATATCCCATCTGCCATATTACAATCCCATAATAGCCTGTGGAGATCACAATATGGTGGATGGGATATCCATCACGTATGTAATGGAGTAAACAATCCATCAAACTCTAAATCATTCCTTTAGTCACAACTTTGTTCTCGAAATTCGCCAGTAGATCTGGGCTGGAAGCTCTAGTCAGAAGGGACTCCACAAAGATACCTTCTCTAAAAGATCCTGCTGAAGCATTTTGCTCACAGCAAATAACTCCAAGTAGGGCATAATAAAATGTTGTGCAACATACCGAATTGACAACAGAAATCTGCAACAGTCCTCTAGAGGGGGAAGAAAATATGGCCAAATTTAATCAACTCCTGGAACGGCTTTCCCTGGTTAGTCAAGCAGCCATTAGACCCTCAAATAAAGGCTTTTTGGCAGCAAGTCTCACTCCAACAAGCACCCTTAAAAGATCCAGTCCACAGTGGTCAGCTGCCCTTACTGTAGAATGGGGTCTTCTGACTTATGTGCCCATTTTCTATTAACTAGGGGCACACCACATAATCGTTTGAGAACAGTTTTAATATCTGTTTAGAAGCAGGAGTCAGGAGTCATTGTGTCTTCTTACTTTCAACAGCTAGGGAGAACTTCTTTATCCTTCAGCTGTTGTCTACTCAGGTCCAGGAATCTTTTGAGGAACAGGAGATGATGTGGTGCTCATATTTTGCTAAAGTTATCCTTTGCACTAGCCAGTGATTGGGGAATTCCCTGGATCCAATATTGGCTACGTCTAGCAACATTTCACCCTCCTTTTAAGCACTTTCGTTTTCAGTTACTAAAGGCCTCAAAAAAATCTTCAACTAAAATGGCCATAGCCTTATTCCTCACATAACTATGGTTCACTTGGGATACCATCAAACATCTAGAGTGATGCTATATAATTTAATTAAAATGCAGACATGTAAAAACAATAAGCACACATAACTTAAATAAATAAATGATTAGGCCCAATCAAACCCTGAAGTACTAAAAATTACTACTCCATTATAAAATAGATGTCACACATAAACACATATAGATTAAAAAGGGATCTTTTTTAATTTAATAGAAACTACAACCTAGAGAAACACAAAAATAAATGTAAAAGGGGTGGTGTTAGCAAGGCTCAACAAGGAGGAAAACCTTTATTCCTCCTTGTTTTTTCTTTTTCTATGTGTGTTGCATTTTGCAGCGTGCATAGAAAGTGCAAAATGCCAAGCATGATTGTTTATGTGCAGGAAGGTATCCCTTTCTGCACACAAACAATAATTTCAAAATAACACATTCTGCAGCACTCACAGTGCCAAGTTACCATTAGCAATCAATCTGGTTTGGCTCAAGGCAGCTCAATTTAGCGCCAGCGCACGGGACAACACACAGGGGTGTGCCATATTCAATTAAATACAATGCATCCCTGTGTTGTGAAAATGACGGAGCGTGGCGCTTCCAATTCTGGCGCACCACTGTGCTCCGTTATTTTGTTTTAAATAGGAACCTATTTATTATAGCGTCAAAGATGTGATCTCATTTGATGTCATCCCTAACAGCAACGCCACTACGCCTGAGAACAACATTAATCATGGCCCAAAAGCTGATAGTAATACTCAAGAAAGGCACAGGAGGATGGTCTTGTCATAAATGTTTTTGTTTGAAATCCTTATTCATTCTGTAAGATTCATGCAGTAACAATGAATCAGTGCTCAATACCAACAAAAATAGGTTGTTTCTCACATTCACACTCAATTCTGTCATCACATGCAAACCCTAATGTCATTACATGTGCATCACTGCATCATCTAATACTTTATTGCATGATGCATCTTCTCACCCCTCTGTCTCCTGTCAGTGTGAAGGTAATGATCTGTGAAATGATGAACACAGTTGTGGCATATTATACCACAAAACCAGAGGATTAGTGGGTTGACCAAACATAATACGTATTTCAGGTATCCTTTAGCTATTACTTACCATATTTTTCTGTATCTGGAAGACTCCACTGTAGCACCTGGCTATGTCATATTAAACCCATTTACTTTTCTCCCTACCTACCCTTGACAGTTAGGTGATTAACATTGTTGGAAATTGGGTCACTGTTAGAGGTGGCTGAAATGCTACTCAAGCTGCAAGCACAGTGGTGAAATACAGGCAAACCCACAAACTTGTGCTTAACCCTCCATTGGCTTGGGACTAAAGCAGTCAGGCTTAACTTAGGGGCAATATATAAGGTATTCATGAAGCATTTCAAACAGTAATAAAGTTGAAGCATAACACAAGAAAAATCCCACACCAATTTAGAAAAATAGAGTAGAATTTAATAATTTATTTGAGATCACAATACTAAAAGTCAAATAAGTAGAACCAGAAATATGCAATTTTAAAAATGTAAGTGAAATAGTGCCTGGAAGCATAAAGCTTCAAATATGGTTATCTGGTGATGCCGAACAAGGACATAATTACAAGTTCAGGCCAACTGCAATGGAGCGCGGGCTGAAAACAGGGACAAAGTTAGGCCCGATGAAGAAGAGTACCTTAAATCCTGGGTGTGGAGTGCTTCGTGATCTCAAACTGAAGATACATCTTGCAACAGCAGTTTCGAAGAGCTCTGTTGTGGATACCATCAATGAGAGGCTTGAGATGCAAAGTCCTGCGTCAAAGATGCATCACACACCAGCTGGTTCCGAATAAGTTGCCAGGTTTGAAGTAGCGTGGTTTGCAATGTGGAGTCCTCTGTTATCATCAAGGATGCCAGTGACACAGGACTTGGGATGTGGTGGCCTGTGTCAAGGATATGTTGTGCAACAGAGGTTCTGAGGAGACTGCAGAGAGCGGTGTCTGAAGCAGAACTGCAAGTAGATGACCTGTGCCATGTCAGTTCTGCCCACAGGACCAGAGTTTGGCTTGCAGAGAACCTTCAGGTCCACTTCCAAAGGTCCAACATTTGTGTGGCACCAATTGTGCTACACAGGCCAACTGGCCTGAGTAGTCACTATGGTGCTTATGGGTTCATGATACAGATCCAGTCCTTCAGTCAGACAGCATGGCAGCAGGCAGCATGGCAGCAAGCAGGAGGGCAGAAGGGCAACATAGTGGCAGTTTTTCTAGCAGAGCAGCACAGCAGTTCATCTGAGTCTTCCACAGGTCCAGAGATGTACGGAAGAGGTGGGTCTAAGGGTCGACTATTTATACCTGGTGAGCAATTGGAAGTAGGAGAAGATTCTGGAGGTTTCCACATCCAGACGTGTTTGGAATTTCCTAAATTCCCTGAACCAGCTTGTCTGGGGTCACAAAAGACTAGTGAGAAACCCTTTGTAAGTGTGTAAAGGCAGAGCCTTTCTGATGTGCAAATGTGTTAGGTGACAGCTCCCACCCTTATAAAGTCAGAGATGGCCCATCCTTCCAAAACTATTGCTCTTTTTCTCACTGTTTGCACACATTACACAAAGATGAACGGCCAGCTTTACCTAGTTGTGTGACACAGGATACAGGGTTCAGGCCCCAAAAGGTTCTACAAGTGAGTGGCATTTTCAGAATTGTAAAAAAGGTATTCAAAGTACGATTCTTAAGGCACCAAACTTGACATTCCTACCTGCTCCCCATTTAAAGTCATCACATAGTAAATGTAATTAGTTAACCAAATGTTATCCTATTGGAGAGGTAGGCCTTAGAGTAATGAAAAACAAAAGAATCACTTTTTTACTACTGCAACATGTAAAACTTAAAAGCATATGTCCAACTTTTTAAGTGCACTGCACCCTGCCTTCTGGGCTGTGTAGGGACTACACTACGGGTTATTTATATGTATTATAAAGGCAAGCTTCAGCCTGGCAAAAGGTTTATTTTGCCAGGTCAAAATGGTACTTTAAAACTGCGCACACACAGTGTAATGGCGGGCCTGAGATATATTTAAAAGGCTAGCTTAAATGGGTGGCACGAGTGCTGCAAGCCTACTAGTAGCATTTAATTTACATGCCCTGGTTACATGTAGTACCACTTTACTAGGGACCTATAAGTACATTGAATATGCCAATTAAGTGTAAGACAAGTGTGCTTAAAGAAGAGAGCACTTTAACACTGGTTAGCTGTGGTAAAGTGTTACGACTCCAAAAAACAACAAAAAACGCCAAGTCCAACAAATATCATTTCCCATATGACATGACTTGGAAAAAGATGCCATACATAATTGTTCAATATCTTTATCATCTTTAAACCTTTACTGTTTTTCGATAACATTTTAATATTGGATGGCAATGATATATAAATACTTTATTTGTTTAATTTGAAGTAGGTTACTGCAGTCCACCACTATGTATGTCTGCCTAAATCTGATCCAAATAACCATCAGCACTAGCTATAATTGATCATGGCATTCCATATAAAACATGAGGTGACAGTCAAGAATGTTGTCACTGTAGAGTATGTATAAAGTAAATGTTGCTATTGTGAAAGTATTGTACTGCTATCTAAATTAAGCTTTTACCAAAGAAAGGTTTTTTGTCAGATGTAGGTGCATACATTATTGGAATTTTATGATTATATGGGGAATAGATGTACCTCATATGTGAAATACTCATATTCAATACTGTGATTAAAATGGCCTTATCTGATAAGTGAGAACACCCTGAGCAAACATTATTGTTAGTGCTTGATATCCATAATATGTTTCTTCTTCTGTATCAGTCATTTGTTTTTAATGCAATGCTCCCTCTTCAACACTTCAATAAAGCCATAACCAGATGATTTAGCACAATTGTCACCCAGGATGCAGATGTAAATGATGTGGCTAGGGGCCATCACCTGAATTTAAATGTATAACAGATAGCACTTTCAAAGTTTGTAGTAAGACAGGCAGGAATGATCTTCATTTATGGGTCCACCTCTACTCAGTGGAGAATTGAGAAAAATATTTCCACTTCGTGAAATTTTGTGGATGTCAGGTCAAACTCCATTTGTTAGACTACATTTGTGAATCTCTCACTCATACGTATTACATTTCCACAGAACCAGATGTAAATAAAATAACAGAAGACATTGGGAATAAAACATGAAATTATTAACTAATTATTAATCCCCTTCCCACATGTTAAAGAATTATCAATCTCCCTCTCGACAAATGCTCACCAACACCATAAACAACTATTTCTCCACCACTTTATCCCAAAACACATGCAACATTACCTATACTAACAGGGATAAATGTTAACCGGAATAGGACAAATTCAAATAAGCAAAAACTTGTGCAAAATTCAGTGACATGTCCATCCTCATGTCAATAAAGATAACAAAAATATTATGCAGGATTTGCATATATTTGCTTGGTCTCCATGTCTGGTAGGGCAATATGCTTACTGAATCCTCTTCAAGAACCTGGCCATGCTGGAGGTAATGTTGTTGTTGGCGGTGGTGGAAGAACTGCACTGTCTGCTTGCTGCTCCTTGTGCAGTGCTATCATGTGACAGAATCCCACTGCATAAAGCCTCGATATGGGAGAGTTGCATTCGCTGTGTGGTAGCATACCACTGAACAGCAGAACTCAGGTCAACTATTGGTAGAAACTCAAAGAAACATCACCTATCAAACACATACTACAAGGAACAACATATGCTGTTTTGTAATTCTCAAGACAATTGTATCGAAATATCTTCTAGCAAAAACTAGGATGTTCTAGTAAATTAGTGCACGTATATTTTTGAATGTACTGATCTATCACGATAAATCTTAGCCACGGTTTAAAAGTATGTCACATCAGTTGAAGTATTTTGTAAAAGTAACAATAACCCAGAACAAGTGGAAGCAACACAGGGATGCCGGAAGTTTGTGCTCATATCCATCATCAAAATCAAACTTTCTAACATTAAAGCATTATATTTCTTTTGTTTTGTTCTTTTGTTCTTTGGTAGCACTCTGCCACTTCCTTTGCTTTTTTCTCCGACTGTCCTTTACCTCTCTACCATCTTGATGTGCTAAGTGGTGGGGTCACCTGCTTCATTCAGCAAAGGAAACGTGTTGTATTACATAAAGGAATGCTCATTGATATTATAGGACCTGTTCCTGCTAACAATAATAGAATTATGTGTGCAAATATGTTAAACACCCTACTCCAGCAAACCTTAGACGTACCATCTCATGGAAAGATAAGACTCTGATCACTCACAACACTAAAACATCTTCCACACAGTCTCACAGAATTTGTAAACACTATCTATTGAAAAACGAATTATCTGGACTATGGATTTGTTAGCATAACAATAAGTGTTAAAGCATTGAAAACAGTATTAATTAAAACATTTAATAAATTATCTGAGTAAAACAAGTACTGCATGAAAATGCATCGCATTAAAAAAATAAGTACATTTAGCCAAGGCTAATTCATCTTAGTTCTCAAGTAGTGCAGCAGATTTCCTTTCCAGGCTACAACATCTACAGTCCATGCTAGACATACAACATTGCCTGCTAAGTGGCAAATAAGTTTCTGTTCTGAAAGTAATTATATTATGCAGAACTTTGCAGAATGCAGCACCTATGGAAAAAGGAAAAATTAGGAGAAATAAAGGGATTTCACTGGGGAGGCGTATGCTTTTAACAAATTCCCAGCTTAATGAAATCGCGTAAATCTGGGAATGTGTCAAACACCATGGGTGTTACATAGGAACACCCACCATAATGCCCATGGCATGCTCGTGTAGCAGGGTGAAACAACGCAGGGACTTATGCTTCGTTGCCTCAGTCCTTATCTACAAGGAAATGAAAAGTCACACAAGGAGGCTTTACATGGGCTTGTAACTATGACCCTGCAGTGTTTGTCGACAGACTGTCACCGAAAGTGAAATTCCGGTGGCACAGAGGGACTTGTAAATAAGCCCTACATGTTTTTTTAAAAAATAATTTATTTATTAATGTTTTTATTATTTTGTGCAGTTAAAAACAATAACAATAAGGCACCCATTGTTCAAAACATCTACAGAGATTTTAATCAGGACCATTCCATGATTGCATGATATCGGCATCAATGTCCCAAGGGTTTCCTCTGCATCGCCTACACCGCCACAGATACGTCGCTCAATTCCATTATCTCTGATTATAAGGAGGGCAACAGTTACTGAACAGGGTGGGGAGGCATAGGAAAGAGGGCAATGTGAAGTTTGGGAGTGCTTCAGGACTACTGGGACCTACATTCAGAGTTTATATTGAATTTATTAGAACAGGTGTTGAATTCGTTGGGCCAAGCATTTAATGGAATGGGCATTGTCTTATTGGTGTGTATCACTACAGGAATGTGCATGGAAGGACAGCAATTCAATCCTATGGGGCACGTTGGCTCTGTTAAATTATCAGTCATAAGTATCGTGGTCTTAATACTTATTCTCAAATCAACTGAACCATTATTTATAAACAAAATTCCTAACAATATTATAGGAAGCATACATTTTAGTAAATAATAGCACATCATTGTTAGTTTCTTTCTCTGTTTTTCAAAGGATACACCCAAGCCGCTAAACAAAATGTTAGCTTGCCCTCTTAATTTTCACCCACCATTCGAAATTTTGTACATTAATTATGATAAACAAATAGCAAGTTTTGATACAAATACAAATCATTCTAAGGGTACGAAGAAAATACCATTTGCTCACGATAATGCAGTATAATGTATTTGGAGAACAATGTTTTAAAAAGTAGACACAACAGCCTGAGTAACACTCTTAGGTTTGCTTCTATTCAAAGCCAGTATAAATGCAAACATGCTCTAAATATACAAACCTGCATGAATTTTGATCCATGCGGCAAACAGCTATAAGTGCATGTTAAGGAATGTTTACAGTTGTGTACCCATCAATGTCCTTATTTGATATTACCATAATGTAGGCACAATCCTCTATTACTGATGTAGTGGAGTGATGTCAATCGGGGGTCGCTTCTCTTCACATCATTATGGAGACTCTTTCCATCCTAGACATTTGTATGATAGCCTAATGTACTCTGGGTGTTGTAGCCTTTTGTGGTTTCCATTGCACTAATTGGACCAACAACTTGAAATCAATGATTTGCAGGTGAAAAGGCCAGGACTGAAGACTTTATTCGTATTAGCCTTCACTATGGTGCTCACCCTGACGACATCTGTATTTTTCAAAACATATTGCTGCTTCACCTTAAAGAGAAAACGCAGTAGCCAACACATATTATTTATAAAAATGTTAGAAAATAAAGTGAAGGAGATCTTTGTCTGTTTTTGAGATTCGAAATACCCATTATAGAATTGCGATGGAACACCTTTGATACACCCCACAAAAGTTCGGGAAAAAACCCAACTGTATTTGGAACATAAAACATGTTTATTACTACACGCCTTTAAAACACATCTGCTTTTCACAGCTGCCCTGAAAATTAATCAGGCTATTCTTACTGTGACGTTTACAATTCACAAAACAACAGGCTTCATAATACGTAGGACAAATGAACAGAGGAATAATTACATTCAAGTGTAGCATTTATAACGTGTTTATCGCCAGTTACTCCAAATCTAAAAATACTACATAGAACTATCACTGGTACCCACCTAAGTTAACAGGCCTCATGCACATATGCAAGTTAGAAAGGTCGTATCTGGAAAAATGGTCTGTGACTGGTAGATCAACCACATCAAGAAAGCAATCTACAAAGTGAGATAACGCACCAGTTCAAACAAGCATTTGCAATGCAATGGGTCTCGCGTTTGCTCTAGTTACAGCTATTAGCATTGTAAATTCCTAACTGGACTTTTCTTCCCACAGAAAATGAAAAGTAAAACAGTTGACATAAGCAAGTCAATTCAAAGGACCACGGCCACCATGAGCATGAAGGAGAGACACAAAAGGAAAAAGAAGTTCACTCACAATCAAACAGATCAGCAAACGTGAAATTATCCATGTAACATGGTCGATGGCCAAGGCGGTAACAAAATTGCCCCAAGGCGGGACAAACGTAAAGCATTTACCACTGTCATCAAAGGATTTTTGAAAGGCAAGCCCAAGAAGGAGTTAAGGTGATGGGCGTGAGGTGGGCGTGATTAAAAGCCCACATAGATACCAACACATCAGAAAAGCAGCGCTTGCGCGATGCTGTGCTTGACCTAAAAGGGCTGTACACACAGAAGGAATCTTCATAGGGGTGTGGGTTTCAGTAAAATTGACGTGTTAAATCTGGACTAATAGTTTCTCAATACATGGTTTTCGCACAAAGGGTGCAATGCCCTGTAGTCATGAAGCAGTTTTAAAACAGATGGTCAGTGAAAATAGCCAGAAATACCACAGAAAGCAGAGCACCGAGTTCTCTCAAAGTAAATATGACTTTTCTACAATGAGTCACCATGACGTACCCTCAAGAATCACCATAACACATTTAAAAACACCCTTAAGCATCAACCTGCCCAACAGCTATAATGAACTGGTGCTAAATAAAAGCTTTGTCCATCTTTGTGTCAGGCAGAGCTCATGTGTGAACCTCCCAAACAACAAAAGTGACCAGTAAAAACTAAATACAGATGAAAAAAAGTGGGAAATAAAGACCATTCGTTTTCTGCAGATAAAATAATAGTGCCATTAGGACCACCCCTTAACACAACTTCAGCTTCTAGAAACATGGAAAAGAACCATCACTGCTCCAGTAAAGTGTGGTCTTCCCGCTTAGCACTAACAGCCAAAGCACGAGCCCAACCAGCAGCAGATTTTCCATATAAAAGATACAGCAAATGTGATAAAAGTAAATTCAAAATAGGCTATTTTATGAGACCTTGACATCAAACTTTAATACTTTATAATATAGAACTGTATTAACAACTCTTTCAAAAATAGTTTTGAAACATTACGTTTATCCCACTGCCAATCGCTTAACCACACTGCCATACGTGAATCAGGAGGTGCCAGTTTATCGCATGCACTACACATATGGCCGATACTGTGGATGTGAATGGAGCAACATTATTTCCATAAACCACACACAAGTTTGTCAGACAGCGCTCAAGTCTTAATTAAGTCCTTCATGGCGGGCTCTGATTTAACACACTGTCAAAATGAGGCGCCGTGCAGTAAACTGATCGGCATTAGTTCAGACAATATGGCCATGTGCAGACACTGGGATTGGAACCCAGGTATCCTTTGTGCAAAACCGCCCCAGAAGCAATATCCCCTTCTCTTGCCCTTATACTATCAAACAACAATGCAGTGTGTTGAGCTGATTCTCGGTCTAAAGTAGTGATGCGCGCTCAATAAATATAAGTACCATCTGGTAATTCAATCGGAAGCAATATGCGTATAAAATCTGCAGATGCCATTCTTGAAAAAGCAGAAGGGTAACTGTAAAGGAAGGCAGGAGACTAGTTGAGTGTTAATATCAGTGCTTTCCTCAGATTTAACAAACAGCAACTAGACTCTAATGACGGCCATTACATGATTAACAAAACAAAGGGGACTTTGGTCCCCCCACAGGAATGGCTCTCCGATCACAAGGAAACTGCAAGACACATGAATTGTAGCTCAGCTGCAGACACACACAGCAAAGGAGAACTTTTTAGGTTTTGTGCACTCAGCTGCCATGCACCTAGAATTTTACTTCTTTTAAATTTGTACTGGAAAGACCAAAACAGTGTCTGACAAAGTAATTATACCGTTACCATAGCTCTTATCATATGGGAATCATTGTCAGAGAGCTCTGAAATCATTTGGAAGAACAGTGAATGAAGAATGAACAAATGAGAATAATATATAAAGCGCTGCAGCTGCTCCATCCATAGAATCCATGCGCTAGTTGTGGAAATAAAAACAGAATGACTAGTAATTCCTTTCTAACACAAGCATTTGCAATGCAACGGGTCTCGCGTTTGCTCATTTTAGAGCTGATCGTTGTAAACTCCCAACCCGACTTTTCATCTATCGGCAAAAGTGTTTTTGTGTACGTAAAAAAAGTGAAATTATCTGTGTAAGCGCTCGACTTCTGCCAAGCAAAATCGCGCTAGGAAAATAGAGAAAAAGTAGTCCACGATCCGGCCGAAAACAGCGAGCCTCGCATGTTTTCTGTACTTGGTCGCTGCGCTCGAGGAGGGCTAGCCACCGGAAAAGGCATGACGTGGGCATGCCTTCCACTAATGAAAGCAAGCTGATTTTACTAAGCAAGCCCACGAACCAATCAAACACACTGATGTGACGTCGACAGGGCTCAGAGCCCTTTTCAAATAACTAAAGCGTCTTGCTGTGATACGCATGCGCGAGCGCATGCAACGCAGGCTCAACCCTAAAAAGGAGGAATATCACAGAGAAAATAGACAAGAATACTTAGAGGTATAGCACAGGCCTCAGGACAATCATTCCACACTGCCCGCACGAGCTTTCAGACCAAAACAAATATAGCACAGCAGATACAGTTACAAGACATGCGTGTAAGACATTGAAATATACCTTCCTATTAGTAAAGAAATGTATATAATTATAATTTACAGGCCTACAATTGGACATACAACACAGGGCAACAAAAGTGTTCAATTTCTCAGTTCAATTCAAGTGCTTATCCTCTGTCAAACACTCTATTGCTGAGGGCACAAGGGATCTTGTTGAAAGAACACTAGCACTAGAAACAATCATGGAACTCTTGCTGTCACACTGGTGCACTAAAGTCCTGGTCTTCATCACATGGGCTTAAATAAGCGCACGTTTATAATATTAAACCTAAAAATATTTAACCCCTTCGCTGCCAGGACTTTTCCCCTCCTGTGCCGAGCCTTTATAGGTTATTTGGGGCAGTTCGCGCTCAGACCCTCTGTTGGAAATTGGGTTTTTGGTTGGCAGTCAGGTTACCCCCTGTCCAAGCAAAAGCCCTCACTCTAGTCAGAGTAAGTCACACACAATCCAAGATTACCCTGTGCCCACCCTCTGGTAGCTTGGCACGAGCAGTCAGGCTTAACTTAGAAGGCAATGTGTAAAGTATTTGTGCAATAAATCATACAATACCACCATATAGCAACACAAAAATACACCACACAGTGTTTAGAAAAATATATAATATTTATCAGGATAATTGTAAGTCAAAACGAATAAAGTTGCAATGTGAATTTGTAGAGATATCACTGAAAAGTGATATAAAGTGTCTTAAGTCTTTAAAAAGCAAACAAAGTCTCTTTCTAGCACAAAGTACCTGGTTTGGAGTGGAAAATCTCCTCAGAGGGCCACAGAAGAAGAGATACGTGGAAAAAGGGTGTGTGCGTCGATTTCTCCCCAGCACACACGGACTTGCGTTGTTATTTTTCATGCGGGGAAGTCGTGCGTCGTTTTCCAGCACGCGGACAGTCTCTTTCTGTGGATCGCGGGGATTACCAGATGTCCCGGGTCTGTGCGTGGATTCTCCTGCTTGTTTACCGGCTGCGCGTCGTTCTGCGGGCTGTGCGTCGAAGTTTCGCTCTCACGGCAGGCGTCGCGTCGATTTCTCCTCTGGAGGTCGGGCGGCGTTGTCCTTGCGAAGCCGTGCGTCAAAGTTCTGGTCGTCCCAAAGGCGCTGCGTCGATCAGCGTCGGTGTGCAGCGTTTTTCTCGCCGCGGAACAAGCTGTGCGTCGAAAATTTCGCCGCACGAAGCGTCCAAGTGAAAAAGAGAAGTCTTTTTGGTCCTGAGACTTCAGGGAACAGGAGGCAAGCTCTATCCAATCCCTTGGAGAGCACTTTTACAGCCAGACAAGAGTTCAGCAAGGCAGCAGGGCAACAGCAAGGCAGCAGTCCTTTGTAGAAAGCAGTCAGGTGAGTCCTTTAGGCAGCTAGGCAGTTCTTCTTGACAGGATGCAGGTTCTGGTCCAGGTTTCTTCTCCAGCAAGTGTCTCATGAGATAGGGCAGAGGCCCTTTTTTATACCCAAATGTGCCTTTGAAGTGGGGGAGACTTCAAAGAGTGGCTAAGAAGTGCCACAGGTCCCCTTTCAGTTCAATCCTGTCTACCAGGGTCCCAGTAGGGTGTGTGGCAGTCCTTTGTGTGAGAGCAGGCCCTCCACCCTCCCAGCCCAGGAAGACCCATTCAAAATGCAGATGTATGCAAGTGAGCTGTCAACTAAGCCCAGCCAGACGTGGATTGTAAGGCACAGAATGATTTAAGTGCAAAGAAATGCTCACTTTCTAAAAGTGGCATTTCTAGAATAGTAATAATAAATCCAACTTCACCAGTCAGCAGGATTTTATATTACCATTCTGGCCATACTAAATATGACCTTCCTACTCCTTTCAGATCAGCAGCTACCACTTCAGTACTGTATGAGGGCAGCCCCAATGTTAGCCTATGAAGGGAGCAGGCCTCACAGTAGTGCAAAAACGAATTTAGGAGTTTTACACTACCAGACATGTAAACTACACAGGTACGTGTCCTGCCTTTCACCCACACAGCACCCTGCTCTAGGGGTTACCTAGGGCACACATTAGAGGTGACTTATATGTGGAGAAAGGAGAGGTTTAGGCTTGGCAAGTACTTTTAAATGCCAAGTCGAGGTGACAGTAAAACTGCACACACAGGCCTTGCAATGGCAGGCCTGAGACAAGGAAAAGGGGCTACTTAAGTGGGTTGCACAACCAGTGCTGCAGGCCCACTAGTAGCCTTTAATCTACAGGCCCTAGGCACATAGAGTGCACATTACTAGGGACTTATAAGTAAATTAAATAGTCCAATCAGGTATGATTCAAGGTTACCATGTTTTAAGGGAGAGAGCATATGCACTTTAGCACTGGCTAGCAGCAAAAACAGTGTCCAAAAAGTGGAGGGAGGCAGGCAAAACGTTAGGGGTGACCACTCTAAGGCTGTCCGGTCTAACACCCTCATAACTTTTTGTTCACATAAGCTACACACGCCAAATTTGCGTGCTTCTTTTCCAACATCCTAGGGATTCTAAAGGTACCCAGACTTTGTGGGTTCCTCTTGAAGGAGACCAAGAAATTAGCCAAAATACAGTGAACATTTAGTTTTTTTCAAAACAATTGGAAAAAAGGGCTGCAGAAGGCAGCTTGTGGTTTTTCCCCTGAAAACGGCATCAACAAAAGGTTTATGGTGGCAAGATCACCATCTTCCCAGCTTTTAGGAACAGGCAGACTTGAATTGGAGAACCCCATTTTTCAATACAATTTTGACATTTTACTGGGACATACCCCATTTTTACTATTTTTTGTGCTTTCAGCCTCCTTCCAGTTAGTGACCAAAATGGGTAAGAAACCAATGCTGGATCCCAGACAGCTAAACATTTCCGGAAAGTAGACAACATTCTATATTCAGCAAGGGGGCATTTGTGTAGATCCTACAAGTGTTTCCTACAGAAAATAACAGCAGAAATAAAAAAATATTGAAAGTGAGGTAAAAAAAAAAACAGCAATTTTTCTCCACGTTTTACTCTGTAACTTTTTCCTTAAATATCAGATTTTTCAAAGCAATATACCGTTACGTCAGCTGCACTCTTCTGGTTGCGGGGATATATAGGGCTTGTAGGTTCATCTAGAACCCTAGGTACCCAAAGCCAATAAATGAGCTGCACCTTGCAATGGCTTTTTATTCTATACCAGGTATACAGCAATTCATTTGCTGAAATATAGGTATCAGAAAACCTTTGTATTTCCAAAATGGCCACAAGATAAGGTGTTGAGAAGCAGTGGTTATTTGCACATCTCTGAATGCCGGGGTGTCCATACTAGAATGTGAATTACACGGCATTTCTCAAATAGACTTATTTTTTACACACTGCCTTACATTTGGAAGGAAAAAATGTAGATAAAGACAAGGGGCAATAACACTTGTTTTGCTATTCTGTGTTCCCCCACGTCTCCCGATAAAAATGGCACCTCAATTGTGTGGGTAGGCCTAAGGCCCACAAAAGGAAATGGCCCAAAACACAACGTGGACACATCACATTTTTTCACAGAAAACAGAGGTGTTTTTTTACAAAGTGCCTACCTGTGGATTTTGGCCTCTAGCTCAGCCGGCACCTGGGGAAACCTAGAAAATCAGTGCATTTGTGAAAACTAGACACCTAGGGGAATCCAAGATGGGGTGACTTGTGGGGCTCTGACCAAGTTCTGGTACCCAGAATCCTATGCAAACCTCAAAATTTGGCCAAAAATCACTTTTACCTCTCATTTCGGTGATAGAAAGTCCTGGAATCTGGGAGGAGACACAAATTTCCTTCCAATCAGCGTTTCCCCAAGTCTGCTGATAAAAATGGTACCTCACTTGTGTGGGTAGGGCTAGCGCCCAAGAAAGGAAATGGCCCAAAACACAATATGGACACATCACATTTTTTCACAGAAAACAAAGGTGTTTTTTACAAAGTGCCTACCTGTGGATTTTGGCCTCTAGCTCAGCCGGCACTTGGGGAAACCTAGAAAACCAGCACATTTTTGAAAACTAGACACCTAGGGAAATCCAAGATGGGGTGACTTGTGGGGCTCAGACCAGGTTCTGTTACCCAGAATCCTTTGCAAACCTCAAAATGTGGCCAATAAAACACTTTTTTCTCTCATTTCGGTGACAGAAAGTTCGGGAATCTTGAGGAGCCACAAATTTCCTTTTACCCAGTGTTCCCCCAAGTCCGCCAATAAAAATGGTACCTCACTTGTGTGGGTAGGCCTAGCGCCCACGAAAGGAAATGGCCCGAAACACAAAGTGGACACATCAGATTTTTTCACAGAAAACAGATGTGTTTTTTACAAAGTGCCTACCTGTAGATTTTGGCCACTAGCTCAGCCGGCACCTGGGGAAACCTAGCAAACCAGCGCATTTTTTAAAACTAGACACCTAGGGGAATCCAAGATGGGGTGACTTGTGGGGCTCTGACTGGGTTCTGTTACCCAGAATCCTTTGCAAACCTCAAAATTTGGCCAAAAAAACTCTTTTTCCTCCCTGTCAACACCAAAGCAGTACGCGCTCTACTGGCGACAAAAATGCAAAAACCCAGCACTCTCAAAACAACGAAATTTATGCATTGTGCTAATATGTTGTGGTTTTACTTTTTGCATTGCAGAGTTCAATCCTGAAAACTTATTTTTAATATGCTTACAAATACTGTTCCTTTGCAATGTATTGCTGCAGGTTTTCAGAGTGTGTTAGGGTGTGGCCCCTTTCCAGGGCCTTCCAGAGACTTTCCCTGCAACATGCCTGGGCGTGGTTCTGGGCTGGGCCAAGACTCTATAAAAGAGAGCCAGCCCAACTCCCAGTGCTCACTATTCAGAGGTCCCGGTGCAGAGCAGCAGCTTCTTCCTGAGCTCCTGTCCCGGCGGCTTATTTGGATCTTCCAGTCTTCTCCCCTTCATCCTTCATTGGTGATCATTGTTCCAGGCGGTAAGATGGTGGTTGGACTGTTCCGACACCGTTATTGAGAATTTTCATATTCTTGGTTTAATTCTTAAATGAGTAACAGATTACTTGCGCGCTACCATTTCTTGACATTTATATGGTAGTTTACAAATAGGCAAGACGCGCGATTTGTTTCATAAAGGTTTGACTTTGTTATTCAGCTACCATTTCTTGACATTGGCATGGTGGCTTAAGAATCGTCAAGATACGCGATTCGTTTTATGGTGTTTAAAGATCGTTGTCCATTGCGCGCTACTATTTCTTGACATTTACATGATGTTTTATGAATTGGCAAGACACGCAACTCGTTTCATGAGGATTTAACTTTGTTGTTCATTGCGCGCTACCATTTCTTGACATTTACATGGTGACTTAAGAATCGGCAAAAGAAGCGCAATTCATTTCATTGTACTTTGATCTTGTTATTTATTGTGAGCTGTTATTTCTTGACAGTTACATCATGTTTTACGAATCGGCAAGACGCCTGATTCAATTAATGATGATTTGACTTTGATATTCATTGCGTGCTACCATTTCTTGGTATTTTACATGGTGACACTCGAATCGGCAAGACGCATGATTCTCTCCTCGAGTTTATTTCATGTTGTTTATTGTATGCCACTATTCTAAGATATTTATTATGTAATATTCGAGTTGACAAGTTATGTGATTTGTTTCCTGAATCCATATTGTGTTATTCATGGTGCACAATCCTTTTATGGTGTTTACTATATATATATATATATATATATATATATATATATATATATATGCAATATGCGCAATTTGTGTTGAAACATTTTAAGAGTACACAGAAGGCCAGAGTTTCTAGATGCAATATTGTATGGTCCTAGTATACATTCTCAAAACAGGATTTATCTGACTGGTTTGAAATTTAGTCAGAATGTTTTTTCTGATTCTCATGTAAAGGAAAGTACTTGAATAAGAAAGTTTTCATTTAATTCATCTTGATTCCCCTACAGGTATCCGGCCGTCTTGAAACTTAGTCATTTTAAACTTAACTCTTAGATTGTTCATGTTTTCAGAGTGATTAGGCTTAGAATCATAGTCTAGTATTGATTTCAGGAGATATAATTTTCATATTGTGTGTTCTAACCTTTTTCTTACTACAGGTCTCCTTCCCAGCTGTTCCCTTCCTAATCCCCTCTTCCCCTCTTGAACTCTCTCAGTCTATGTGATTTATCTGTCAGAGTCTTGGAGCTGTTCAGTGGTGGACGTGTTGGGAACGTGCACAGACCCCGAGGATCTGGTGACTCTGACACTCTCATTTCGGTGACAGAAAGTTCGGGAATCTGAGAGGAGCCACAAATTTCCTTTTACACAACGTTACCCCAAGTCTGCCGATAAAAATGGTACCTCACTTGGGTGGGTAGGCCTAGCGCCCACGTAAGGAAATGGCCCAAAACACAAAGTGGACACATCAGATTTTTTCACAGAAAACAGAGGTGTTTTTTACAAAGTTCCTACCTGTGGATTTTGGCCTCTAGCTCAGCCGGCATCTGGGTAAACTTAGCAAACCAGCGCATTTTTGAAAACTAGACACCTAGGGGAATCGAAGATGGGGTGACTTGTGTGGCTCTGACCAGGTTCTGGTACCCAGAATCCTTTGCAAACCTCAAAATTTGGCCCAAAAAAGCTTTTTCCTCTCATTTCGGTGATAGAAAGTCCTGGAATCTGGGAGGAGACCCTAATTTCCTTCCACCCAGCGTGTCCCCAAGTCTGCCGATAAAAATGGTACCTCACTTGTGTGGGTAGGCCTAGCGTCCAAGAAAGGAAATTGCCCAAAACACAACATGGACACATCACATTTTTTTACAGAAAACAAAGGTGTTTTTTACAAAGTGCCTACCTGTGGATTTTGGCCTCTAGCTCAGCCGGCACCTGGGGAAACCTAGCAAACCAGCTCATTTTTTAAAGCTAGACTCCTAGGGGAATCCAAGATGGGGTGACTTGTGGGGCTCAGACCAGGTTCTGTTATCCAGAATCCTTTGCAAACCTCAAAATGTGGCCAAAAAAACACATTTTCCTTTCATTTCGGTGACAGAAAGTTCGGGAATCTGAGAGGAGCCACAAATTTCCTTTTACCCAGTGTTCCCCCAAGTCCGCCAATAAAAATGGTACCTCACTTGTGTCGGTAGGCCTAGCGCCCACGAAAGGAAATGGCCCAAAACACAAAGTGGACACATCAGATTTTTTCACAGAAAACAGAGGTGTTTTTTACAAAGTGCCTACCTGTGGATTTTGGCCACTAGCTCAGCCGGCACCTGGGGAAACCTAGCAAACCAGTGCATTTTTTAAAACTAGACACCTAGGGGAATCCAAGATGGGGTGACCTGTGGGGCTATGACCAGGTTCTGTTACCCAGAATCCTTTGCAAACCTCAAAATGTGGCCCAAAAAACACTTTTCCCTCTCATTTCGGTGACAGAAAGTTCTGGAATCAAAGAGGAGCCACACATTTCCTTCCACCCAGCATTCCCTCAAGCCTCCTGATAAAAATGGTACCTCACTTTTGTGGGTGGGCCTACTGCCCGCAAAAGGAAATGCCCCAAAATACTATCTGGACACATCAAATACAAAACTACCTGTTTTTGCGGGGGGCACCTGCATTTTTGGTCCTGGGCTACCAAACCCAAACATTTCTGAAAACTAGTCACCCGAGGGAGTCCAGTGAGGTGTGACTTGCGTTGACCCCCCAATGTTTACTTACCCAGAATCCTCAGCAAACCTCAAATTTAGCTAAAAAATCTCATTTTTCCCACATTTCTATGTGGGATCACTGCACTGGGACACATTTCATACCACCCAATGTTCCCCTCAATCTCCCGGTAAAAATGTTACCACATTTGTGTAGGTGGGCCAAGTGCTTGTGAAAGGGAAGAGCCAAAAACAAGTCGATATTGAGGGGGAACCAAAGGGGGGTCCAAAAGGGCAGTTTGCAAAAAAATATTTTTACGCTGACAAGTACAGCAGAATTTTTATCGGTATAGATGAGACAATGCTGGGTGGTAGGAATTTTGTGGATTCCCGCAGATTTCGGAAGGTTCCATAACAAAAACGTGGGAAAAATGTGTGAATTCCAGCAAAGTTGGAGGTTTACAGGGGATTGTGGGTACAAAAATGGATCGGGGTGCATGTGAAACACACCACCCTGGAATCACCCAGATGTTTAGTTTTCAGATGTGTTTAGGTCTTGTGGATTTTTCTACATGGCAGCGTCCCAAAGTCCATAAAGGGCAGCCCTCACCATTCCAAGTGGGACAATTTTGAGAGTAAGCCAAACTCTCATGGCCCAAATGTAAAACTAAAACCCAAACTAATCAAATGCCTTCTTGCTTGCTGTGGGATGAGATGTTCTAGAGTGCGGGGAGAGCTGAAAGACTGTTACCCCCTTCAGTTGAGGTGGGGGCGTAACCAGGCCCATACTGGTTGGTAGCCACCACCCCAATATTTTTTGGTTTATTTAAATTCCCTGGCATCTAGTAGACTTTCTGACCCCCCGGCTTGTGGGGAGAACAACTTTGGCCCCATTTATTTGGGGTGGGGGTATGGCCATACCCCCACCCTCTTGTTTTTGAAAAACAATCTTCCCTGGCCTCTGGTGGGCTTTCTGCCCCACCTTGGGGGCAGATGGGCCTTCCAAAAATAGGCCCATCTGCCCCCAATGGGGGGCAGATATGGCCAACAGTAATGTGCACCCATGGGGAGCGACCCTTACCCACGGGGCTGCCCCCCTAAAGAAAACACACACATACACACATATCAATCCCTGGAGCCTAAGTGGTTTCTGCCCCCATGGGGGCAGATTGGCCTAACAAAAATCGACCGATCTGCCCCCAAGGGGGGCAGAAATGGTCTAAATACAATTTGCCCCCGCCTCCCCCGGGGAGCGACCCTTGCCTAAGGGGTCGCTCCCCACCTCTAAAAAACAAAAACTTTTTTTTAATTTTTTTTTATCCCTGGCGCCTAGAGGTTTCTGCCACACCT
Organism: Pleurodeles waltl; assembly: GCF_031143425.1. Classification (NCBI taxonomy): domain Eukaryota; kingdom Metazoa; phylum Chordata; class Amphibia; order Caudata; family Salamandridae; genus Pleurodeles; species Pleurodeles waltl. Next base: position 1,488,713,442 of record NC_090440.1, on the reverse strand, counting down.
GGGGACAGATCGGCCTAATAACAATAGGCCGATCTGCCCCCGGGGGGGGGGCAGAAACGGCCTAAAATAAATTTGCCCCGCCTCCCCTGGGGAGCGACCCTTGCCTAAACATTTTTTATCCCTGGCACCTTGAGGCTTCTGCCCACCCTGGGGGCAGATCGGCCTATTAGCAATAGGCCGATCTCCCCTTGCGGGGGCAGAAATGGCCTAAAATATATTTGCCACCCTGAAACCCCGCCCCCCCAACCCCTCAGGGGGGGCGACCCTTGCCTAAGGGGTAGCTCCCTTTGCCTGACATTTGCGCAAAGAAAAAGATCCCCGGTGCCTAGTGGTTTCTTCCCCCCTTGGGGGCAGATTGACCTAAAATCATCCGATCTGCCCCCAAGGGGAACAGAAATGGTCTAAATACAATTTGCCCCCCAGGGGAGCGACCCTTGCCTAGTGAGTCGCTCCCCATCTCTAAAAAAAAAATAAAAAAAAATATATATATATATTTTTAGCCCTGGCGCCTAGAGGTTTCTGCCCCCGGGGGCCAGATCAGCCTAATAACAATAGGCTGATCTGCCCCCACCCTTGCCTACGGAGTCGCTCCCCTTGCGTGACATTGGAGCAAAAAAAAGATCCCCCGTGCCTAGTGGTTTCTGCCCCCAGACTGACCTAAAATCGGCCGATCAGGCCTAAATACAATTTGCCCCTCCAGGGGAGAGACCCTTGCCTAAGGGGTCGCTCCCCATCTCTAAAACAAAAAACAAAAAAAAAGAATCCCCGGTGCCTAGTGGTTTCTGCCCCCCTTGGGGGCAGATCGGCCTAATCAAAATAGGCTGAACTGCCCCCCAGAGGGGCAGAAATGGCCTAAAATAAATTTGCCTCCCAGGGGAGCGACCCTTGCCTAAGGGGTCGCTCCCCTTGCGTGAAATTCAAAAAAAAAAAAACTCCCTGGTGTCTAGTGGTTTCTGTCCCCATTGGGGGCAGATTGGCTTCATAAAAATAGGCCAATCTGCCCCCAAGGGGGGCAGAAATGGCCTAAATATAATTTGCCCCCTAGGGGAGCGACCCTTGCCTAAGGGGTCGCTCCTCACCTCTAAAAAACAAAACAAAAACAAAACAAAAAATGATCCCTGGTGCCTAGAGGCTCAATGATCCCTGGTGCCTCAATAGATACCACTCCATCCCACAAACCCCCTTAAAGCGCATAGCGAGGTAAAAGGAGTGAGAGTAAGGTTGTAGGTGGTTGAATCAACATAGAATTAATTAAGCATATAATCACCTTTTAAAAATTGATTTTGATATTGTTTGTATTCATGGAAAACATCTGTATGCCCCTTTTTTTTATCAAAATATAGTTTAACGGTTACTTTGCAAGTAAACAATTGAAAATATATTTGTAAACCTTCAAAAATCAGTGTTGAGATTGTTGTATTAACATTACATCCAAACGAACAGTCCACTGAGACTTTTTTGGAACCCCAACATGCCCACACTACATTACGAATGTGGCGGATCTATATATATTGCTTCAATGTTCCAGATGCTCATGACTCTTCTGCATCCATATATTCATGCCTTATTAACAGCTGATAGTCATGCACGCAATACATGTGTTTTTGCACATAGTGATTACACTCATGCATCTCAAATGTTCAACTAACCGAATCCTATGAATTTACGTTAATTCCCAAACTTAATTTTCTTAAAGATTACATGAAACTTGTATTTGATTCATTGGACTGCCTAGGAAACAGCGAAGTGAAAGCATCACCAATGCTAAATTGACAGACTTTTTAATTGAAACTTAGTGATATTGATTCAGTCTCCATATCAGAGCACTGCATTTGATCCTTGCCTTTTTAATCTGCCCTGTGAATCATCCAACAAACCTAATGTCTGGCTGTTTTTTCTAAACTGTGTATTTATAATAATACCTTATTTCATTAACGTTGGCTATGGAATAGGAATACAAGTAATTTTAGTACAGCTAATTATCAAATTGCATACAGTTTGTTTGAGCAGAATGGTTTTCTGGAACTGTGAATCCAGATGTGTGCTGCTAGCAACATTCACGTGCCAATTTACAGAAAGTGGTCTGGCGTGGGGGATATGCAGAATAATTTATGTAAGTGAACAGATGTTGTAAATAGGCTGTTGTGATGTAATGTATTATGCTGAGCCTCATTTTAAAGTAGGCACTTGCCTTAATTAATGTTAACGCCCAGCATTCTCTCAGGAAGTAAGCATAACTCCACAGCAAAAAGCATGAAAATTTGTTAGAGTTTGGAGGCATAGGGACATCCACCAGAAAGTGATGGCTGTCCTGTTTACCCTATATGGAGTGTATGTGGGCTATATACATTCCAAATAGTAGGACAATAGGGTTGCGGACGTGGTGCATGAGAATGAGAATGACAAATCTACAAACAGTTGCTTTAAGTGTAAATATATTATAGGAAAAAATTAGACAATGGTTTAGGTTACTTATGGGCAATGTGATTTGGCTAACACATTCTTAGTCTTACTGAATAACGTGAAGCACCAAAAAATCGTCTAGTAAACTAATGCAAACACTTGATGAAATTGCTACTTAAAGCAAGCGTTACTCTTCAGTAGTGCGTACATGGAAATTCGAAGAAAATAGATGACGTAGATTAATTATCAATGTATTGATAAAGTAAGCCTTACTAAAAGGAAAGTGCTACAAAATTAGAGGTTCAAAGCAACGTTTTAATGTCATTTGGAAAAAACAGAATCTGCAACTAAACTGAATCCAGTGTATGGAATATCTCAGCAAGGATGCAATACATTTACACATGGTTGTTATGACACTGTGTTCTGTGTCCCATCGGATTTTTACTTTCATGCATTTTCTCCTTATTTCCCAACATGTATAACAATATTATATTTACAAGGCATTAATTGTTTATTATAGGTCTATGTCAACAAAAACATGTCCTCTGTTCTTCAGATTTGATATTTTGCTATTTTGTACTTTGGTATTAATAATATATATGTTAACTTGAAATCTAATGAATTAATTCTGAGGCTACATTACAGAAATTGTTTGGTGTTGCAACATTCAGGGCAAATTCGCTTTGAGCTTTTATTCCGCTTGAGAAAAATAGAAAAGAACTTAGGGCCATATGTACGAACACTTTTTCCCATAGACATAGAATTGGTAAAAACCTTTGCTACATAGTGCAAAAAGATTTTTGAAAGATAGCAAAGAGGAATGTTTTCTAAAAACATTTTTAAAGATATTGCAAATTTATTTCTTGCATGTCAAAGAAATTCTAGCCATTTCCTCTAATAAAAACTAAAGGGCCAAAATGGGTTTGCACTTTATTCTTACATATGCAATAAAAAATAAATTTCCCTCACATTAAGGGGATTATTGAGAGACTGGTGGGTGGTTCGTTGGCCAACTAGAAGATTCCGTTCCCCTAGCGGAGCAATCAACCGAAGACACTCAACTTTTGCCAAGTGGGCCCCTTCCTTCACGCACCCACACATGATTTTATTTAATGAAACAACCTTCCAAAGCAGGAGTTTGTTTACAAAAATGACCCTTACACACAGGGAGTATTCCACATTCACATAGGCACCATTGTGCTTTCAATGTGCCCACGACAAGCATGCCTGATGTGTCAGGCCAGGTATCACCGTCATGGTGGTTTCCAGTACGGGGACATAGTGGAAGTCATCACAGCCTTAACAGGGGTGGCAGCCCTGACTGTAGCCTAACTGTCCTGTAGCTGTCAGATCAAAGGTTTACATTGGTATGGCCAACTGAGACTCAGTCAGTGGAAATCTAGGACTTCCCACAACTTAAAATAGAGGCTAGTGTTCAGATTTCCTAACCAAACTAACCAAAAGGCTCGAAAGCCAAATTATAAAGGGGGTCATTATGACCCTGGCGGAAGGCGGAGAAGCGGCGGTAAGACCGCCAACAGGCTGGCGGTCTTTTTTTTGCATTATCTGCCGGTTCTCAGTTCTGCCCGCCGGGCTGGAGACCAGGGTCTCCTGCCCGGCGGCCGTCACAATACGGCCGCTGGTATTTTGACCCGGCTTACCGCCATGGATTTCATGCGGTTTGAAACCGCCATGAAATCCATGGCGGTAAGCACTATCAGTGCCAGGGAATTCCTTCCCTGGCACTGATAGGGGTCTCCCCCACCTACCACCCCGACTCCCTCCCCTACCCCCCACCACCCCTGCCACCCCCCAAAAGTGGCAGGACCCCCCTCCCCACCCCGACCCCCAACATAACATCTCTCATACACACACAACACGCACGTAGGCACCACCAACACACATACACGCACACACACTGACATACCTGCAAACATCCACACTCACAGTCAGACACGCACATCCACATTCAAACATACACGCACACATCCATACAGACATACCTACAGACATGCACGCACTCATTCCCATACACACAACACCCCCGCAAGCATACACGCACTTACACACCCCCTCTACATACACACACGCACACCCCCATGCACGCACACAACACTCAACACCCCCCTCCCCTCACGGACGATCGACTTACCTGGTCTGAAGATCCTCCGGGAGGGGACGGGAGCCATGGGGGCTGCTCCGCCGACACCACACCGCCAACAGAACACCGCCACGCCGAATCACAGGACGTGATTCGCTGGGCGGGGTTCTGTTGGCGTGGCGGTGGAGGTGGAGCAACCTCCACTTCCCCGCCGCCCGCCAGTATGGCTGTTGGCGGCTCTCTGTCTGTAAAAGGATGGAGAGCTGCCAACGGTCATAATAGGCAGAGTGGCAAACCGCCACCACTGGCGGTCTTCCACACGGCGGTCCCTCGGTGGTCTTGAAAAAAGACTGCTGAGGTCAACATGACCCCCAAAGTCTCTTCTTTCAAATGTTTAAAGCATATGAAATTATGTGTCTGCATTTTTGAAAATGCAAGCACAGCAAATGCCACATGATTTAATAAATGATTAGCTTGGTGAAGATGTCAATTATTCGGTTCTCTAATAAAGAAGCAGAAAAATATTGCAAATTCACTTTTTATTTTTCATCAAATCAAAATTCCTCTAACATGGCCCCTTAAAGTAATTATAAAATAATATTGGGAAACATTTTCGGAAAAAATATCCTTTGAGGCAAAAGAAGAGTGTAAGGAGCAAATCTATGATCCCCTTGCACCACCTAGCGCCGCATTAGAATAATTCTTTTACGCTAATGTGGTGCTAGGTTGGGAAAAACACTGCGCCATATTTACCGAGTGGCGCAATTCACGCATTGCATCACTTTGTAAACCCTTGAGCACCATTATGCCTGCGGCAGCCATAATGTATGCAAGGGGGGAGTTCCGGCGTTAGGAGGCTCAGAAAAATGGCATAGTGGAATCTATGAGATTCTATTGCACCATTTTGAGCGTCATTTTTAATGCCTGTCTAAGGCAGGCGTTGAAATGATGGAACCATTGTTTTCAATGGGCCTTCTTTCACTTTACACGATTAGCGTAAAATAGTTTGGTGCTAATCCTGCAAAGGGCCAAACTAGCATCAACATTTTTGATGCTGATTCCCCATACTGCACCATGGCGCGCCGTATCATAAATACGGCACACACATAGTGGTGTTAAGGGGGTGCAATGGCGCACAAGGAAAGTGGCGCATCATGACATGAAGTGCCACTATTCATTAATATGCCCCTACATTTGCATATTATCAAACAATAAATCTGGGATCTAAATGATATTCAACTTTCTTGTGTTTTTATTGATTCTCATTTCATTCAGATGTTACAATTCTTTGGAGAAAAAAACAGCATGATGTAAAAAGAGTGTGCATACAAATACAACAGAACAGCTTAGAAACTGAATAGATACAGGCCTGTCACTAGCTCCTGTAATCAGCGTTCTGTTCATCTCATGCTGCTTTTATCCTCCTTATTTGATGTTTCTTCACAATTCCAGTCAATCTAGGTCATCAATCCTTTTCCAACAACAAAAGTCCACCTGTTAAAAAATGGGGGCCTCATTACAAGTTTGGTGGGCAGCTGGCCTTATTATGAGTTTCCCGCTGGCCCAGTGGAAAACTACCCACAACATTGATGCCGGCTCGTAATTGACCCGGCGGCAATTTTGAGGTGAGTCAGGTGTAACAGCACCTGTCACGCTTTTCACTGCCTGTAGTTCAGGCAGTGAAAAGCGCAACAGGACTGTCCATGGGGGGCCCCTGCACTGCCCATGCCAAGTGCATGGGCAGCGCATGGGCCTCCATGGGGCCTCCGACACCCTATCTCTACCAGCCTTTGCATGGTGGTGGAACCACCATGCAAAAGCTGGCGGACACGGGAGTCGTAATCCCCAAGACAGTGCTGCTGGCACCTCGAGGCTGTTGGCCAGTGAAAAAGTGGCTGTGCCGGTGGTTGGACCGTGGTGCTTTTGCATAGTCATAATGTGGCTGTCAGACCGCCACTTTGGCGGCAGTCCAAACGCCACCACAAGTCTGGCGTTCCTATGACCCCCAGACTCGTAATCTGGGCCTAGATCTCTAGTTAGCAGAGTGTCCAAGTAGGGACTACAATCCCTTACCATATGCTCACTACATGGATTGTCATAGGGCAGTCAGGTTTAACTTAAGAGGCAATGTGTAAAGCATTTGTACAACTCTTAATTACAGTAACACAGTGGAAGACACCACAAAAAGAATCCACACCAGATTCAATCAATCAATCAATCAAATCATTTGTTAAGGGTCTCAAGGCGCTCTGTGGGGGGGAGGTGTTAGAAACATACAGAATATGTATCACAATCCAAGATCACAATAGTAAAAACCCAAACAGTAGATCCTGAGATATGCATTGTTAAAGATTTAGGTGAAAATAGCTTATATATGCACCAAGCACCAACAGAGTTTATGTGGTCTGAGCTGGCTACAGGGATGTACTTGGGCCACTGTACACAGTACCTAAACTCCTAGTGAGCAGTCTGCGTGGCTTTGTTTTGTGAGCCTTTCTTGTCGTACGGCATAGGTTCAAAGAAGCTCTGCAGTGAGGCTTTTGCGTCGCTTTGCGTTGATCCTGCGGAGCTGTGCGGCAATTATTTGTGTTGTTTCCAATGAAAACCACAGAAGATAGATCACCTTAGGTCCACTTCCAATGGAGCAGGACTGAGGTGGCGCCACTTGGCAAGGTAGACTCACAGATGGTAGAGTCCAGGTGCTGTAGCGGAAGAGGAACAGGAGGTAAGCCAACAATCCTTTGGAGATTCTTGATTACAAGGACATAGAGAACAAGTCCAGTCCTTCTCACAAGACAGAAACATCAGCCCTGCACAGCAGAGCAAACAGCAAAGTGCAGTCCTTTTTACAGCAGCAGCAGTAGATCAACACAGCAGAGCAAGTAGCAAAGTGGCAGGCCGTCCTAAAACAGCAGCAGTAGGCCAACACAGCAATGCAGTTGCAGAGTGGCAGTTCCTCCTGTCAGCAAAGCAGTTGTCTTCCTGGCAATGTTTCCTTGGTTCCAATAGAAGCTGATTTTCTGGGCTTTGGATCCAGTATTTTTACTTTGGTACATTGGTTCTGGAAGGTAGGAGAAGCTTCCAGAGGCAGGCCTTTGAAATGTACAGATGCCCTGCCTTCCAAGTCCTGGCTCTAAGCTGGCTGGAGTGAAAATACAGGGATGATAAGCCCTATTGTGAGTGGACAGGACAAGCCTATTCAGGTGTATGAGAGGCAGTGCTAAACTCCACCCCCATCAAGACTGTCAATGGCCCATTAAGGCCCATTAAGGCCCATTAATGCCCATTAAGTCACACCTGAACTGCCATTGTGTGTGGTTGTCTGGAGGGAATGCACAAAGCCCAGCTTCCATCTTCCCCAGATGTGTATTCAGTTGCAGGCAGAGGCACAGAATTGTTAAAGTATGAAATGACATCTTTCTAAGTGTGGCTTTATAAAGACTTACACTTTCAAATCCGACTTCACCATAAGCTGTGATTTTAAATTGTGAGGCCAGAGAAAACAAACTTCACATTTCTGTCTTTTCCCACTTGGGAGTTACATTTAAAATAATTTTTACAGTAATCCCAATGTTATCCTAAGAGATAGGCCTTGCAATAGTGAAAAGAGGATCTAAGAGTTTTTCACTATCTAGGCATGTTAAACTTAAATGTACATGTCCCACTTTTTAAATACACTGCACCCAGCCTTTGGGGCTACCTTGGGCCTACCTTAGGGGTGACTTTCGTGTAATAAAAAGCAAGGTTTGGGCCTAGCAAGTGGGTGCACTTGCTGGTCCGAAATGGCAGTTTAAAACTGCAAGCACTGGCTCTGCACTGGCAGGCCTGAGAAAATGTTTCAAAGGCTACTGTAGAGGGTGGCACACTCTGTGCTGCAGGCCCACTAATAGCATTTAATTTACAGGCCCTTGTCACATATAGCGCACTTTGCTAGGGAAAATACAAGTAAATTAAACATACCAATTGTGGATAAACCAATGTTACCATGTTTTAGAGAACAGAACACCTTCACTTTAGCTCTGGTCAGCAGTGACCAGAAACCTAAAAGCCTGAACAAATGAGTCAGAAAATCAGGAGGAGGAAGGCACAAAGGCCCTAATTCTAACCGTGGCGGACGGCGGAGGCCGTCCGCTAAGGTACCGCCGTCAGAACACCGCACCGCGGTCGAAAGACCGCTGCGGTGATTCTGACATTTGCCCTGGGCTGGCGGGCGGCCGCCAAAAGGCCGCCCGCCAGCCCAGGGCAAATCAACCTTCCCACTAGGATGCCGGCTCAGAATTGAGCCGGCGGAGTGGGAAGGTGCGACGGGTGCAGTTGCACCCGTCGCGTATTTCAGTGTCTGCTAGGCAGACACTGAAATACTTTGTGGGGCCCTCTTACGGGGGCCCCTGCCGTGCCCATGCCATTGGCATGGGCACGGCAGGGGCCCCCAGGGGCCCCGCGGCACCCCCTACCGCCATCCTGTTCCTGGCGGGCGAACCGCCAGGAACAGGATGGTGGTAGGGGGTGTCAGAATCCCCCATGGCGGCGCAGCAAGCTGCTCCGCCATGGGGGATTCTAAGGGCAGCGGTAAACCGGCGGGAGACCGCCGGTTTACCCTTTCTGGCCGCGGCTGAACCGCCGCAGTCAGAATGCCCTGCGGGGCACCGCCGGCCTGTCGGCGGTGCTCCCGCCGACCCTGGCCCCGGCGGTCTTGTACCGCCGGGGTCAGAATCACCCCCAAAGTCTTGGGATGACCCTACAGAAAGGGCCACTTCCAACACCACCTTTCATTACTACAAATTCCAACTCTTCCAATAATAAAACCTACTTTAAAGCTCCTATTATCCTCCAACAATCTTTATTTATTTACCTTTTACAACAAGACATATGCTACCAAAGCATCATTCGTTGTCCTCTGAGCCAAACTGGAGACCCCTTCATCACTTGATAAGGAAAATTCCTAACCATTCTAGTTTCTGAAGTCTCTAAAACAGTGGTTCCCAAACTTTTGACTCCTGAGGACCCCCAATGAATCATTAATGGAAGCCGGGGACCCCCAGCAATTTGTACAATTTAATTTTCAAACATTAAAACAGTAATTCGTAAAAAATATAACAAGTACACAACAAACAAATACTCAAATTCCTAAAGGTAAATTTATTTTATATTAAAAAAATATGCAACAATAGAAACATTTTATTGGGAAGGTTAACGCTGCATCTCGGCAACTACCTTTTCAATGTTTGGTTTTATTTAGGAAAGGTGAATCCTCAGGTCAGATTCTACATTTCCGGAGCGATTTCTATTTTTATTTTTTAGGTATGCAAGATCTGAGATAGCTTTTTGACATAAATAAGTGAAGGGGAAAGGAAGTAAACCATAAGAGCCTCTCCTCTCTCCCTAGCCTCTCTGTCACATGTACTTAATTTGTTTTATAGCACCTCTCATACCACTGTAGGGTGTCAGAACACAGCACAGTGATTAGCGATGACGTTAGCACAGTGCTTAATTTGTAACTAAAAACGTGCCGGTGCCCAAAGCCCTCCTCTTTAACACGTGGCTGCTGCAATTAAATGTGGGTACACGGAATACTGAGGCAGCATAATCCTAAACCATCTCCAGCCTCTTCAATCCATATAAAGCCACTCCCTGCCACTTCAGCTCACTCTAGCAGCTTTCTACTTTCTCCCTTTGTGAGGCTTTTTCATTTTTCCCTTCCTCCGTCTTTCCCATATGTGTCTTTTGCTCACAGCAAATGCTTGAGACAGAAGAATAAGCCCCGGCCCTCAAAAATAAGTGCTGGTGCGCAGCACTGGAAACAACAAGCACAAATTAAGCACTGCGTTAGCAATAAGAATGTATTTCTACACAAGCAAACCTTTTTAGCAGCATAAGGCAAATGAAAGACTAGGAAAAAAACAACTTTCTAATTTGTACCATGCGGTTAGCATGCAGCTCTTTAATGGCAGTTCACAGCTCACTGTGCTAGATTATGATTATGAACTTCATAGTAACAAAAGAATCTCTGTGACAAAAGCAGTTACCCACTGTGCCATGCACATAAAATACTGTTTTTTGCATGATACACATTCTTTGCAGCAGGCATATTAACCATCTGTGCTACCTTTGAGTCAAAACTACACTGCACAAAACTCCCACCTCTCTCCAGCAGATACATTAATTACTTGAGTTAGCTTGACGCTTTTATTTTTGCAGTACAAGGAGCTTTTCAGTGCATTCAAAACTGCTCAACAAAGGAAGTAATAAATATGAAAACACGCATGCACGTGTTTGTCAGAGGCCCCAGCTGGAGAAGTGCCTTACTCCCAGCCCAGGCCTGCGGACCCCCTGGGAAAGTGTCAGGGACCCCTGAGGGTCCGCGGACCACAGGTTGGGAACCACTGCTCTAAAAAGTTACATTTTGCTGATGGACAAGCCATTGATTCGAGTGGTCTGTGCTTCCAATTTCATGCTCAGGTCCTAGTATATCTTGCTGTGAGTGTTCAGCTCATAAAAACTACTTGCAGCACTGCAAGTAATGTTTCTTTAAAACACTGTGCACATTTCATTTGATTTCTATATTCTCTACTGTTGATGGTGTAAAGGTATCATACTATTTGTATTTAGCTTAAACATGTAAGCTCCACAATTGTTACAGCCTCGCAGAAGTAAATTTGTGGCGCTTCCTGATTTGTTAATTACAAGTTGCAAAATCTATACTCAATTCCATGTTGAGTATATAAGAATAGGGATTAATGCAAAAATGGTGCATATTATTTCCTGCACTGATAAGTAAAGAAAAGCTCATTCCTGGCCATATGTACAAAAAATAGGAATCGCAATGTCCTAATTGGCATTGTTACTGAATTGCAGTTGAGAAATTGCAATTCCTAATGTATAAAAGAATGATTTCCGAATTAGCGATTAGTAATGGGTTTACAATCGACCTATCTCTTGAATATTAATGGGGTAGGTGGCAATTTGTGACTCATTAGGAATCGCAACCATCACAGGGATGGTAGCCTGCTGAGATTAGCAGACCATCATGTCTGCAAATGCTTTTTAATAAAGATATTTTTTCCAAATGCTTCCCTTTTTCCTTAAAGAAAAACAGGATGCATTAAAAAAGAAAAAATGAAACTTTGAAGTTTCATTTTTAAGAGTGGGCAGTAGTTCATAGGACCACTGCGTGTTCTTACTTCTTTGTTTTTATTTACATTCTCTGAGGGGCTGGGGTCCGTTTGGGACCTCTTCCAGTTGTCGAAAGTGTTTTCACCTTCTTGGTAAAAAAAATTATTTTTTGTGACCACTACTCATTTATAAATCATTCATACATGCCACTGTGATTGTGTATTTGGAATGGATGCCCAGAACATGCTCGTGTTACCAAATCACAATTTGTGCATTTGTACATTTAAACAAGCTTTTTTGTGATCACAAATGCTCGATCCTATAAATTGGGCATTTACCAAACACAAAAATGCTTTTGCCCCTCAGTTTTTTGCTTGGCTGATACGCTCCAGAATTGACCTGTTGAAATTTGGCTTGGTAAAAACTCTAGAGGCCTGATTTACTAAGATTTTACATTGGGGTTTCATCAGATATTTGATGTAACTGTAACGAAAAAATGTGCATGGGGATTTACCAAGCAGTGCGAATCTGTCTTTGAGTGGCTTTGTAATAAAAAAGAAATGCAACACACTGCATAGCGCTGTCTTGCGTTACCCTTGCAACAGGTAGGTGTTACGTGGGTGGTACATGGGCATTCAAGTGCATCCACCCATGTATTTCCAGCATAAATACAAAGAGGGAATAGCCTCAAGGGATAATTTCTGTGCAGAAAGATACCCCTTCGTGCACAAAAACTATCCTGAATGCGACCCAGGGCCCCTAAGACCATAACACAAGGGTTCCTGCTTTGGCACTAGGCAGCTACAAGTGTGCCCGCACTAGGAGAGAGCAGAACTTTGCCATATCCTGGAGAAATGGCAGTGTTCTGCTTTCCCTCTTTAACACAATACAGCACAGCCACTTCATGTACTGCGTTGCATGAAATATTGGCAGATATGCCCCTAGTTTTGTGTAATTGTTCCTTAGCTTGTAATCTTGTTGGGTGGTAGAAATAGGAGTTTGTCTCCGATTCGGGATTACCTCACACATTTGTTTTCTATGTTATTACCTTCTGTGTTCTTAAATTGTCTGAATGTTCACAAAGTTCACTGTCGCCTGGATCGCTGTAATAATTAGGGGCATATTTACAAGCCTCTAGTGCCTCCTCGCACCACCCTAGCGTCATTTTGTTTACGCTAAGGTGGCAGCAAGTAGCCCTTTTCCCTGCTCCAGATTTACAAAGTGGCACAATGTAACCATTGCACCACTTTGTTACCCTTTGCACCACATTATGCCTGCGTCAAGCATAATGTATGCAAGGGTGGGCGTTACACTGTTTGGAGGCCCAGAAAAATGGCGCAGTGAAATTTCCGAGATTTCACGGCATCATTTTTCCTGTCATTTTTAATGCCTGCCAAAGTGATGCTCCTATTGTTTCCAATGGGCCTCCCCACGCATTGTAGAACTAGCGCCATCATTTTTGGCACTAGTTGGACAATGCGCCACAATAGCATAAAAAATGTTGACTCTATCAAGCTAACATGCACTATGGTGCGCCGTATTGTGAATACGGCGGCGCTACCATAATGATGCGAGGGGTGTGCAAGAAAAGGGGCAAATCAAAGCTCATGCTTGTAAATATGCCCCTTAGTACCCAAGGTTTTCGATGTTGCAAAACTAGGCAAAGGATAGGTTCCTACTGAAGTTTTAAAACCTTCACACTGATGTCCATTACACTTTTAATTTCTAAGCAAAATCTGACTAGTTATTTTGAAGCTGCAACAGTCCACCTTTCTTTCAAACAAAACATGTTTGCTTTGCTCTCAATATCGCAAAAACACGTTTTAAACACTTGGCATCCTGCGGTTGCGTAGCAACTGATTAGTAATCATTCAGTCTCGGCAATCAGACTAAAATAGGAGTGTTATTAACTGTAAATCTGCAAATGTTCATTTGTTTTGTTTAGAAGATATTTGTTTGAAAATCTTATCGGAAGCAGGGTTATTTTACAAAATCTGCCTACCTCAGGCAGTCATTCTGAAAAAAATACAATGAACTTGGGATGTAAATATCTGTGCTATGTTAGTACATTTGACTATTTTGTTTCAGTTAACAAATCTCCTTGGAATATTTCTTCCCACGTTTACCCCTATAGATCTCAGTGTGATCTAAACTCACTGTAATTCACATCGTTTCAGATGTTACCCAACTAATTGGGTGGGAGGGAATGTGAAGGAACTAGGGTTGCTTAGATTTATGATTTTTAATGAGCAACATTAATTTATTTATGCAAATCGTCCGTCTGCTTTCAAATTGAACACACTATATTCTTTTTTTTCTGCCTTCTGAAAGCTATTTGGTATATACATCGGCAATATATGTTTTCCATGCAACAACGTTTCTCAGACTGAGTCACTCGTATGTAATGGCAAAATAGTCCCTATAGGTCATCCTATGGAAAGATTTTCCCCATTTTTTTACGATGTGCTGAGCTTGTGCAAATGTTCTATAGGTTTTGACCACCAATGAATAATACTTAATCAATCACCTATTTCATTAAACCATAGCTGCAATAATGAACTTGATGACCAACGAACACTTTGGCCCATGTTTATACTTTTTTAGTGCCGCATTTGCGTTATTTTCTGTCGCAAAAGCAGCTGTATTTTGTAAGTTTGTGCCTATTTTGCATCAAAAAATTATGCAAATGCAGCGCTAAAAAAGTATAAATATGGGACTTAGATTGCACAGGACAGAAAAACAACTGAATAACAGCAGCTGAAGTATGTTTGGACCCCAACCCAACTTCGCAGACTGATTTCCTGTGAGGTGTTTCCTGTTTTCTATCTATTTAAAGAGCGGTTTGAGTGCACTCCTTGCATCACAACGCTACCAGGTCTCCTTTGGTGTGTTCCAGCACTCCAGTCCTTTCGTAGGATCCTTTTAGTGTTTGACTGTCTCCTTCCTGATTGTTTGTTGTTTGTTCCAGTTGACTACTGTTTATCTGGATCCTTCTATCACTGCCCTGATCCTTGGCTTGAAGTCTGTACAGTGCCCTGAAGTCATCTAGAAGATTTTTGCCCTCAGGTTTTTTCCTCCTTGCGGCCAATTTTCTGATTAGGTGCCTCCTGTGTCAGAAGCAATGTGGCTCTTGGAGGAGATGCCCATACCTCTAGCTGTGAAAACCTGAGCATCTGGTCCAAGCCACGGTCAAAGACTCTCCATGAGGCGTCAACTCCATAACACATGCAGTGGCACCATGTTCATTCCTATTTCAGGTGGGAGATACAAAATAAATACTCAAGTGCATATGCTCTCTTTACCAATTCCAAGTGTTAAGTATCTAGTGCAAACTGTGCACTGCTTGGAATATCAGGTAAATATGATCTGAACATTGGTCTTGTTGAACAATATGAGAACTATGCGCTTGTGTGTGCTCCTTGTATGTGTGGTTGCACCTAATCACTGCAAATTAAGCAGCAGCTCTTTTGACATCATTTTATCATTTTTTCCTTATAATTAGTTGTGAAATGCCTGGCTTGCTTTCAATAGGCTAGTGTTCATGGCTTCCATGGGGCACCATTATACAGAACATGGGATTTGAAACTCTCTCATTCACTGTTCTGACATCAGAGCAGTAGAAAATCAGTATCTGAAGCATGTGTTCAAGCAGATTTACTGCCTCCCTTTCTCTTTAAGTACCCGTGGAAGCAGGTGGAATGGTTGTTGAAAGTCTGCCATGTACTCCCCTTTTTCAAGTCTCAGTAGACCTAGAAAAGGAGGCGGAATGTCAATCGCTACAACCACACTAGCACAGGCTGGATGTCTACTTTGAGCAAACTGCAACTTCAAGCAAGAAGGGGAGATAGAAATGCTGCAGAAGTTGGTGGAGGAGGGTTGTAGGATGCAACATAAGATTTTTTTTCTTCTTGTTATCGAGAGTGAGTGGAAATTAACTAAGGGGAGCAAAAGAGAGTGGGGGATGCCAGTTTCTTTTAATTTAAATGCTAAGATGGGGTGTTTGAGGAGTTGTATTATGAATAATATGGAACAGTCGCAGGTATTTTTGTGTTTAAGTAAGGAGAGAATTAGGACTATGAATATTGTTGTACATGGTTCCTTCATAACTCCTCCCCAAGCACAGTGTACCCATTTGATAAGCTGAGCAGGCAAAGGGAATTTGGAGGAGGCTTATAAGGCATAAATTAGTTTAAAATTTTAATTTTAATTTAGTTTGACATACAATGACGGCTCCCAATTTTTCAATTTTACTGATTTTCTACGGATAAATATGTTTAAAAATAGAAAAATACAGAAAATTCGACTTCTTTTGAGTAGCTTTCAATATTGTCTTTCATAAATTTCAGGGCAACAGCTGAGCAGATAGATGGCACGGAGAGTTTAAAACCAACAAGAGATTTCCTTAAATACAACATATGTCATGCATCCATTTGTAGCAGAAAGCTAATATTTACCTGTGGGTGCATTGTCTGCCAATATTTAGATGTTTAATTTGCCAAAATACAAAAGGCATCAAAGCATGAGTGCATGTTCATTGGTTAAATATATGTGGAAATATACCATTTTAGAATTTCGTTTTTGAACAGATCTCAAACCAAATATGGAAAAATACTGATGTCAAGGCCTAGAAATAAATAAGTATAAACAGATGAAAATGTTAAAAAAATAAATACCATAAACCGGAAGCCCTACATATAATAGTTTGATTTATAAAGCACACATTTTCTACAAGGCGTCCAAGTGCTAGGATCCTGCTAGGATCCTGCTTTGAAGAGGAGCTCATCAAGTCGAAGGAGTTATAATAACCAGGCTTCATGGAGTTTTCAAATAAAAACCTCACTACGGACCCTTCGGAGATGAAAAGGCAAGCTGTTCCAGAGTTTATGGGACAGGTATTTAAAAAAATGTCCTTCTTATCTGGCTGTATAGATTTGCCATACCACAGCCTGCAGGAAGTCAAATGAGAGAAGGGTTCTCATAGGGATGTATGACACAATCCAATTGTGGAAGTAGCTTTGGTATGTATTGGAAAAGGCCCAGTAGGCAGAACATATTCCAATATATTTGGTTGATTGGTAGCCAGTGTAGATCTTTGAGGCATGCTACAATGGTAAGCATCTTAACATGTTCAAAGGAAGATGGGGTGAACACGTTTGAATTGTTTGTATGTGTCTAAAGAAACATCTGGGTGAGGCCATATTAAAGTATTTTGCTGTAGGCCAGACAGGAGCTGGCCAAAGCCTCAATGCCTCTCAGCAGTGATAGGAAGGAACTAGAGGACTCTCGTTAGGCATCTCAGAGTCCCCAAACAGCAAGCTGTCAGGGTCCAAATTTGGTAGAGATTTTGGTCTGACAGACACCTAGGTTTCTTACTTTGGGCTTAGGAGAGGGAAAAGGACCCAGGGATTCAGACCACCAGGCACTGAACCATATGTTAGCTTGATTGAACCACCAGCATCATCTCTGTCTCACCTCCATTGAGCTTAAGGCAGTTAATACTCACCCATTGTGTTACAGAAGTGAAGCACAGTTTCAACTGAGAAGCAGGAAGATCTGAATCTTGAGAGAGTGATGCAAAAAGGTGCATATCATCAATATAGGAGAGTAAAGCGAAACCAAATGATTCTGTAACATAACCTGAAAGAAGAGCTGATTCAGTGCTATGATATGGGTGGAAAACTGATTGTGTCCGATGTACCAGCTGGTGATTTTCAAGGTGCATGAAAGTTGTTTGTTAATTTGTTAATCCACTACCTCAGCAGGTAAGTGCAGCAAAGAGATGGGACAGTATTTGGTAACTGGAAGGGCCAAGAGAAGGTTTTTTGAAAGGAGGATAACAACTACATGCGTTCATGATTGCTGGACAGAGGACAAGGTAAAGGATCTATTCAATAACTCACAGAGTATAGGGTAGTAGATTGAGGAATCTTTGTTGATAGTGTGGAGAGGAGTCGGATTTAATAGGGAACCAGATTTAAGGGAGTTGCAAAGATTATGCTGCTATTGTTGCTGATTGGGATTTGGTGCCAAAGTTTTAGACAGGAGTGCCCAGTAAAAAGTGACTCGAAAACCACAGGGTCCGGAGTATTCCTTACCTATAATTGTTTTGGACAATGAAAACAGCACTTTGTTCTTATCTTTTATCTGTTGGTAGAAGAGGGAAGTGATGGAGTAATAGTAAAAGGGTCCTTGAGCTACTTCACTACAGAAAAGATACCCTTGGGTGAGTTGGACAATCTCTAAATTTTTGGATTATATAAAGGTCTGTCTAACGGCTTTCTAAAGTACCTTGATGGATGCATTTTATTTTGATTTGCAGCCCAAATTTTATGATTATGCCAGGTGTGTACAAGAATTTAGCGTTGTTTCTTCAATGCAGGCACATTATCGTGAAACTAGGGTGCCAAAGTTTTATATCTGGGAATGGCCATTGGTATTACTGGGACAATTTTTCTATGCATGAATGTGAGCTATAGAAAGACTAGGTTTATTCATGGCTAGTGAGTTGCAGAATTGAGGGCATGAGAGTTTAGTCCATCATCTAGACAGCGTGGCCAGCCAGGGTCCGACGGGGAAATGGAAAGTGGAACAGCATAGTGGTCAGATAATACCAATAAGATAAAAAGCTGGGTCATAAGGTTGTGAAGGTTCGAGAATACAGGATCTTGAATATGGTCTGCTCTATGTGTGAGAAGGTTGATTCGTTGCACTAAGTAAATACTTTCCATGTTGATTAAGAAGTTCATTACAAAAGGGCAGTTTATATTTTTAAGTTGCAGGTTAGAGTCACCTATCATTTATTTAAATTTGAACATTTTAATTTTCAATGTTCTCCGTTTTTCCGCCTTGGGATTTGAGGTGACATCATATCTGATGTCCCTTAAAAATCTTTGCAGAAAACAACCCCTTTCTTAACAGCTACTCATACATGCATCTACATATGCTTGAATCAGGGTTGTACTTTCTAATGGTAGGTAGTGGGAGCACTTTCATTCCTGATGAGCCTTGCAGCAATTGTTGTTGATTTTCTTCCCTCCTACTAATTTCTTCTTGGTAGAAACACAATCATTGTTTTTAAAGATCCTATTGTGCAAATGATCTATGCCAGTGGGCAAAAAGATAAAAAAATAATATTTTTGTATGTGTTGTTCTTCACTGTGCTTTTTTCAAAACAGTAATATGATGGTTACCTATTTATATGCAAACATTTTATGTGAGAGCCAAAGTTTGGCTAACCTTTAACATGCTCTTTCTATGTGCTTACACTGCAGCTATTTTGAAGCATGCTTCCCCCTCCTGATATATTAATCTTCCTCCTGAGCATTATTCCTTTTAGTTCTTTCACTGAATATGTTTAGCCTCTGGGTCATTTGTTTAATTTCTGCCACCCTTGATCTCTTCCAACTGAGCATCTGATAATTGCTAGAGGTAGATATTAGCAGTTTTGAGGAGTAGTGAAGGGCTCTGAGGACTTTAACATTTAAACACTGGCTCCCCTGAAAAGCTAGATGCTTTGGATTTAGAGAAGCCCAATCATTTTGAAAGCTGATGATTGGGGTATGCTTAATATTACATTTTCTCCTTTCCGTTGATGGAAAAAAGGCAGTTTAAGTTGTCATATTTGGCATATGTGGCCTGTAGGATTGAGGCGCTTTAACGTTGCTAAAACTCAAATGAAACAGTGCCTGAGATGCAGGTGCTGTTGGGAGATGAACCTGGATCTTTCAGCCTACAACAGCCCAGATGAAGTAGCCACATAATTCAGCAAAGTGAGTCTGTGCGGACCGCATACTATGGAACATTTTCCATTTGTATTGCACGCGTAATTCGCGTGAAATGGCCTGTAAGTATGACTTTTCAGACATACTTGCTCAATCACTTGGATGCTGTGGCCAGACCTTGTTTTTAATGCTGATAAAACGTATTTCTTTGTTCTTATCTTTTTAAAAAGTATTTATCATTTAATGTTTTCTACCATGAAACTAAGAACTCCAATTCTTAGTAACAACAACGGAAAAGCAAACGAATCTCAAGACATCAGCTTAGTTTAGCCAAATGTTTAGGACATCTTATAATTCAGCCAACCATACTAAAGGATGACCCACAAAGTTTAAAATTCTCACAGAAGGGAAGTCTGTCTTTGAATGTGGCTAAGCATGGGATGGCATGCCAGAGCGTTCAACATTGAATACGTTGCTGTAAATTCACTTCAGCAGTGCATTTATTTTATTTTAGTAGTCAAAACAGCAGTGCTTTGAAATTGCAACTCACTAAAGCCTCACAAGAAATAGCAAAGTAGCAACATGTGGACTATTCTGTATTCGTAATTTCAGTCTGTACTTTTAGTCACAATACCTACTTAAGCAGACCTTCAAGGTTTGCTCCATCTTGAGACACGTGTAGCAACTAGCCCTAAAGTCTTACCATCAAACCAAGTATAAAATGATTACCCATTCTCATGATGTGCTGTTGCCTAAAGCAATGTACTAATTGGAAAAGTCCAAATTGAGGAATGACCAAAGAGAAGTGGAAAATCTAAAATCTACATGAGTGTTCATTCTCATATGTGAACTAAGAATGGTGTATTCCTTTCAAAGGAAAGTCCAAACTAAAACCCATTTTTCCTTGTCTACACTTGTAAAGAAACAGGACATTAGGTTTGTGGCCTGAAAAGTAACAAGTCTACATTTGCCTCCACTGAGAGCCAGACAAGGCATTGTAGCGCTTGACTCTTTCGGGGTATTGGAACAGAGCAGTCCTAGTCCCACTCAAGAGAGGTGATGTGGGCTAGTAACCACCAAACGACGGCACACAACAATAACACTCAATAAATGACTGTCCAGCATGTGCTTTTACTGTTGAAAAAGTAAAAGTACATTTATTACACATTCACTACTCAATACTATGAAGTCATTTATAAATATACATAAGGCTGCTCAAAATACCTCGTGATGATATTGCATAATCTGGCCAGCGGGATCCAGCCCAACAAACCACATGTCAGCATAGCATAATTTTAGGAGAAGATGCAATAACCACATATTTTCATGAGTAAATGCCCTTATTACTGTTAATAAAGAAGATACCATTTGACCAATAATTACTGTCCATGTTATTCTTTCAACACTGCATAAAAAAATTCTATTAAATCATGTACCTTTTCATCAGTAATTCTTGTCAACATCATTCTTTCAGTAAAGCATTTCAACCTATTTAAATATGCATTTCTCATGGGTCTGCATGCTTCTAATATACTTGCAACATTGATACACAATTATAAAACAAAGCCCTTAAAGGGCATCATGTTTTGATCATATTACTTGTAACCATAGACTTCGCCCTCTAGGGGGCACTGCACAACATGTATATTTCTTTTACCACCTTTAGGCCACAATAACTGCATTCCAGGGAAAACCCTAGGGTAAACATCTTTTTGAAGTCCAACAAAGCTTACAATGGGGGCTGCGTAAATTCTTTCTTGGTGAGGCTTTGCCACTCTTGCAGCTCCTCCCTTAGTCCTTAACATCAATGATGATGTCCCTGCATCCAGGGACCAACACAAGGGGAGCAAACAGTGTCCAATGAATGAGCCACGCAAGGATTTATGGGGCACTGCCTGCCAGCTGCGAATATCAAATGTGTAGCCCATAAATGGCTGCTCCTGCCGGTTCCCCACAGGGACAGCACTCTTTGGTGCTACTATGGAAGCTGGAACATTTCTTCTGCCCTGCTTGCTCCTGTGGGCAGGGTGCTGTAGCATGTCGTGGCCTCCCGCCCCCCCCCCAGACGCAGGAGCAGGGTGGGCAAGCAATGTTGGGGGGGTGTGGTGGCACTCCCTTAACTGCCTTCTGCTCTTGGTGCCCAGGGATTGGGTTCTCATCTCCTCCCTTCTCTCTCCTCTACTGGCAAAAGCGCTGGTTGTGTACAACCCGGAGGATGGGGTTTCCAGGCATTTGGGAACATCTGGGGAGAGGGGCCACACATGCTTCCTTACAGCCTATTTGCCAGGATTCTCCACCTAACGAGCCCCAGGCTCTGGGCCACCCTGGGGGTTATAAATGCTTCAGCAGTGGAGCTCTACAAGCTTCCGACCTTGCTGTGGGTCAAAGGTCAAACCCTTTGCAGGTCACATCTCAAGCCCCATTCGGCCAGTTTAATCGATCTTGGTCTCATTTTGTTCCTGGATGCGAGCCCTAGCCACCCAGTGCACTTTCTTTAAGCCTCCTGGCTTCCAAGACGATAGACGTTGCAGGGAGCTGGTATCACTGGCTCCCTGTGTCAGCCTTGCTCTTTGATCTCCTTGATTTCCTCTGGGCCTTTCTCCTCGTTGGTTCAAAAGCAGTCTTTCTCCCAACTAGTCCTCAGGGTGTGTAAAGGGACCGGCTTCCTTGTCCTGGGGAGAAGCTAACTGGTCCTGGGGTCAACAGAAGTCAGAGTCCTTAGTCCAGTTGGCCATTAGGGGATTCTTTCTTCCAATTGTCCAGGGCTGCCACCTCCAGTCCCAGTGTCCATCAGAAAGTCACAACCAAGAGAGCTCTCCCTCCTATGTGAGACCTTTTAAGTAGGGACAGGAGGATCCAGCAGGGATGCACCTCTAATCTATCTATCCTAGGATGCCACATCACCAACGCCCCTCTCCCAACCTTCCTGCACAGACTGCTCAGACATTTCGAAATGGTGTCATGCAGGGGTCACTTGTCACATATCCTCTGAGGGCCTCGGCTCCACATATCACTGACATCACTGCCAAGGTCTTTCCCATCAATCTTCAAAGGGAGCCCCCTCCTGGGTTGGCTCCAGAGGCCTGGGCGTCCTCTCTTGTTTAGTGGGATTGGGCAAGCCCTGTCCCTGGTAAGGTGAGACAGTTGGCTGCCCCACCCCATTCCTGCTCAGGAGCTGACTGAAGCACTGTTAATTGCTCCCTATTTGTGGAGAGGCCTTTACTCCTGGTGTTGTGGAGAAATGTACATAACTTTGTTATGGTCTAGACTTTGATCCTGAGCTGAGCCACATAAATATGACATTCCTGGATGATTCATAAGCTGTACAAATAACATTTTGGAACTTCCAGAATTGATTTTTCCACACAGGTTGCACTCCAATTCGAGATGTCTCTGGTCTCTGCAGGCCAAAGGGAAGCGAAGCTGCACTCAAAGGCCGCCCTCCCCATAGGTGTATAATGGAGTGTTACTGCAGACAAGACAGTAAACCACAATGACTTTTCTTATGGGTGTACACTAACATTATGAGGCCTACCCTAGGCCAATATCCAATCCTGCAGAGTTTCCTCTGCACTAGGATACCTGTGAGCAAGTATCAGGTTGCTCATGACAGGAGTCTCCCATGCGTAGCCCTTAAACATGTGCACACACATTTGCACACTTGTTCAGGTGTAACTGGCTAAGTGCCCCTTACCTTGCTGTGTCGCAGCAGCCTTGCATTTAAAGGCGGACACAGGCCATAAACATGCACAGTCTATTTGTTATGAGTTTACAGTGGGTGAATCACAAGTTGTGTTGCTCACCCACAGTAAAAATGTCACATACCAGGTGGTCCAAAGGCAAAAAATCCTGATGAATTTGATGGGCAGACCCCATTTCCTTACAACACTCAATGACAGTTAACCTAGATCTCCAAGACCATCTTTTGGTAAAGAGGATACACAAGATGAGGGGCAGACTACGATGACATTTTACAGTACTGTTGGATTTTTATAGTTGCTGTAACCACAAATATTAGGATGCATTGTAGTATCTGCCTTTTCCTACAAGTAAATCTATAAGACAAGCCCATTGATTTGAGAAAAAAATATTTCTATTTAACAATGCTAGCCATAAAATAAAAAAATATATTATTTTTGTGGTCAATGAGAGTAGACAGCACAATCTGAAATAGATTTAATGGCTATCGATAAATACTGCTGTAAACCAGATTGATATTATCAGAAATTATGCTTTTAGCTCAAGAGGGGGGTATCCCAACCATCTTAATAAATCAACTTCTGTAACATCAAATCACAGTTCTAAGAGAATCTCTGCTCAGTCCTGGTAGCTATGGTACAAGGAGCAGGTAGTTGTCAAAGACAGGTGTGTTAAGTTCAGGGATTATCAAAGCATTACCAACAATTCTAAATGCAAGAAAACAACAACAACAACATAAAATTCCCAAATAAAGTTATACAAATTAAGAAAAATGTCATGAACAAAAAGACACCAGGGGCCACAATAAAGTAAGGGTGCACCACTAATAGCTCTTCAGTGCACCTTTAACATGGTGTCCAAGACACAAACAGACGGTGTGCCCTATTATTGATAATGTACAGCCCCACAGGTAGCCATGAAATCATGCTTTTTGGGGGAAGCACATTACTGAAAGACAGACTACCTGATTAAAGCAGTTGATTAATCTTTCCACAGTGTAGGTGGCACCAAGCATGGGAGGGGGCGGGATCCCCTGCAGGTGAGTTCAGTGTGTAACTGCACCTGACAGCAAATAGATGTCTGGTGCATTCATGAAACCCCTTTTCTCTCAACCATTGGGGGTGCACTTACTTTGTACCTTTTTGTGATGTACAGTCAGTGCTCCCTAATGACTGCTTTATCAATGCACCCATGTCCATTATTCAGCACAGGAGCAGAGGTAAAGTGCATCTCTGATTTACATGTGGCCACGCCCCTTTTGGATATTGCTGGTGCTGAATGTATTACAGACGGGGCTCTGCAAGGATCTGTAGCCCGCTTGTAATATCAGAAGTGCTCCAGTGGTGCAGAAAGCAGGCCCACAGTCCTCTTGCGCATGTAGGGCATTTTATGTTATATGGCCACAGGATCATTGAAATAGCTTCAAGGGAGCCAGTTATATTAATTTTTAACTTATAAGCAAAAACACTAAGAAAAAGTAAATCACCAACAAAATGGCAGTCTTCACTGGTGACTTAGACCTGGGTGCTATTTCAGGCCTACCACAATGGAGTGGAGGTTGAATTCACAAGTGGGTTATCTGGTTAAAGGTTTTAACCTTTGGACGTAGGCCCATGTCTATGGGTTGTGTGGCAAAGGGCAGCTAGTCACTTGCTGCTCTACCCTGCATCAAAGAGAAAGTGCAGGAATGCACGGTGGTTAAAACAACACTGCACATTCTTGTCCTTTCCCCCACACCGGCACGCTTTAGGCAGCCTAGCACCAATGAAGGCACTCATGAACATTGTTGCAGGGGTTCCTGCATTGCATGCAGGATTGTTTTGGTGCAGGAAGGGGTACCTTCTTGCATAAAAACAATCCTGGATGACTTTTACCTTGTTCTTTGTGTGCAGCCCACTGCAGCACACAGAGAAAGAGGAAAAACAAAGAGAAATCATCATATTCCTTCTCGTTGTGCCTCGCCTGGTGAGACATAACTTTTTGGCACATTCCTGTATTTACAAGTTCTTTAAATGCATGGATGTTGCTTGAGAACACCCATGCAACACCCAGGGAAATGCCTCCCGGCCATAGAGTAATATAGCACAGTGGTTTATGCTGCATTACATTACTTGAGATTTATGAAGACACACAGGGCCATGTAAGGTGGCCTTGCGTGGTTTTATAAATCTCACTTAAGGTTTCGTTATTCTTACATCATGTTGCGTGGCACAGGAGCATCACAAACCTGGGAATAAATATGCCCCTTAGTCTCTGAAATGGAAGTCAAATTCTTCTAGAGGGGCAAAGTCCAAGACTTTGGCCAGCAAGGCTCCCTTGAAGTCTAATTCATCATGATCACACTCCTGATGAAGCAGTTTTAAACTGCCATCTTGACCAGACAAAATAAACCTTTTGCCAGGCCTTCTTTTTTAATACATGAACGTTACCCCTCAGACCCCTTAGGGAGCCCTTAAAAAAACAATAGATCAGGGTGCAGTATACTTTAAAAGAAGGACATGTTTTTTGTGTTTTACTTGTTCTAGCATTGAAACTTTCCTAAATTAGTTTTTCTATACTAGAATGGCCTATCTCTCCTATTGGATACCATTAAGGTAGCTTATTAAATGTAATAAGTGCTAACGTTTGATTGGGAATAGATAGGAATATCAAGTTTAGACTCAATTGATTTGTAATTTAAAATTATTTTTATTGATAAGGTTGATTTTAAGTCACAATTCTGAAAATACCCTGAAGCTGGAAGGACTGCCATGCTGCCTGCTGACTGAAGGAGCGATGTACCTGCTTCTTCAACCCAGGACCATGCGAATGGCTCAAAGGGCAAGTTGGCTGATCATCAATATGAGCTACAGGGATATAATGAGCCCCACTGATGTTGAATCCTGCCCCTGGCCTCTGCCTGTAATCAGTCCCAACCCTCCAAGTGCCACACCCCAGGTCCTGGACTCTTGGAAGTAGTGTTAAATTTGTTGTTCCTGCCTGTTCCTAAAACGCTGGACTTAGTAGAAAATACAGTTAAAAGGGCCAGAAAAATAGGAGACCTTGACCTAGCTGCTAGCTGATTTGCCCAAGGAGCATTTCCAGTTGGCCTGACTGTGCAGTAGCTCTGGCATCTTTATTCTCCACAGCAGCAAAACCTTTTCAGCGGGACCTCTCACCAACAGTATCTAGCCTTATGGAGCCCTCATCGACTACAGACTGCAGCTTCTTCTAGCTGAAGATTTTCAACTTCCAAAAAGTGAGAATGTCTGAAGGTAGAAATCTTCACTGTGACTCCATCAAGCATCTCGCTGACAATAACCACTCCTCCTTAAACATTGCTGGCAGCCCTATTCCCCTGAACTTCACCTCTTCACCTTGTCAGAAATCTTTCTTCCAAAATTCCTTTAAGTCTGAAGTTCAGCCGAGACCATGCCCAATCCACCTCAGGTAGCTGAACTGTGCTCCTTTGAGGTCAGCTTTAACTTTGACTGTGCCCCAGTCTCGATGCAACCAGATACCTGCAGTTGGCACTTTGATCATTTAGATGCTGTTTTTAAATTAACATTTACAACTCTGGTTCTACTGATTGGAATTAATTTATTTTGGTGTCATTTTATTTATTAGCATGTACCCTATTTTCCAAAATTCATTTGTTTTTTACTTCTGTTGTCTGTTCCCTCTATTACTATTTCAGTGGAACATAAAAACTTTCGAGTTGCATCTAAGCTAAGCCTGATGGCTTTTGTGCCAATCTACCAGAAGGGTAAATCACTGGTTAATTTATTGACTTTTGTGGTTCACCCTGACAGAGATTGTTTTGCTGTTTGGAAAGGGTCTTCACTCTTCTCAATCAAAAACATGGTTTGTTGCAGAAGTCTTTCTGCTTTTTATGTTCCTGAAACAGATAAACAGGAGGCCTGCCACTTGACGTTTGGACAGCGGCTCCTGCCCATTAGTGCTAGCAGGATCTTAGAGTCCTTTTCCTCCAACAAGATTCTGGTATTAGGAGCCAGAAGTCTTCTTCAAATATGGACTTCTTCTTTAAGTAGAGTCATCCCATGTCGTAGACTATTCTTGGTAAGTGGTATTTGGCGTGCCAGATATTTCATGTTTACTATATAGCAGGTGGAGATATTCTACCACACAATTCTTACTATTTTTTAGTATACCCCAAATAAGTGCAGTACATCTTCTTTGCTTATTGTAAAATTACCCAGGAGCTCCTCTTTTTAGATAGCATAACCCAGCTGCCACCAGACAGACCTATTATTGGCTCTTTAGGCACTCCCCTGTATAGTTGAACTCACCATGCGTCGGACAGGGGCAAAACTGGTTCTCGGTCTGAGAGGGTCATGATAGTACATAACTGAAATCATCACTGGAATCTCCAAGCCAAACAAGGTTGTGCTAAAGCTACCATTTGTTCTGCAAACTGTTTTTCCCACTCCCAGGCTACAATCCCTACTAAGCAGTCAGCAGTTATAGCCCACTTACTCTTTATAATTGCAGAAGAAAGCTATTTTGTTCTGAGCAAGGGTCAACAAATCTTCCAACCAATAATTTGTTGAGAGTGTGTGTGCTCTTCCAATCAGGAATCTGACTCAGGCAGCATAAAATAAATTTTAGTAAAATTACTCTTGTACTTCAGAAATCTGACTTCATTATTGTAAGAAACTGGGTTAATAGTTGCAAAGGATAATTACTAAGTGAAGAACTGTCTCTTTACTTTGTATCACTTGACTCTCCCAGGGCAGAAAAAGCAGTGCAGTCCAGGGTCTAATCAGTTGAAGCCGTGTGGGCTAATGCACCGAGCTCACTGAAATACAGCTACAATTATAAATCCTTGTCCAGTCAGTGTTTTTTCTTATAAAAATGAAAAGTAATATTATTAAACACACTCCTATATACTGCACAATAATTACAAGTATATGGAACTAACAGTGGTGATACCCTTAGAACACTTTACACTCCCAGTGCAGCATAAACCCACAACTGCATTGCCCCAATGAAATAACTACAATATCACAATATAGGAGGGTGCCAATATCAATAAGGCATGTGGACTGGCCTTGTCAGGGTGTCATCACAATAGTAAAAGCAAAAAAAAGAAATCAAATCATACTCATAAATAAAACCCTACTGAAATCAGTGGACACGGTACCAACATGCAGCACAATTCATTATAAGGTAACACCTAGCATTGTCAAATATTAACATTGTCAATAAAGAAAAGTGCTGATAACATGTCCCAGAATCTTATTTCTACTTGCACCATGCTGCCTTTGTAGTTTTAAGATCAACCAACAATCTCCAGAACCCATGTACAATAGAAGGAAAACTTCAAAAGAAGGAAAGTTCAAGGAACACTTTAAATCCCATCTACATTTTCCTGAGGGCATAAATGCAAACCTCTAGAAGATTTAAGGCAGTCTTTGAGGGTGACGTTTAGGGGATCAAGTTGAGGCTGCTGTGCCCTGGCAGTCCCCAGAATACTTCAGGAAATGTTGCTGGGGTTCCTGCCCTTCATGGGGCATCAAAGCAGCCAAGAAAGCAAACTCCTCCACAGAGACTTGAGGGATGCTGAGTCGCCTTTAGGTTTGCATAACAAAAGAAGAGTCTTGCCACTTGCATTTTACTTGGGTCAGAAATGTGTGCAGCTCTCTTCTTTAAAGCCTAAAGTGACTGTGCCTGCAAGGAGGGCATTCAACATGCTGTTATTCTCAGGGGCAGCATATGGAGCCCATTTCCAAGCTGCCCAGGTGGCTTCCTGCTCATGGACACCTTCCATTGCCAGTGCAGGATCCAGTATTTTATCTCCTGCCTATGCTGATCATAGGACCTTAACTGGGCTCCAGCAGAGCTGTGACTCTCTGCTCTTACTAGACACAGGCATGAGTAAAAGGGGCAGTCATCCAAGTGGACATCTTGGTGTCTCCTGTCAAAGAGAAATGGGGCCCCTGTGGCTGTGGACGACTCTGGGAAGGAGCCCTAAGTATACTCCCAACCCTATTAAATATAAATAAAAGAAGGGTGCTTTGGCTCACAGGGGTTTTGCCACCACAGTAAGATATTTAGAAATCCTGCTACAACTCTGCATGCTTTGCTCTCCACCTTGTCCCCTGGGGCCCAAGTCTACCAGTCTGTTTCTCCAGCTCCATTGGGCCAATTTTGACACTTTTAGTATTGATTTACTCCTGAAGAGCAACTCTGTCACCCAGGGGCATTTTCCCCATGCCTCCTGACTTCTAAAGGCTACTTTTGGTAGGGCAACACAAGAAGATGATGAACAGAGACTGAATATTTTCAAACACTCACCCCCAGTCAGAGATCTGAGTTTAATCGATCAATTCTTTTGTTCACTATGCCCCTCGGTTTGGGCCCTGCCATATGCAAATTAGCCTTGACGCTGCTCGAATGGAACAGCCAAGCTTGAACTGCCAGGCCAGGTCCTCCCTGGACCAGAAACAAACACTTTGGAACTGGTTTCAGGGTATCACCCCCTCACCAGCAAGGCTAGCTTGATTCCAGTGGCATAGTGAGCAAGTGACCCACATATGGGCATACCATGGCCACTTTGGGAAAACAAAGCAACACATGAAGATGATAGATGGAGTGCTAAAACGTTTCAGACACTCACACCTAGTCACAGATCTGGGTTAAAGCCATTATTGTTTTGCTGACCATGCCACCCAAGTTTGGACCCAGCCATATGCAAATCAGTCTTGACCCTACTCCCCATGGGAACAGTTCAACCTGAACTGCCAGGCTAGATCCTCCCCGGACTGGAAACAAGCATCCCGGGACTGGTTTTAAGGTATCACCACTCATCAGCCGGGCTAGCTTGAATCCATTAGCACAGCGAGCAAGGGACCGACGTCTGGGCATACCCTGGTCCTCTGCCTGAACTCCATATGCTTCCATGGCTCCTCCACAGCCACTAAGCCAAACACCCTTAATGCTGCACTCCCTAGGTCTCACTGTTTACTTGAAAGGCACCTATGTGTCAGTGAAGTTAGGGGCTAGTCCACAAAAGTCTCAGGGGAACCATCTGGGGTCCCTCAGCAGATTCAGTCCATCTACTGTTTCAGAGGTGGCAAAAACGGACGAAAACTACCGGCCCATTAGAGACTCATCTTAATCATGAGTGGTAATTGAATTTAAAGTTCTTCAGTTCATCTACTTAGTGGGGTCAGATGACTTCTTCTTTCAGCTGGGCAGTGTTCTGGCATGTCACCCTGATATGCAGTGTCTTTTCAATGACTCTCCCTTCTGCAGGGATTTTTCAAACGGGAACAGAAAGTTCTAAGAGCTAGGCACCCCTGACCAGTCTAGGATACCATGACATTGCTGAACCCCCATCCCAATGCTCATGCACAGCATTCTGTGACATGTAAACATTGTGACTTCAAGTGGTTCATGGAAGACCTTTCCTTGGAGCCTCAGTTCCACCCCCAACAGACACAGTTGCTGGATCCTTTTCCAAAAAAACTTCAAAGGTGTGCCCTTTCTATGTTTGCTTCAGAGGTTTGGCCTTCCTTCTTTGTTCTGGGTGCTTGGGTTTGCCTAGGTCTGGTGCATTGTGGATTTAATTAACACCTGCACATTCCTTCACCTGACATTTAATTTTCCTTGGAACTGGGCCACACCCTGTTCATGGCTCTATTCTGTGGAGAGGCATTTGATCCTCTGCTGGCAAGTGGAATAAGAAACTTGGCCTAGTGGGGGGGGGGGGGGGCACAGGCCTAGAATCGTATTATTACTGAATCAGGGAAATTCCTTATTTACCATAAGATGTTGATTTATTGTGTTGGCAATTGACTGTAAAATCAAACGTGGTGTGCATGTTTTACACCAATTTGGCATTATGCTAGACTGTGTAGGTCTAAGAGGAGCAAAACTGTATTTTAAGACACATTCCACCTACATGTAAAAAACAGTGAAAGCGCTACAGATTTTTTTGTGATCCCCTACTGACCTATCAATGAATGCCCACTAATTTTAATGTGTGCCCAAGATCAGCACTTATCCTTGTGGAGTTTGATCTGCAGCAGGCTACCTGAGCGCAATTACCAAGCTGCGCACAATGATAATCTTTCACGTTCATCCTGCACTCATGCACTCATGAATTTGTACATGTTATCATGTGTATCCAGGATGGTGCCCCATAACCTAGCTGCTTCAAAGTTGCATTATCCTAAAAGACAGACACTGGCAGTAAACACACTCAGTCCCATTTCTTTGAACTTACCATGAGTGAGACCCAGGAAGTTGAAAAGACCCACTCAAAAGGCTCAAACACCAAGCAGCCAAAAGTAAAAAGTCCTAGTGGACTAAGTAGGATGAATCCATTTGAAACCTATGCGGTTGCCAGGTGAAACTAGTGGAAGAACTAGCTATTTCTCATGGGTTCTCTCACCTAGTCAGCGTTCACAAGTGGCAATTGGTTTAGACCAGACTCAACGTTCACCAGTCATTCACCACCTCAGAGATCTTACTGTACTCAGGACTTCCTACACCAAGACCTCCCATCTAAGTAAACCATCTAGATGCTTCCCACAGGGAACCTAGACTGCACTAGGTGCCTGCGTGGTTTTAGATAGGATGCATAAAGACAACTGAGTGCCTACATGGCCTGCACAGGTCTAGGTCTACCATTACCTACATTTTAGAAGCACAGATTGACCATTTCCTTACAGTTTTACAGATATGTAATACTGCCAACTAACATGTGATTCTGTTTCTGTACAAAAGGACACCTAAACATTATTAGTTTATTAAAAATGTTCTAAAACATTGTAGCACTAAAAAGTTCTTAAGTAAAAAAAAAACGAATCCACAATAATATTTGGCAGATAAATTGTTGTTATAACCCAAAACAGACTCATTGAGCACATTAAAAGGCTATACATATGACACAATGAAGGCAGGCCTGCAGTTTATCACAGTGCTGAGCAAATCAGATTCATGTGAAAGGAAAGGGAGATGCTGAGGCTGCGTTGGCTCAAACCATTCCAGAAGGTCCTGAGCAATATTGGGCTGACATGAACCCCTGCACCCCTGCACTCCTGCAACCCTGTGCCTAGCTTCCACTCCCATACTCCAGTCAGGTGGGGTAAAGGTGAGGACATACAAGTATGAGCAGATGTTGGGGCTGAAGGTCATCATGCTGACCGCCTCTCGCCAGCAGCGGCGAAGACAGGTGAGCAGCCAGTAGTGTAGGGTAAAGGAGACTTACCCAGCCTCTTAAGGTGGAGAGTGTAGGGGTATTTCTGCTAGTCTCTACCTGCATTTTGACTTAGGTAGTTGCCGAGGGGCCTGCTGTGGGGAACAGCTTTGGTATTACTGGCAGCGCTCTGAGCCCTGAAAGCTCAAATCTGCGTTAAAGTACTCACTGAGTGCTGCATGTGCTGTGCTCACCCTTTTGCTCACTCATGTGTAGGAGGAGGTTCACATTCTGTTTAGCAGTCATTTGTTCATCTAGCCCACAGGATATCCACTAATTAGGCGAGAAAGAGGCCTACTGGTGTCCCAGAGAACTCTGGAGGTCCTGGTCATGGTTCTGGTCCCAGAAGCAGCTGTAATGGCAGCGAAGGGCACAGAGGGAGTAAAGGACTGACATCAGTAGAATAGGGGTATGTGGGGCAAGCATTGGGTTTTAGAAGGAGCTGGAACACTGGGCAACAGAGGTGACCAGTATTAGGTTGGTGGTGCGTCCGCTGTGCACCTGCCCCGTTTGTTCAGCACTATATCTGCAGGGATAATGGAATGCTGAGAGTGTGGGTCAGAGGAGACTTAAGGGTGAGCACTGTGAATATAAGTAAATCAGAGAGCCCGGACAGTTGAAAGCGGTGAGTTGAATCATTGGGACATATGTGTGTGTGTGTGTGTCCTCTATTTGCCACTATAAGAATCCTATCTCGCTACACTTATCAAAACCGATTGCTTTGCTGAAACTCATATATATAAGTGAGCTGGAAGAGATATATAAGCAGCACACACATTATTCTCAAGGGGTAAGTCATATGTGCATGTTCTCTGTTCCCTTCCTCACTAGGATAATGGCATTTAAAAAACTTAGGGGCTGATTTAATGAGAGTGGTGCTGCACCCAGTGCAGCACACTTTGCTTGCGCCCCTTAGTGCCACCCTACCGCCACCATGTGTGTGCCGTATTTAAAATCTGTCACTGGGGGTGAATGTTTGATTGGTTTCGCATTCTGTCCATCATTTGTATTTGTTTGCTTTTGTCATCCCAAGTTAAAGCTAGCCTGGATGATGAAGGATGATACTCTGAAACCAGTCCCAGAATGCTTGTTTCTATCCAGGGAGGACCTGGCCTGGCAGTTCGGGATGGACTGTTCCCATGAGGAACAGGGTCAAGACTGATTTGCATATCTGGGGTGGCATGGTGAGCAAAAGAATGTATGGATTAAACCCAGATCTGTGACTAGTGGTGAATGTTTCATTAGTTCTGCTTTCCATATATCATTTGTGTTTATTTGCTTTTGTTGCCCTGAGTGCACCAGATATGCCCAGACGTGGGTCCTGCGATCACTCTGCCACTGGATTGAAGTTAGCCTGGCTGATGAAGGATGATACTCTGAAATTAGCCCCAGGAAGCCTGATTCTGGGCCAGGAAGCTTGATTCTGGGCCAGGGAGGACCTGGCCTGGCAGCTTTGTGCTGGACTGTTCCCATGGGAAACAGGTTCACGACTGATTTGCATATGGCTGGGTCCAAACTAGGGTGGCATGGTGAGGAAAAGAATTGATGGATGAAACCCAGATCTTTGACTGGGGGCAAATATTTGATTGGTTCTACATTCCCTCCTTCAATTTTGTTTGTTTGCTTTTGTCGCTCTAAGGCCCATATTTATGGGAAAATGATGGAGCGCAATGCTGTGCCAAAATTGGCAGCACCGCGATCCATCATTTTCACTGGGATACTTAATTGAATAAAAAAATTGGTACACAGGTAGGCTGCCTTGGTCGTAATTTTTAATTTCTAAACATTTAAGTTTTCACATGACTGAACAGTCTATTTAAAAAAAACTTAAAATCCTCTCCTGGAATTTGGCTGGCTGCACCTCTGAGTTGCAAAGGTTGTGTTCTTTGATTTCCCTGAACACAAAAATAACCTTCTCACAGGAGGCTCGGTGTACCTAGTTGCCCAGCAAAAAAATTCAAACAACAGGAAAGATAATACAAGTGAAAGAATTGCAACACTGCTTTCTACAGATCATTTTTGGCCCTATAAATCTTTTAGCCAAGCTTCAAATTAAGTACAGTATGTAATGTTTAACTGGAAAAGAAACCCGGGGCATTGGCAGATAGTTCTTTCCTCACTAACTCATATTCCTTTGGACTAAAAAAAAAAATTTCTTATTAAATCTCTGTTTGAGCATATTGTTCAAGTAGCCAAAAGAGAAAACATTAACAAGGTACTTATTGTAGGAGGTTACAATACTAAGGGGGTCATTCTGACCCCGGCGGTCTCAGACAGCCGGGGCCAGGGTCGGCGGGAGCACCGCCGACAGACCGGCGGTGCCCCGCAGGGCATTCTGACCGCGGCGCTTTGGCCGCGGTCAGTGCAGGAAAACCGGCGGTCTCCCGCCGGTTTTCTGCTGCCCGTCAGAATCCTCCAAGGCGGCGAAGCATGCTGCGCCGCCTTGGGAATTCTGACACCCCCTACCGCCATCCTGTTCCTGGCGGTTCGCCCGCCAGGAACAGGATGGCGGTAGGGGGTGTCGCGGGGCCCCTGGGGGCCCCTGCAGTGCCCATGCCAATGGCATGGGCACTGCAGGGGCCCCCGTAAGAGGGCCCGCTTGTATTTCACTGTCTGCATAGCAGACAGTGAAATACGAGACGGGTGCAGTAGCACCCGTCGCACCTTCCCACTCCGCCGGCTCGATTACGAGCCGGCTTCATGGTGGGAAGGTCGTTTTCCCCTGGGCTGGCGGGCGGCCTTTTGAAGGCCACCCGCCAGCCCAGGGGAAAACTCAAAATACCCGGCGGGAGTCAGAATGACCCCCTAAGTTCTCCAACTACACCATAAGTCTATTTGCAAATCGAGAAAAGGGAACACTTTAAATATCCAAAATCCCATTTTTCTGAGATCATGCAAAGCAGATAAAAGGGGGAATCTTCTCTTTGAACTTTGCAGGATTAATGGGTCCATTCTTGTTAGTGGAAAACTTAATAAAGACATTGCTGCTCATCCTACTTAAAGTCACTGAAAGTCTAGTTTAATGATTGATTATGTTATCGATTCTTTGGCATTTTTTAGTTTGCTATCTGATTTAGAGTTCCTAGAAACTCCCTTGAGTGACCATAAAATATTAAAATTTCAAAAATCCATTTAAGGATACAACAGAGCAGATGTTGTGTTCTCTAGTTATATATGATCAGGATACGACAATATTTGTGGTAAAATAACCGCTTGCGCATGAAGCTATTCAGGTAAAAAGAGGATCTCGTAATGACCCTTGCAAAGGCTGTAGTCTAAATAAATTGCAAGTGACAAATTTCAAACTTCTACACGGAGAGGAAATTATTCTATTGAAAAGAAGATGGACTAGACAGAAAGCTTCCATAGTTATACAACAGACTGATAAGATCTCTGTCAAGGCCATAACCTTTAAAGATTCCAGACATATCTGGAGAGTTATTTCATTGGAGAGTGCCCCCTAAAACTTTCACAGTCTCAAGTGAGGATTAGCTGAATTACAACTCTTTATGCTACCACCCTCCCAGATGTTTGAATTTTTTGCCCACTGGTTCCCAGTCATGTGAGGAATCAGACTCTTACTGTCAATTTACAAAACAGATAAGATACATCAATCATTGTGCTTTAGGTGTCAGGGACCCAGATCAATTAGTAATGACTATCATAAAGTAGGAGGAAGACTTGTGGTCCAGCTACTTAGTATTTCTTTTTAAACAATGTTATATACCTGGAAAAGTTTTAACTTCAATGATGTTATCATTATTCTCCCTTTAAAGAAGAAAGGCTCAATAAGCCTACCCAGTAACTATAGACAGATAACGCTGCTTGACTCCATTGGGAAAATATTTGCCAATAATGTTTTAATTCATGTGAAAAGCTAGGTAAATGACATTAACATAATACCACAGGAGCAAGCGGGTTTTAAAATTAGGCCCTGATGTAAGCCAAAGTGGCACGCTAAAAATAACAGCACTGCACCACTTTTGAAATAAAGGGATGTGTCGTATTAAGAGGAATACTGCGCAGCCCTGCGTTTCTCCATGAGCCAGCGCTAAATTAAGCTGCCTGTGCCACCATAGTGCAAGGGTGTCTGTGTTGAGTGGATAGATTGTTTATGTGCAGCAATGTGTCCCTTCCTGCACATTAACAGTCTGTTGGGGCAATTTGGCACTTCTATGTGTGCTGCAAAATGTGGCACACATAGAAGTTCCAAAGCGTCATTTCGGAATGATTGTTTATGTGCAAGAAGGGACACCTTCCAGCACATAAACAATCATCCATGGCATTTTGCTTCTTCTATGTGTGCTGCAGTATGCATAGAGAAAGCAAAAAACGAGGAGGAATAAAAGCACTCCTTCTTGTTTTGCCATGTTAACACCACCCCTGGGGTGGTGTTAGTATTAGTGCTGCCTCAGGTTTACGACAACTCATTAGTTTGAGGCAGCATCAAAAGCAATGGGTGTTGAGGTGAAACGCCCCCAGCAACACCCGTTGCCTGTCCCTCTGACACAGAAAACTGCATCAGAGGGGCCCATATTTACAAAAAATTGGCATTACACTGCCTTGTAAATATGGAGCAGTGGTTAGCTCCACCGGAATATCACAAAAAGTGACGCTCCAGTGCATTAGGGGCTGTTAAATCTGCCTCTTCATATTTCAACTCTGGATAACATCACAGAGTTATACATGATTTTATTGACAAAAAGGGATTTCTCTGACAATTCTCACAGAAAATGGATTAAGCAAGGCTGCCTGCTTCCTCCACTATGTTTACCCTGTACATTCATGATCTCCCCACTTCTCTGAACAAATTGGGAGAGGACACAGCAAAGTCAAGTCATCAAAATATTTTGTTACTTTATGAAGATGATATAGCGCTTTTAGATCCGCCTGCAAAGGTTTACAAAAATGACTGGATTGCCTGCAAAATTATGCCTCTAATCATCACTTGAAATTTAATTTAAAAGAAAGAGAAGTAATGACATTTTGGATCGAGTGTAGTAAAAAATGTGGAAATACAAATGGTTTGTTTGGAGAGAGGAGAAAGACATTTTCAACACTTACCCTATCTGGATAAAACCTCTTTGGTCACTCTTTCAGGTAAAGAACATATCTCCCATCACGCAAGCAAAGCACTGGCCCATGTAAACACACTTTTGTCTTTATATAGGGCTACCTGTCTTCGGCACTTTAATTCGTTATTGTTGGTATATCATGCAAATCCCTCTCCCCACATTACTATATGCTATAGAATTCATATACAGGAACGTTTGCAAAAAATTAAGAAAAATTGCTTTAGAAAAATCTGCACTTTAATATGTTGGCCCCAAATGAAGGTATTTGTCTTGAAATGCCCTTACCGAGTAGTTATATATTGAGGTTGGCCACAACCCTCTATTGCAGTTATCTGCTGCTAAACACCACTGATGACACCTTAAGAGTTTTTTTGTACAGAACTTTTTGACCAAAATATGAAGGATCACAGCCTTTTCAAAATATTTAATCAAGAATGTGTGTACTTCACTTTGAGTAAGACTACTATAGAGGAAATATCATGCTTTCAGCTTCAAAACTATTTGAAACACAGTATTAGGAGTGACTTGGTGGTTAATGGTGTATTGATATGTTCAGAGAAAAAGAAGATAGATATCACTGTCTCCACCTGTATTAAATCACAACCACAACCTTGTCTAACTTGGAATTTAGAACATTGAGTTCATCGTTTTTACTAATGTTGAAGATGAGCATTTTAATGGTAAATATGGTCACATGGCATTGGAAAGTATTAAACTGTGAGATCATATTATAGGATTTTTGTATGGCCTTGCCCCAAGACCTTAACCATGTGTTTTTTGTTTGTCCTGTGTTGCACTTCAACTGCCGTCACTTATTGAAATCTCTGCTTCTGAAATATGTGGTTCATTCGGCAACTGAAGCATTGTACTTTATTGTTATTGTTCTAGAAATCATATGCTTACATTTTTTTTTAAATGTTGTCTTTTAAGGCTGTATTGGCCATGCTAATGTGGATTATTAATAAGGTACACTTGTGGTAGATCTAAATCCTATTACATACATTGAAATTGTAGTTGGCAATGAAAGAAGTTAACAAGGAATGAAAAATTAGATAAGAACAAGTTAGTACTTGTAAGTGTGGGCAACTCTGTACCAGTTGTTAAGGTCCAGATGTAGAAAGCATTTTTCAAGTCGCAAAGGGGCCGATTTTGCATAATCCGCCCCTTTGCGACTTGAAAAAGGCTTTTTGGGATGTACAAACCCCAAACTGCAGTTTGGGTTTTGCGATTCGGTATTAGGAAGGGGCGTGTCAAGGGCATCCCTTCCTAATACCGAATCCAAATGGTATGTGTGATTGTTTTGTGACAGCAAATGAAGTCGCAAAATAATCGCAGTTAGCACCAGTTTCAAACTGGTGCTAACCCATTCGCAAATGGGAAGGGGTCCACATGGGATCCCTTCCCCTTTGTGAATGGCAGCATCAATATTTTTTCAGAGCAGGCATTGGTCCCACAGACCATTGCCTGCACTGAAAAAATGAAAAGAAAACTTTTCATTTTTGATTTTTAAATGCATCTCGACTTCCTTTAAAGAAAATGGGCTGCATTTAAAAAAAAAACTGCTTTATTTAAAAGCTGTCCGGGGCATGGTGGTCTGCTGTCTCCAGCAGGCCACCATTCCTGTGAGGGCGGCCATTCCCAATGGGGTCGCATATTGCGACCTTCCTCATGAATATTCATGAGGTAGGTCATTTGCGACCCCATTGGGAATCGCAAACAGGGTAAAGTACACTGCTGTACATCCAGTATTGCGACTCGCAAATTGCGAGTCACTAAGACTCACAGTTTGTGAGTCGCAATACCGGATCTTTGTATATATGGCCCAAGAGACTTGAATAGAAAGTCAGAGCAAAACTTGTTCTAGATTTGCTGATCTATAAACAATTAAATAAAAACCGGATGCATTTTTCCATCTTATATCCAAGAAACAACATCCCAAACAATTATACAAACAGTTCTACCCCACTGGATGGAAAGCCATCTCTGAGATAAGTGTGCATGACTAATAGAAATACATTAGTGAAATGTCATAGTAGTAATAAGATCATCATAGACTCTTTGAAACATAGCTGTATTGTAGAAAATTGGATTTTTTTCAAAGGGGGCTAGAACCCCTTCAAATAATAATCACATTTCTTGTTTAGGTGAACCACTGAAGTCACTAGATAAACCAATACCTAACTCACTGGTAGCTTGGCACAACACTGTCAGGCTTGCCTTAGAGGCAATGTATGAAGTATTTATGCTTTACTCAAACAGCAATAAAAAACACAACACAAAAACACTACTAATTTAGAAAAATAGAGTAGATTTTAATAAATAAAATATCCCAAAACAACAAAAATACAACAGTAGAAGCAGAGATAGATAGAGTTAGAGTGAGGGTCAGATACAGGGACCAGGTTAATTGCTGTGGAAAGTTTGCCTTCGGAAACAAGTCATTCCACGGGGTAAGCTTCATGCAACATCTGAAGCAGAGGTCTATGAAAGTGGGTTGCTGAATAGCAGGGTCACGGTGCTGTCACCAACAAAGGTGGGTAGTTTCTGGCCAGGTGGAATCTCTAGTCCGTGCTCAGAAAGGCCTCAACAGTGAGGGGATTTCATTTCCAGTGAAACCATCTACTTTGTACTTTATCGGAAATAGGATCGCCTTCACCGAGAAAAGCCAGCAAGTTGAGGCCAACTAGTGGTTTGACAACAGTGGCTTGTGCTTTGACTGCAATGCCATTCTCTCCAGGTTCTCGTAGCAAAAAGTTATATGTCTACTTCTTTCAGTTTGGGGATATATATGAGGAGTTTACTTTAACTCCAATCAAGGGTCGAGGACCTAGAAGACACAACTTGGAGTTGGGAATCATTCCAACAGAGGCCAGCAGCAGGCTCTAGGGAAGGTCGAGTTGGAACAAGTCAGTTGGACAGTTGCCAAGAAAGGCCTCTGGAAGCCAGTTGTAAACTTGTGGATGAAAGAAGATGTCAGCCACTGACCCTTCGAGACACTACTTGGTTTGTTAGGGTAAGCAGTCTTTGTTCAGATTCTTGAGACAGCTGGGCAGTGATTCTTCTGCTTCTTCTCAGGTCAAGAGGTGCTCTGGCGAAAGGTTCTAGGACTGCCACTTTTCTACCTATTGGCAGCCTCTTTGTGGGGGCAATTCTTTGCCTACTCCCAAAATAGTTGTGGTTAGTTCCTCCCTCCCCTTTGAGTGTGGTGCCAACCTGACTAGAGAAACAAAAGGGAGGCAGGGCTTGTTGTGGTCTTCATCTGCCAGTGACTGGGTAGGCATCTTTTGAAGCTTAGCAAGGGGCTGGACACAACCCCCAGGCTACCCTGACAAGGGAGGAGACTTCCACCCCAGACCCAGAGTCATTTCACCACTGCCTGGGACCAATACACATCTCACCACAGGGATGCCATCAGGGGTCAGGTGACATGTAGACACTTGTAGGAAAGCTTTTTAATTGTAGACAGGAAAATGACAACTTTGTAAAAAAAAGTGTAATTTTCAGAATAGTGACTTAAAATCCAAAATGACCATTAAGTTTGATTCTGAATTACTATCAAAATGAGTCTTTGAAGTATTTTCCTCACTGCTCCCAAACTGAGTTTAGTACTTATCATGTAATAGAGTAAACAGGTATCAACCTATGGGAGAGCCAGCCTTGGCACAGTGAAAAACGGCTTTGAAGGAATTTCACTGCACGGGCATGTAAAACATTTAATTTATATGTCTTCTATTTAAATAACATGCACCCTACCTAAAGGGCTTTTTAGTCCTACCTTGTGGGTGACTTATAAGTATATGCATTAAAAAGGAATATTTAGGCCTGGCTAAAGATTCATTTTTCCATGTCGATATGTCAGTTTAAAACTGTTTACCCAGACAGTGGTGCCAGGACTGGAGACATTTTTCACAGTGCTACTTTAGTGGGTGGCACAATCATGTGTGTTGATTCACCAAACTGCTGGGGGTAGATTAATGACATCACATGAAGTGACATCATTTTACCCTTGAACCAGACTTTTTTCCATGGAGGATTGTTACATTATTCATTCTCACTCACTCACTTGCATTTGCTCTGAATCTCACTCGTACTCATGCATACTTACTGACACTCAGGCCCATCACTTTGCACTGTGTTTGTGTCACTTTTGTCATGGAAACCTGGTGCAAATGAATAGGGTGGGATTTACTATCCAATGCAAAAGCTGATTTGCTTTGGATAGTACCCCAAAGTAAAACAAAATGGCGCTATGCACTGCTTTTCATTATTGTGCATCAACTGGGCTTTCCAGGGATGCTGTATGGGTGTTCCATTGCAAACCTGGTAGAGAGATATCTGTACCACAATCGTGTGACACCTCAAAGCAGGCATAATGAGGCAAAAAAAATTCATTTGTCATTGTTTTGCCTTTGCATTGTAGAGCACACATACAAAGTGTGAACAGCCTTAGTGCATAGTTTTTGTACTGGATGCTATCCCTTTTAGTACAAAACATTTGCTTCAGAAAATGCACACACCCTTGCTCTATGGCACAAGGGTGTGTGCATTAGTGAGTGGCTGCTAAAGGTGAACCACCTCACAGGGAGAGAAACAATGTACCATATTGTAAAAGATACGGTGCTTTCTTTCTGTCTTCATCTCACTACATGTCAATGGCTCTCACTCACATCTCACACACACATGCTTACACACACATGCACAAGCTCACACATTCACACATTCTGATCTCACATAAACATACTCACCTGCAAGCACACACAACATAAAGGGGGTCATTCTGACCCTGGCGGTCATGGACCGCCAGGGCCAACGACCGCGGGAGCACCGCCAACAGGCTGGCGGTGCTCCCATGGGCATTCTGACCGCGGCGGTACAGCCGTGGTCAGAAACGGGAAACCGGCGGTGTCCCTCCGGTTTCCCGCTGCCCCTGGGAATCCTCCACGGCGGCGCTGCAAGGGGCCCACTAACAGGGCCCCATTAATATTTTCAGTGTCTGCATGGCAGACACTGAAAATCGCGACGGGTGCAACTGCACCCGTCGCACCCCATCCACTCCGCCGGCTCCATTCGGAGCCGGCATCCTCGTGGAAGGGGGTTTCCCGCTGGGCTGGCGGGCGGGCTTCTGGCGGTCGGCCGCCAGCCCAGCGGGAAACTCAGAATGACCGCCCCGCGGTACGGTCTTTCGACCGCGGTACGGTCTTCTGGCGGTTCCCGCCGCCCGCGGGGGTCAGAATGACCCCCAAAATCTTTTTACTTACCACAGCTTCCACCAAATGTCCCATTCCAGATAAGTGTCCTCCATTTTTTATTACACTTATAGTGAATAATAGAATATTATTTGTAGTGTATTGCATGATTTATAACAGAAAATGTCTGGCTCTGCGAGGACTTCTTATCATTGTGATATAATCGCTAAAATAGAACGTTATGAAATCTTGGGTTAGAATGTGGGAGTGCTCACAGCAGAATGCAGATGTGTGGGTTACAGCTCTCTGTGTGGCCTAGTCATTCAGGTTAGGGAGGATGCTAAAGTTGGCAACGAGATAGGGGGTAAGTAACCCAAAGAAGAAAGTGTTCTCCTAGAAAGTGTGCCTTAGTCCAAGAAAACTACTCGTACATGTCACATGTGGAAAGAAAGTTTAATGAAAAGTCTACGCATCATTAGTCAAGAAACTGCGACCAAGGTCATACATAAAGGTACTGTGCTGCCATGAAAAATAAAGCTACCTATCATACGGAGTGTTAAGGCTGAAGGTGGATATACCCAGATAAATAAAATACGGATAAAGACAATCATAGGTTGTCATATATTACTGCAAATATTAGTGCTGGCTGACAGAACAAGCAACAATTGAAGCTTACTGCTGTTCCTCTTACCTGGGTTTTGATAAGTGGAGCATTAGGACCTCAGCACTGGGCAGGTAGATCAAGGAAGAAGCACTAGGGCTGTGCTTACTGATCTGTCCAATACCTGAAGCGGCACACCATCAACGATGTCGGGTGGCGGCTCAGAATACCTCAAGAGGTCTCCATGAGTGATGGAGTTCCGATGGAGACCAAGCAGAAAGTCAGAACTCCAAAGTCTGTCCTGGATGACCCGGTGGCTGAAATATCATCAAGACTCAGTGATGATGTAGATTCCCAGGCAACAGCAATTGACAGAGCTCCACTCTTAAGCTACTCCCATAAGCAGTTACAATGCTGCCGCCATCCTAAACCACGACCACCATTTGAAATCGGCAAAAAGAAAAATATTGGTGCTAGATGGACTGATTTGGTAGAGACATTTGAAGATTTCATAGATGCACTTGAAGATACTAGTAACAAGAAGATTATCAAATATCTAAAAAATCTTGATGGTGATAGTGTGAAGGAAGTCATCAAAAAATGCCAAGAACTGACATCAGATTAAGAATGCATTGATTCTCAAGTTCACTCCTGTATCAAATCTTGACTATGAACTATATGTTTTCAGTCAGGAACATCAAAGAGTTGGGGAAACAATTGATAAATTTGTGGAATGACTCAACGCACTCATTAAACACTGTAAGTTTAATCAATTCAATGACAAAGATGCCATGCAATTTCCAATTATTTACACAACAAATGCTGAGAGAAACTCTTAGTCTGGAGTGAATGCTAATGTCTGCCAATGCTGAGGAATGTGCTGAAAGAAAAGCTGCTAAGATAGAGGCTGGAAAATGACCAGAGCGAGTCAGTCATGAGTGTAATAAGTAATTTGAAACAAAAGACTGAAGTACACAAAGTTATGTTTATATGCAAAAATAAATTATGCTTTATATGTGGATGTGCGTTTCCACATGAAGGAAAGTGTCCTGCCATTTGTCAGATATGCAAAGGCTGTGGTGAAGAAAACCATTTTGTGAAGATGTGCAGAGCGAAGGAAAAAGTTAATGCTTCTCAGTGTGAAGAGAATATGACCACGAGCATGTTCCAGAATCAACATTCGACATGCGTCCTAAAGGCCAAGCAGTGACATCAGTTGAGGTAAATATATACTAAACATAGTTGATCATCATCAAAATCATCATCAAACAGTTCGTCCTGCCAAAAATAACTGAAAGAAAGAACGTGATTGTGCCATGCTAATGCTTACCTCAGAAAAATGTACACATGATGGACTGGTCGTTTGTGATGAAAAAAGTCAGTCAAAGAAAAATGGCATGTCAAAGCAACTAAATCATACAAACACTGTCCAA
This sequence comes from Pleurodeles waltl, assembly GCF_031143425.1. Lineage (NCBI taxonomy): Eukaryota > Metazoa > Chordata > Amphibia > Caudata > Salamandridae > Pleurodeles > Pleurodeles waltl. The sequence continues at coordinate 1,488,668,905 of NC_090440.1, read as the reverse complement.
AGATTACATTGAAAATAAATGGATTTTCAATCCCTTCATTATCAACAGAGGTGCATTAATAAATATAATACCTAAAGAAAAATGCAATAAACTGTCTCCATTTCCACGGTTAACACCGTCAAAGACCAAAGTGTACTTTGGGCTGCATCGACGCCCATCAAGAGTCGAAGTTCATTTATAGTGACAGTCACACATAAGAAAACTTAAGCACAAGCAGCGGTCCGTGTGCTTCAAGATACACCGGCAAGTGCCTGTTTGCTCACTTTCAACACAACATGACGTAGAATTGGTTTCGGTGAATAACAACATGAATGCTCATCACAAAATAATAAGTCAATTCTCTTCATTATTTCATGGTTTAGGAAAGTTAAAGACTATGAAAGTAAAGCTGCAAATAAATGAGGATGTCCATCCTGTTGCTTAGAGCCATAGACAAGTTGAGTTTCATTTAGAAGAAGCTGTTGAAAAAGATCTTGAATCATTACTTAAGCACATTATTGAAAGTCCCACTGGTCCAGTGCCATGGGCTTCTCCCATAGTAGAAGCGGCTAAAAAAGACGTTGAAGGAGCTGTGCACTTGTGCGTTCACATGCGCCATGCAAAGAAAGCAATTGAAGGAGAAAGACATCCAAGGCCACATATTGCTGACATGATAATGCAATTGAATGGTGCCAACGTCTTTTTGCAACCTGGTTTGAGCACAAGTTATAATCAGTTAGAACTTGAAGAAAGCTGCAGATGTTTTACAACTTTGTCTACACATTTTAGTTTGTTTAGATACAAGAGACTTATGATCTCAATTAGCTTATATGGGATCGTAATACAGTGGACAGGATATCTGTCAGATTTGTGATGGAGTAACCCTCTCTGCCAAACTCTAAATCAGGCCCCTAGTTTTGGTGTGTCATCAGCGGCAGCACTTTTCCAAGACATGATACGACACATCATACAACCTGTTGTGAATGCATTCAATTATAGTGATACGTATTTATTTTTGGAGCTATACAGAAGGAGCACATTAAAGCCCTCATACAAGTATGTCAATTCCTCAACGTTGCAGGCTTAACCTTAAATGTAGACAAGTGAAAGTTCAATAAGACAAATTTGAAATTATTTGGCCATATCTTTTCTGATCAGGGTATGACAACTGACCCTGCAAAAGTGCAAGCTTTAACAAATGCTGAACACCAACAGAATGTTTCTATGGTACGTTCTTTTCTTGGAATGGCCGGTTACTGTTCACGATACACAAAGGACTTTGCCACTGTTTGTGCTCCATTATGAGAGTTAACAAAGATATATGTTTCTTTTACATGGTGACAAGAATTTTAAAAGAGTTACAAGAGACTCATTGAGAAGTCTGATTCCGGACAGTCTACGACAAAAGGTGATCAAAGTGGCTTGCGAAGGACATTGTGACATTGTTGCTACAAAAAACCTCTCCAAGACCAAGTTTGGGTTCCATACTTAGATGAAAGAGTTTAAAAGAAACACATGAACTGTCACATATGGAATTGCCTGTCAACCAAAGTTGCTCAATATACTCTGAACATGACAGAACTCCCTAAATGTGCCTGGACCAGAAAAGCCATTGATTTCATAGATCCACGTGATAATAGACATAATTTAGTAGTGATTATAGATGAATATTCATGTTTTTCTTTGGTCGAAGATCTTTCATCCACGACATGATACAATAATCATAAACTTGATGGCATCTTTGCAACATGGGGTATGCCAGCAATTGTAAAGTCTGACAATGGTCCATCCTTCAACATTAAAGAATTTAAATAATTTCTGGAGAATCTAAATGTAAATCATCAAAGGATAACACCTGCTTGGCCACAGGCCAATAGACTCGTTGATCGTTTTATGAGTATGCTAAAGAAAGCAGTAAAACGTGCAACTCTTGAGAAGCTCAGATTAAAGACAGTATTCTACTTTACAAGATTATCATTCAACATCCCATTCAACCAAAGGTGCAAGTCCATTGATTTTGATTTTCAGGAGAGCAATGGAAACCAAGTTACATCATTGGACCACATAAAGAGATAGAAGTGAAAGCATGATTTGTACAAGACACTTGGCTCACAAACAGAAAATGAAAGTGTATGCAAACAAGAGGTGACGTGTGAAAGACCTCTCATTCAGAACAGGGAAATTGGTGATTGCTTGAAATCTGATGTTCCTTATGATGCTGAACCTTTCCAAGTAGTGTCTACCAAAGGACACATGGAGACTAGAGCAGTGTCCTAGGAAGTCTATTCCCAGAGACTCTTCTCACTTTAGGCCTGTATTTCATCAATCTTCAGCTTGAGATTGTGACAGAAAACTGATTCTGAAAACTCAGTAACTGTTGCTGATTCCTTACTATCTTTAGCAATTTCTTACTTTGAAGGCAACAGTTTACAACTTCCAGTAACCAGACTGGATTGACTGATCAAAGCACCAAGAATATTAACTGAGGAGCCATAGTTGTTTAATGATTCTTTGTGTATTTCCAATGATTTTCTAAATTTTTTGTTTTGTCATTTAACAGAGGGGAGATGTTGTGTCTTGCATGATTTAGAACGGAACCTTTCTGGCTCCCCGATGACTCCATATCAATGACCTAATTGCTAGAATAGAATAGAATGAACGCTTGGTTTAGAATGTGGGATTTCGCAGGTACATGCAGCGGAATAAAGATGTGTGGTACTCCGCTGGAGGGGGGACGCTACATTATTCACTTTTAGTATAAAGAAAAACGTGCTGAAAATAATGAATATGGAGCAGCCCCTATGTCTTTGGAACTGATTTTTCCACCTCTGAAGCCAGAGCTCACAGTGTCAGTGAAAGGGGTCACAAAGAGCAAGCCAGGGGTCACAGCTGTGACTGCATGAGACCCCTAAAAGAAGTCTATGAACACAATAAGTGTTGCAGCTTGCTAATAGCATTTCATTTTCCGGCCCTGGGTATATTTCTCAACATATACTAGGGACTTATCAGCAAATTAAATGCACCAGTCAGGTGTTTACCAAATTTACCACACTTATCAGGGAGTGCACAAACACTTTATCACTGGTTGGCAGTGTGTAGTGTCTAATGGCCTGCAAAAGCGAGTTATGCAAAAAAGAGGAAAATCAGAGGAAATCACATGCAAAAGAAAATAATTTCCAATTATGTAAACATATTTCAATCCTTAATATTTATTAGTTTTGATGTACCTTTGCAACTATACAAATGGGGCCTGTGTCACAAAGGTAAACTTAAACTTTTGTGTGTGTTTATGAGTTTTTTACAATTCACAAAGCAATGTTACTAGCATTAGCTTCACGACTCTCTTTTTATATGTGCTGTCTCTGCCATGAATGCAGAGACCCCACAGTTGTAAAAATAGTACTCATAAAATTCCTTTGTAAATTGCATGAAATTGCAAATTTACACAAAAGTGTATGTTTTCTTTAGTGAATCAGGCCCATTTATGGGTAAATACATTTGAAGCATTAGCACAATTTTCTTTTATTTATCTTTTTATATTTTTTCTGTAGTATCACAAACGATATAGGGCATATTTATGAAATTATAATGCAACGCAGCACAGCAAATCACATTTCTGCATTGCACTGCATGATGGGGAAGGGCAGGATTGTGCCATATGTATCAATATACAGCACATTCCTGTAATTTCCCAGTGCTGGCTAACAATGTGCTGCCTATAGGTATTTTGCAGTGCTGCTGTTTTCTACAGAAACGTCCCGCATCAGAAATGGATTTCCAAAGAAAGTGAAGGCTTCTATGTTGGAATTAAGGTAAATAATAAAATACCACTAAATGTAGTTCCTGAAATGTTGAGAAAACTAATAATGTAGTCCAGCGGACCAATTCTAAAGAGTACTGTATAGTGTTCAAAGCGAACCTCTACTTACTTTTCTGTACATTTCGCAAAGCAAAATTACCCATTTCATTCTCAGTCTACTGTCCACTGATTTATTTGTTTCCTAGATGTTTTCATATTATACTAAAAAAAAAAAAAAAGAAAACACTACTCTTCCCTCACATGATATTGAGAAAATGCTAAAAATAACCACAAATGAATACATCTGATCGGGGAATACCTCTGGAAGGCAAGAAACAAAAGCATCTCAAATTGTAAACATATCTGGAGATTATTGCTCAAAAAAACGAAAGCAGAATTTCTCTGACATTTATTAGTTTGGAAATAAACAATTTTGAAAACGGAATGCATTGGGAACAAAGTTTTCTAAATTATAGAATAGTTTTTGATGCATACGTATGTTTTAATATGCATGGATGAAAAATATTTTTTCATTTGGTATAATCATGCATCCCTACTTTATGTTTCAGTCTCTACTTGGGTTTGATATATTTTCTTTTTTTTTAAATCGATCCCCTTAATTTGCGTCCCGAAAGCGTTGAAATTGAGAAAAGATTAATCTTTTTCTTAAAAACTTTAAAACTTAGGGCCTCTTCGCAAAACATTGGTTTTGTTTGTCATTCTATAAGATGTATGTGATAATCTTAATGACGGAATCCAAAATATAATATTATAAATGAAATATATGCTGTATGATATCAGTAATGTTTACAAAGATGCATTTGGGCCTAGTTACCTTAGCCCTAGTGATACCCATAATCAATTGAAAATATTCATTTTCGGGCGCTTGCATTTGTTCAGTCGCGCAATGTTTAAAGTACAGACAAGGCGTTGTTGTAGTATTTTTCACTTTTTACTTCATGAAAGATTAGTGCATGTTTGCATGGCTGCAATTTAACATTCAATAAGTAATTACTCCATCTTAGACGTGTGAGAGAAAAGGGAGTGATGTTCACCTTGAAAAGTATGGAGTGAATCCCTTACAGTTTTCAACGTATGATAGATAAATTGGTTAATGTAATGACTGATCTAGTTTATAATGTGCGAACCAGGAGTTGAGGATCAGGTTTGTGTACGACAAATATCACAGGATAAATTCAAAAATGCATTTATACTTGTATTTTAATAAGTTCATGGAATAATCATTGTCAAAACTATGCTAATCTAAATTTAACAACACAAATTTCTAATATTCCATCCAAAGCACATTTTTGGCATTTGTGAAATGGTGCAAGGTATATGTTTGATTGTACAAATGTACTCAGTGGGAATAAAAGGCTGTATTTAAAAAATGTAACGTTTTTTAAATTAGACGTATAATACAAAAAAAACACACATAATAGGGAACTATAGTGGGTAGAGTCAGTTCCCTCCACCCATCACAGTTCCTCACATGCTACTTATTATAGAAAGTCAGCTGTGCAATCACAGGTGTGACTGAACTGCACTGTGCAGGATGGCTAAGCAGCAACTTCACCTGCTGATTTATGAACATAGTCCTGTGGGCAGTAAAGAGAGTAGCTTCAGTCTCTGAGGCCCATATTTAACTGAAAATGACCTCTGGGGTGGTGTTAAATTTTGGTGTTGACTCAGGTTTACTAAAGCTCATAAATCTGAGGCAGCGTCAAAATGCAATGGGTATTGCTGTGGCACACCCAAGTTAACACCCATTGCACGCCCATTCCACACAAAGTGCTGCGTGTGAAGGGGCCGTGTTTACAAAGTGGTGTTAAGCCACAAAAAGTGGCTTAACGCCACCTTGTAAATATGGTGCAGGGCATAGTGCCACCAGAGTGTCACAAAAAGTGGCTCCTAAATATGCCCCTTGGTACTTTGCTACACATATCTTCATGGGGATCTCAAATGAAGGATGGATGGAGAGCTCCATGGCGCAACTGAAATTTGTGCATTACATACAACTCTTTTACTTTCACAGAAACACAGAATCGTTAAGAAGCTCTAAATATGTGTCCCGAAATAGGACATTCGTTTTCAAGACTGTCACCATTTTAATAATAAAAAAAATAAGAAATGTCAAATGTTGCAGTAAATTGTGTTCACTATATGTTAGACTGACGATGTGATGCCATTATATTTTAGATCATTCCAGAAACACTTCATATTGCAGAGGACAGAAAGGAGTATGTTCTGGCCACTATTAGCACTGTTCCTACATCATGCCGAAGAGAAACAGACATTTGCAAAGTTACCTTAAAAATTAATGTCGTTGAGCCAGGAAATATATCATGGTTAAATAGATTATGGTCCTCATAATGACATTGGCAGTAAAAAACGCCTACCGCCGGGGCGACAGCCGCCAAAAGACCGTCACCGCGGCTACCATCCGTCTGCCATATTATGACCACAGCTGGATTTCTGCGACAAGAAGGGTGGAAATCTGTCTGTGGCCATACTGGTGGATGGCGGTAAGGAGGTGCTGCTACCACCGGCAGCGCCACACCAGTAGACCACCACTGCCAGCCGTATTATGAAAAATAATATTGTCTGGTGGTATTCTGCTGGCAGGTGCTGCTGGCGGTAGCATCGCCCTATCCCGTCTCCTACCGAAAAAACCCCATGGATCCAGGTAAGTCGGGTCTCCGGAAGGGGGGGTGGGGTGTGTGTGTGTGTGTGTGGGGGCGTGTGCATGTACGTATGAGTGTGTGCATGAATGGAAGTGTTTGTTTAGTGTTGTTTGTGTGCATGTACAAATGTGTGGGAGCGCGTGTATGTATGGAAATGTGAGTGCATGTTTGTAGGGAAATTAAAATGAGGGTCTGCGTGTATGTATTGATGCGGATGTGTGCATGAATGGATGAATGCATGCGTGTATGTATGTGTGAATGAGTGTGTGTCTGCGTGTGTGTGTATGTGTGTGTGTGAATGGTGGGGCGTGGATGTAGGGGGGTGGTGGGGTGTTTGGAGAGGTACAGTGGGGAGGGGGCCTCCTACCTGTGACAGGGAAGGAATTCTCTGTCACTGGTAGGGCCTACTGCCATGGTTTTCGTGTGTTACCAATGCCACGAAAACCATGACGGTAGGCAAGGACATAATACTGCGGAGATGGTTATCTGCAGCCCGACGGCTGCTACGGCCATGGCGGTCAGAGTGGTACATTGGCAGGTTGGCTTCAGCCAACCCGCCAATGTCCTCATGTGGCAGTAAGTAATGCCAGCCTGTGGTCATAACGACCCCCTATATTTCGCAATGAAGGGTACTTCACACGATTTATGTACTCAAACATGAAGTACATATGCCAGTGCTTCCGCACCATAATAACAAAAATCCTAAAATAATTGTACGAATTGTTTAGAAACGTGTGTCAGATATTGGCTGAAATGCAGACTTTTACAGACTTCATGGAATACAAGTTTAAAGTAAAGTTTAAATGAAAAAATTTAACCAGCATATATGTTCGCAACCTATGAGTCAAAAAATCAGGGCCAGCATTATTAAGGTTTTACATCGTCTTTGCGCCACGCAGAGACGTTAGAGCTGAAGTCAGAAATGCCTTATTTTGATGTGGCAATAAGAATTTTAAGTTTGGTTAAACTGAGTTATACTGTTGGGTCACGGTAGGGCAAGACTGATGGGTGGGGTGGTTAGGCTTTAAGCAGTTTTAAATCATAACAGTTTTAATGCTTGGTTAGAATGTTTTATTGACAACTGTCTTAATAAGATTGTTTTCTATCTACCTTGCACCACACAAATGGCATAAGTCATGCTAGCTTAGGTCTGACCTGAACCAGTGAGACAAACCGAACAATTTTTAACACACTCCCTTAAAAATATTGGCCCACATTTGCAAGCACTTTGCATCTGGTTGGTGTTACTTTTTTAATGCAAACGTGATGCAAAGCGTGGGTATGAGATTTACAGTCCAACACAATGCGCTGTTTTCCTTTGTTTTGTGCCAAAGGGTGTTACAGGGGTGATGCATGCGCTTTACCATACAACCACCCATCGATTTTAATGCAAAGTACTGTCTGCAAAGCATTGTAGAGAGGGATTTGCACCAAAATACCCCCGCCTCCTTGAGGCAGGTGCAAAGAAATGCTTTTATTTCTCCTCATTTTACCCTCTTAGTATGTGTGCTGCATTTTAAAGCACACATGCAAAGAGAGAAATCCTTTAAAGCATACTTCTAGTACAATAACTATTCTGCACAAAATGCAGACACCCTTACACAAAGGCAAAAGCAAAGGCAAAAGTGTGTCTGCAAAGGAGCATGGCAGCCAAAAGTGTGCCAGTGCAGGGAAAAAGCAGAACAGCAGCACATTTTAGTAGATGTACTGTTCTGCTCTAGCAACACAGTGCAGCACCTTTACTTGCTCCACTGCAGTGCATTAGTTGTGAGTAAATCTAAACCAATCTGTTTTATGTTTTCAGCTGGGGGAAATAGTCCGCCACTATCATGGTCTTCTAATCAGGCCTGACTCTCCCCAGGGGTTTATGCTAGGTTCACACTCAAGACTTTGAAGACATTTTGAAAATTATGTATTTTTTCAGTTCAATTTTTCTTAAGAGAAATATTACGCTAGCAGTGAAAATCTAAGGAATATCATTTCACTCAGCATATAATACTTTACTCCTAAGTATGCTTAGAATTCACCCTTATTTCTGCCTCCCAATTGCTTCTATTTTTCCACTCATGTCTCCTACAACTCTATTCTCATTTATGGATGATTCTGAAATGAAGGAAAAGTTTGTTTTATAAAGCACTTGAATGCCTGGGGACGACTTGGAGCTGCCACTGCTAAAATGGTAAACAAGGCTTGAAGATTAACAGAACAACCAAGTTTTAAGTGCCTTCCTAAAAGAGAGACCACTAGACATTTCTCTAATGTGTAAAGGAAGAGCGTTCCATAATTTAACAGTGCAAGATATAAAACGTCTGCCACCCCAAGAAGATTGTCTGAACTTTGGAACCATGATATTCCTGGTTGTGGAGGAGTACAATGACCTAGAAGGCATGTACCTGGTAAACGTGCATTTAAAATTATCTGGACCTGAATTGTAAAGAGCCTTGAAGGCTGCACATAAAGCCTTGAACTCAATGCTCATCCTTACTGGCAACCAATACAGTTTGACTAAGGCCTTTGATGCAGGTTGGTGCTTAGAACTCCCAGCAGCAATAGGTGCTGCATTCTGCAAGATGTGGAGTTTGTTAAGACGTTTTTGTTGCAGGTTCAGATAAAGAGTGTTGCACTAATACACTTTTGAAACGATAAGTGCTGTGACCACTGTCTTTTGTAAGTAGTGGGAATGAAAGGAAGGAAGCACCTTCCTAATGATCTTTAACATGTAGAAAGATGACAGGGTTATGGCATTGATTTGACTCTCAAAAGACAATTTATTATTAAAAAAAAATCCTAAATGTCTTACTGGAGTCGGCAACATGCTGAGTTCTTGTGGCCACTAGCAAGGGGTCCAAAAGGAGATATCATCTCCTAAAAGAAGAATTTATGTTTTTCCTCAGTTTAATTTCAGGCAGTTATTTGTCATCCAGTTACTAATTTGCAACATACATCAATGAAATCTGGAAGTAGTGTCAGTTCGATTGCTGGACACTGAGACACTAATCTGAGTAGTTTCAGCATAGGATATTGCAGAAAAAACAATGTTTTAATAAGCCTGACCTGGGGGGGTGGGGTAACATATAGATTAAACAAAGTGGGTCTCAGGGAGGATTCCTGAGGCACCACGCACGGTAGGGAAAATGAGCTGGAGACAAATTTGTTAACGGCGATTAATTGTTCTTGTTAAGTGACAAAGGATTTCAAGAGCTTAAGTGCCGCTCCCCTTATTCCAATGTTATGAAGACGGTCAAGCAACAGGTCATGATTGACTGTGTTAAAAGATCTAATGAAATAAGAGCTGCCCTACCTCTTGTTTCAAGGGTTGCTCTCACCTCTTCAGGGGCGACAATCAGAGCTGATTTGGTGTTTTGCTGACTCCTAAATCCGAATCAAGTAGGAGATTGGTGTTTTGGAGAAAGGTCAATTCTTGATTAGTTGCCATTTCATCTATTTTGGCCAGGAAAGGAAGGAGTAATATAGGCTTATAGCTGCTGGGGTCTTCAGGATCAAGATTGGGCTTCTTCAATAATGGAGGCATGGGTACTCGTTTACATTCTTTGAGAAAATAGCCTAAACTGAACATTTTGTTAAAGATGATAATTAAAGGAGAAAGGTGGGAAAATAATGTTTGATCACATCTCACCATATCATTCTGAACAATGCAAATGTAGCCAACAGTCCTGCATGCTAAGGCCTCAGACAGCAATTCAATCGGGATCTAAACATGTGTGCAAACTACATGTCTCTGCTCTCTCCAGTGAAGCGGTGGAGCCTCAATTGATTGTATTCACATTTGTAAAGTTGCTCCAAAACGTTTGCAACCATTTTTTCAGTTCTGCAAAGTTGGCAGAGATCTCAGAGATCTCTTGCATCAGGATGGAGACCTCCAATGTGGATTTGGAGATATACTCATGGGAAATTATGGGGAAATGAATTAAGACTTATAATGTAAAAAAAAATAACATTTAATTCACGATATTAGTGCAATGCAAATTAATTTTAAATATTTCTTATTAACCTAGAAATAATAAAAATGCATAAGGTTCTCTAATTAAATGTATTAAATAATAAAAAAAAATAAGTAGCAATTTAGTAATTGCACACACACATACTGTAGACAAACCTAGCCAAACAGAGACAGAGTGCTATTCAGAGTCAAACACATGTAGTAGTAGTAAGTACTCCTCATTTTCCAACCACTTACACTTGACCCTCCAGTATTGGTTACAAAGACGCATTACTATGGGTGCATGTGGCAGAGACCTTTACACAGAAAAGATAAGAGAGGCAGAGTTCTCCACCTTTAGGCTTGGAGATTTGCACTTCATAGTACATGAGTAGTACTACTTTAAATACTAAAAAATGCAATATACAAATCGGATGTATTCAATGTCAAGCCCTATGCCACAAAGGGAATATCCACATGAATTGTCTGTCAATGTTCTCATTTTCCTTAAACATCAAGGGCCACATCATATCCCGCTTAGGATCTATAGTGTTCACTTCATCAATGCATATTTTCATTGAAATCTAAACTGTGCTACTGTTCTGGATGTTGTACACAAGTATGTGTCTGAATTATATGAGCCCTGACTATTAAACGCATTTAAAATTCATATATAAAATGTAAATATATTTTTATAGTTTGAGTCATATGGAGACAAAGGTTTCAATATACAAATAGCAAATCGCAAACCAGTCTGTGCTTGTACACTGGCTGATTTGTGACCTGTCCATTTAGTGATACAACTGATTGACCAATCAGTCATATTGGAAAGTATATGTTCACATTATTTTACTAAACCTCCTGCCTCATTAATTTGCATGAGGTAGCTTGCATTTTGTGCCCATGCAAATGTAGGAGGCTGGCCTGGTTTATAGTGGGTACCTATGGCACTTACACCTTATACCAGGTTCAGTTATCCCTCATTAATGAAATGTAGGCAGTGTCTAGAAGCCAGGCTCCCTAGAGGTAGCTGTAGCTGAACAGCCAAGGCTTATCTAGGAGACATGCAAAGCTCATGCAATACCACAGCAGTCACATAGTATTCACACACAAGAAAGAAAATAGTCAGAGTTATAAAAATAAAGGTACTTTATTATGGTGACTCAAATGCCAAAAACATCATAGAGACTATATTCCCTTAGGAGGTCAGTAATACTCAAATGATATACACTAGTATGCAAAAACAGTAATTAGTGAAAAGCACAATAGTTAGAAATGGGCCTAGCAAAGGAACACAAACCATATACTAGGAAAGTGGAATGTGAATGTTGGTTTCCCACCTAGGCAACTGTAGTGTGTAGAGGGGAGCTAGGAGTACTAGAAAATCCAAAAGGTAAGTACTAGAACCCACCGCAGTGCCCAGGAAACCAGGAGTAAAACACAGTAACTTTCCCAGAACACACACAGAAATGTGAAAGAAGATTTTGCAAGAACCAGAAGAGATTGCAAGACACCGACAGTGGATTCCTGGACCTGAAGATCTATGGAAGAAGGGGACAAAGTTCAAGAAGCACTGAAGAGTCCAGGGAGAACATGAGCCACTGCTAACCTGGATGAAGGTGCAAAAGAAGAACCACCGGTGAAGAAGAACAGTCAGTATTTAACCAAAGAAGATGGAGTTGGGTTTCTGGTTGGTGCAACTGATGTCCAATGCCAGAAGGAGGATTGCAGTATGGTTTGCTTCACTGGAGTCTGCCAACAAGCCTTGGCAGACGCAAAGCTCACGGATAGCAGAAAATGGCTCTGCCCGGGACCAGGAAGGACCAGGTGGACTCCACCCAGGAGGCAAAGCCAAAGGGGGCTCTCAGCAACTCAGAGAGCCCACAGAATACCAGGGAGCATGCACAGGAGCCCTACAGCATGGGGACAAAGGAAGGTGCAAAAGAGGCCCATGGAGCACTAGGACAAAGGCTCCCACGCCTCCGGAGAGCCACTCAGGAAGCTGTGCGTCGCAGGATAGAGTGCTGGGAGCTGGAGCTGCAAGATGTTGGAAGAAGTTTATGGAAGGATGCCAACAAGCCATGGCAACTGAAAAACACGTGGTGCACGGGGGTACTGTCTTGCGTGGGGAGGCAAGCTCTCACTTCCACCAAAGTTGGACAGTAGGACATCAGGACCATCGGGACCACTTCAGTCCACCACCCATGATGCAGGATCCATGCAACTCAACAGGAGACGGGATCCACGCAGCCGGTCATCGTTGCTGTAGGTGCCTGCTAAAGCAGGTGGATGACTCTTTCACCCCAAGGGAGATTCCTTTGCTCTTCTGGTGCAGGCTGAATACGGGCTTTCCTCACAGAATGCACAACTGTGAAACAGTTGCAGTTACTGGCAGGAGCTGAAGACACAATGTTGCAGAAGACGTCTTGCTTCTTTATTGCAGTTTGTAGAGTTCCTGGAGGGTCCAGATGCAGTTCCTTAGGTGAGAAGTTGAAGTGGAGAATGCAGAGAATACTTGCTGGAGTCTAACAATCTGAATCTGAAGAAACACCCAAAGGAGAGACCCTAAATAGCCCTGAAAGGGGGATTGGTCAGCTACACAAGTAAGCACCTATCAGGGGAGGACTCTGATGTCACCTGCAGGCACTGGCCACTCAGATGCTCCCAGAGTCTCCTGCAAACCTGGAATCCAAAATGACAAAACCCAGGGACCCTCTGAGCACTGAGCACCCTCCCTGGGATGATGAAGGACAGAGGAGCGGTCACTCCCCTTTCCTTTGTCCAGTGTCACGCCAGAGCAGGGACTTTGGGTCCCTGAACCGGTGTAGACTGGATTATGAAAGGAGGGCACCAAATGTGCCCTTCAAAGTAATTCCAGAGACTTGGGTAGGCTACCTCTCCCAAGCATGTCACACTCATTCCAAAGGGAGAGGGTGTAGCACCCCTCTCCCATAGAAATCCTTTGTTCTGCCTTCCTGGGCTTGGGCTTCTCAACCAACAGGAGGGCAGAAACCTGTCTGTGAGGTGGCAGTAGCTGGGGCTGCCTTGATAACCTCAGAAGGCTGTAATGGCAGTACTGGGGGTCCTTTAAGGAGACCCCAGAGTGCATGGGACCATACAACCAATGCTTGCAAAAGCATGGGGGTCTGAATCCTACATGTTTGATACCAAACATGCCTATGTTCGGAGTTACCATGGTGTAGCTGGACATAGGTAGTGACCTATGTCCAGTACACGCGTAAAATGATGTCCCGCACTCAAGAAGTCCAGGAAAATGGTCCTGGAGGTCATGGGGGCACCTCTGCCAGTGCAGGGGGTGCCCTCACATGCAGGTACTTTGCATCTTGCCCTCAGGGCTGGAGGGCCTACTGTAGGGGTGACTTATAAGTTACCTGGTGCAGTATAAATAGCAGGGAAAGGGTGCATGCACCTTTTCACGCAGGCTGCAATTGCAGTCCTGCAGAAGACTTTGCATAGGCTCCCTATGGTTGGCAAAAGATATGCTGCAGCCCATTGGGATCTTCCTGAACCCCAATGTCCTAGGTACCTAAGTACCATATAGTAGGGACCTATAGGGGGGCACCAGTATGCCAATTGTGGGTGAAAAACTGGGTTAGCAGTATGCAATAACCAACCTTAAAGAGGAGAGAGCATAATCACTGGGGTCCTTGTTAGCAGGATCCCGGTGAACACAGTCAAGCACACTAACATCAGGCAGAAAAGGGGGGTAACCATGGCAAAAAGAGGGTACTTTCCTACAGCAAGTGGCTGCAAATGCAGGTGAGGAGGAATGTAGGAGACAGCAGAGCTCCAATGCTGCATCCATGCATGTTCTTGAAACATCAACATTTTTTTAAAGAAGTCCCTCTCCCAACTAACGGGGGCAACAGGCACTACTTAAAAATTTTGACATGTTGGTAATGACATGAGGGAGCATGCAACGATTCTTTGGATCACTGTTTACTCTGCCTCATGCCAGAGGCTACCATTCAAAATGTGGAAGATGTCCCATGGGATTGCCTTCCAAATTGCCAAATGGTAACTCCAGTGTCAGGCACCAGCAACTGATACTTGGCATTGTGACTCACAATAAGGAGATGAATGTTGAATGCATGTCTTCTTCTGTTTTGGTATGAGACACTTTGGCCCTCATTACAACCCTGGCGGTCAGTGTTAAAGCGGCGGTAATACCGCAAACAGGCCGGCGGAAAAACAAAATGGGACTACGACCGTGGCGGAAACCGCCAACACAGACAGCCACTTCAACACTCCGGCCGCCACAGCGGTACAAATAAACAGCGTGGTGGTAACCGTCAACAGACAGGCGGAAGACAATGTACCGCCCACCCTATCACAACACACCTATCCGCCACCTATTCCGGGGCGGAACCAACGCGAATAAAAACCTGGCAGAAAGAATACACAGAAGGGAAAACACTCACCTCTCCACATCCCATGAGGAACCAGGGCGCCATGGAGCCAGAACTGCAGATCCTGCCGGCGATGGTCTTCCTGCTCCTCTATCAGGAGCTCCAATGACGGTGGTGACGACCACAGTGAGTACTGCACCTACAACACAGGGAAGGGGGGAGGGAAAAGAGAGTGACACAAACATGCAACACCCCAACCCTCACCCACAACACCATAAACACAAATACATGCTGCAACACTACATATACACCCCCCCGCCCCCCCCCAGAAGAATGCAAGGACAAAAGGAAATGATTTGAACGATTGTAATAAAACAAAATCCATCAGTCAACACTCAAAATCCAGTAAATACAATTATGTACACCAACTACACAAGTCCGGATAGCGCACCAATCATTGTCCGTGGACCACTGGGTCCAAAATGCATGGGCAAGGCCCACACTAGATACCTGACTCCAAATGGAGAGAACACTGGAGGGGCATCACATAGAAAATATACGGGCACCTGAGGGGGAGGGGGGCACCTCAGCCTGATGAACACATGACGCCACTGCTCCACGAGGGGGCTCCATGCCCATTGATGTATCCTGGGGAGTGCAAAGCCACAGTCTCTCAAGTATCTCCAGTAGGTGGTTTGCCCACTGCTTTATCCCGGGGAGTGCAAAGCAACAGTCTCTCAAGTCTCTCCAGTGGGTGGTTTGCCCACTGCATTATCCTGGGGAGTGAAAAGCCACAGTCTCTCAAGTCTCTCCAGTGGGTGGTTTGCCCATTGCATTATCCTGGAGAGTGCAGAGCCACAGTCTCTGAAGGACTGAGGTAGTGGATGCCTTTCTCCACTGAAAGTGATGCTTCATGGAAGCTGCCCAGGCTCCTGGAACTCACCACCAGCCTCGGACGACTGACCACTGGGGATGGCAGCCATGTCTGCGGATGTGCCACTGGCTTAGGATGTTGCTGGGCAGCTGGCAGTGCTTGCAGCAGTGTCAGTCGTGGCGGTGCTTGCGGCAGGCTCTGTGGCGGCGGGCTCTGTGGCTGCGGTACTGGTTGCGGCCTCTGTGGCAGCGGTGCTGGCTGCGGGCTCTGTGGCAGCGGTGCTTGCAGTGGCCTCTGTGGCAGCGGTGCTGGTGGGGGGTCTGTGGCGGCAGTACTGGTGGCGGGGTCTGTGGCGGCAGTACTGGTGGCGGGGTCTGTGACAGCGATGCTGGTGGCGGGGTCTGTGGCGGCGGTGCTGGTGGCGGTGCAGGTGGCGGTCTTCTCCGCCGTACAGGTTGGCGTCAACGTGGAAAGAAGGTGTGACACTGGTCCCTCAGTCGGTGCTACCATGCCCTCTCCTGAGCTTCCCTTCAGTTTCTGGCCCTTCCCCACCTTTGATGGTGGCGCAGCTGTCTTGCCACTATCCCCTTTCGTTTTCCCTGACCTCTTGGTGGCAGGTGTGTTCTGCTTCTCCCTCAGGGTTGTGGACAACTTTTTTAGCTTGGCAGGTGGCGGAATGTCCTTGCCCTTGCTCCGTGACACACTGGCAGCCCTGATGGTTGGCGCACTCCAATAGCCCGCAGTTGCTGGCACCACTGTGTCTGGGGATGTGGTGGCTTAGGTGCTGGTTTGGGAGCTGGAAAGCTTGGCCCTAGGGGACGGACGGGGGTGGGGAGGTCTAGGGAAGAGGTCAATATTAGCCAGGAAAAGTTTTTTAGACACACTGGGACGGGTAGATGGAGGGGGTTTGGGAGTGGAGGAAAAGTTAGTGGTTGTAGGAGGTGTATGTCTGCTGAAATTGGGTGAAGGTGCATGGGCCGGAGGCTGTTGTGAGGAGGATGTGCTGGTGATGGAGGTAGTGGCTGAGGATGTAGTGCATGCAGGTGTGAGTGGAGACTGGGAGGGAGGAGGGAGACGTGGAGAAGGGGGACACAGTGGAGGCAGTGGATGTTGGTATGTCTGCATAGGTATGATGCTTCTGTGAGTGCCTGTGGGATGTGTGGTGCTTATGTTTGCCTGAGCCACTTTTGTGTGTTGAGGTGTGTGCAAGCTGATCTGATGGTGTGCTTGGGATATGCTGAGGTACTGGGTATTGGGTCTTGGTGGAGGAAGTTGGAGGGGGGAGGCTGGACACAGGGACAATGGCTGCCATCAGTGCTGAGGCCAGAGCCTGAAATGCTCTCTGTTGGGCTGCCTGGCAGAATGAATGCCCTCCAGGTATGCATTTGTTTGTTGCAAATGCCTCTCAACACCCTGGATGGCATTCACAATGGTAGACTGTCCAACAGTGAGGGATCTCAGCAGGACAATAGCCTCCTCACTGAGGGCAGCAGGGCTGACTGGGGCAGGGCCCGAGGTGCCTGGGGCTAAGGATATGCCCACCCTCCTGGGTGAGCGGGCACAGGACACACGCTGAGGGGCTGCTGGGAGGGCGGTGCTGGTAGGGGGGCTGGCGGCTGTACCTGTTGTTGCAGGGGGCACAGAAGTGCCCGCCACTGAAAGGGAGCTTCCATCAGAGGAGGAGTCGATGTCACTGCTGTCACCTCCTGTCCCCGCCGTGGAGCTCCCCTTGCCCTCCGTCCCACTGGTGGCTTCAGACTCCGTTGTTTCGCCCTCCAGGGCCAAGTGGGATGCAGCTCCCTCCTTCTCCACCTGATGATGCTATTGCACACAACAACAGGGAGACCACAAAAAGGGGGGGGAGACAGAACAAAAAGACATGTTCAGTGCATGCAACACCACTACCGTTGGCGGACACTACAGACACAGCAGCCCTCTGTACTACGCCATGCACTTATAGTTCCTAGATTATTCACATGCCCATGGGGTACAAGGCCTAAGCCCAATTGCTGCACACATGGAAGTCACAGGAGCCTGACTAGGTGTAGATGGCACTAACCACTAGTGGGGTTGGGGTTCCACTGAACCTGCCTCACAAGGGACCTTGCCTACCAAGCTCGCCCTGGCCTAGGGGAACCCACTGCCCACCTCCCACACCCAGACACCTCGTAATGCGCACAGAGTCAGATGAATGTGACTATACTCACACCCTTGTGGCTGCTGTGATGCCCTCAAGCGCCCATCCAACTTCGGATATGCCACTGCCAGGATCCGGATCATCAGGGGGGTCATGATGCGGCAGGCACCCCTCCCACGTTGGGAGGCCATCCCCAGCTGGGCCTCCGCCGTCTTCTTGCTCCAGCGGCGAAGGTCCTCCCATCATTTCCAGCAGTGGGTGCTCCATCTGTGGTGGATCCCCAGGGTCCAGACGTCCTTGGCGATGGCACGCCAAATATCCTTCTTCTGGTGGGCGCTGACCTAGAGGAATATTACAGGCAAAAAGGAAAATCTTTACCTGTCCGAACCGTCATACTCATTGCCCCCCGTTCCCACCCTTGCCCTGATGCACATACACTCACCGTCCGCTCATGCAGGCCTCAGTCCCCCCCCCATGTATCTTCCATCCACACCACTCAAAACAGGCATTGCCCATGCAGTATGCTCACCTGTTTTTCTGGAGGACCGTACAGTTGTGTGTACTGGGGGAGGACCCCATCCACTAGTTTCTCCAACTCCTCCAAAGTGAAGGCAGGGGCCCTTTCCCCAGACACATGAGCCATTGTTGCTTCCAGACTGAGGTCACAGTAGCACTTGCAGTGTAGGTCCTCTCCTGTTGAAGGTCAGGTATCAAGTGAGTGAACAGACAGAAAATGGCGGTCACGTCCGCGGCGGTGCGTACCGTCACCACCGGCGTACATCGTCATTGGCTCCTGGGACCCATAGGGTTCAATGTTAACCGATGCAGGATTGCGCCGCGGTCTTTGACCGCCTACCACGACGGTGTAGAACGCCAGCGCAGTTACCTCATTCCTCTTGTCCCACCTTACAGGTCAGACAGCCGCCATTTCAGGGGGCCACATGGCATTAATAATAACTGTGTCACACCTATCTAGGCCTTGCATACACACAGTATCAGGCACATTGCGGATTAATAAATGTGTGCATATGACATTTTGGGATACCTCAGTGTTGGCTGACTCTCTGCTCGCTGTTCTCCTCCATAAGGCACGTCCGCTGGGGCCGGTGATGAGATGGCGGCATCCTCCGGTGTACAGACCGCTGGAGGACCAGTCGACAATTGAAGAGAGACACATAATAGTCACCTACAGACTTTATCGTGCAACAATCCATGAACTGTGTGCCCAGTTGGAGCCAGACCTAATGTCAGCTATCAGCCATCCCACAGGGATACCCCCTCTAGTGCAGGTCCTATCAGTACTCCATTTCCTGGCAAGTGGGTATTTTCAAACAACAGTGGCCATTGCATCAGGGATATCCCAGCCAAAGTTCTCTAACGTGCGGTCCAGAGTGTTGTCTGCCCTGCTGAAACACATGCACAGCTACATCATTTTCCCTCAGGTGGAGGATTTGCCTACAGTGAAAGGTGACTTCTATGCCCTGGGACATATCCCCAACATCATAGGTGCCATTGATGGGACACATGTGGCCTTGGTACCCCCACGCAGGAGTGAACAGGTGTACAGAAACCGGAAGAGCTACCATTCGATGAATGTGTAGATGGTGTGTTTGGCCGACCAGTACATCTCCCATGTGAATGCCAAATTTCCTGGCTCAGTGCATGAAGCTTACATTCTGAGGAATAGCAGCATCCCTCATGTGATGGGACAACTCCAGAGGCACCGTGTGCGGCTAATAGGTGAGGACAAGGACCCTATTCCGTGTGAATAGTTGTCTGGTTGTGGGGTTGTCCCTACGGGTTAGTGTGTGTCTAACAGTTGTCCCTCGAAATTTGCAGGTGACTCTGGGTACCCCAACCTGTCATGGCTACTGACCCCAGTGAGAAATCCCAGGACAAGGGCAGAGGAACGCTACAATGAGGCACATGGACGAACTAGGAGGGTGATCGAACGGACCTTCGGCCTCCTGAAGGCCAGATTCCAGTGCCTCCATATGACAGGTGGTTCTCTCTACTACTCACCAAAGAAGGTGTGCCAGATCATCGTGGCCTGCTGTATGCTGCACAACATGGCTTTGCGACGACAGGTGCCTTTTCTGCAGGAGGATGGTCCAGCTGGAGGTCTTGTGGCAGCTGTGGAGCCTGTGGACAGTGAAGAAGAGGAGACAGAAGAAGAGGATATCGACAACAAAAAACAAAGTTATCCAGCAATACTTCCAGTGAGACACAGGTAAGAAGATGTCACTGCCTCACACATCTCATACTGTTGTTTGAGCTATCATAAGTCTGTCATTTTCACTCAGTGTATGGACCCTGACTTGTCACTTTGCCTTTCCATTTAACAGATGTGGGTCCCACTTTGTGACCTCTAATATATTTCCTCCAGCCCTACAGTGTTTCATTGGTATGTGGACAATTAAATTGACATTACTTTATTCCATAGTTATTGCAATTACACATTTGTAAAAGCACAGACTGACTTCAGATTGTTTGTGTTTGATGTGTGTTTATTTCTGTGCAAATAAGCAGAGGGGGTTGTAAAATGGGCAGGGGAGATGGTGGAGGAATGTCCATGGCAGAGTCCAGTCTATTTGTTTCACAGGTACATTGTCCAAAGAGGCATAGGAAGTGGAGCAATGGCAGTTGAAGGATGGACAGGGTGACAAAGTGGGACAGAAGGGTGACATTCAGGGGGGTCTCATAACCTGGCAGGGGTCTTGGCAATGTTCTCTGTCTTGTTCCTGGATCTCAGGGACCGTTTGCGGGGTGAGTCTCTATCTGTAGGGGGTGGGGTGCTGGTGTCGTGGTCCTGTGGCAGTGCCTCCTGTCCACTAGCGCCGGAGGTGGAGGGCTGTGCATCATCCAGGCTAGTGTCAGGGGCCCCTTGTTGTGCCACAGTGTCCCTCCTGGTGTTGACAAGGTCCTGCAGCACCCCTACAATGGTGACCAGGGTGGTGTTAATGGACTTCAGTTCCTCCCTGATCCCCAGATAGTGTCCCTCCTGCAGCCGCTGGGTCTCCTGAAAGTTGGCCAGTACCTTTGCCATCGTCTCCTGGGAATGATGGTACGCTCCCATGATATTGGAGAGGTCCTCGTGGAGAGTGGGTTCCCTGGGCCTGTCCTCCCCCTGTCGCACATCAGTCCTCCCAGTTCCCCTGTTTTCCTGTTCCTCTGTCCCCTGAACCGTGTGCCCACTGCCCCCAGGTCCCTGATTTTCTTGGGGTGGTGGGTTTGCCTGGGTTCCCTGTAGTGGTGGACACACTGCTGATTGACGTGTCCTGGGGACAGAGGGATGGGCCCGCTGGGTGGGTGCTGTGGTGGTGTTTCCTGAGGGAGGAGGCTCTGTGGTGGCTTGTGCCAGTGTCAGGGGAACCGACTGTCCCGCGGTCCCAGATGGGCCGAGTTGGTCATCTTGATCCAGTTGTGCAGAGCTGCTGTCATCACTGTGGGCCTCTTCTGTGGGGGGACTGGATATATCTGGAACCTCCTGTCCAGTGACATTGGGTAGGGGTCCTGTAGGGGAGAAAAGGCATGATTATTGCATCTGTGTGTGCCATCGTGTGCAATGGGTGAGTGACCCTGTACTCCAGTGCTTGCATTCTTGTCTAGGTCCTTATGTGAAATTTGGTTTGGGGTCTGTGTGGGTATCTGAAGTGCACATGCTTTGGAGATGGGTGTCCATGCTTTGGTGTTGCATCCAGGGCTTGGTGTTGGGATGGATGGGTTGTGATAGTGGAACATATGTGAGGTGTTGGAGTGATGGGGGTGAGGGTGGGAGTATGTGATGGCATGCAGGTAGGGTGGGGGATATAATAGTTAAGAGTTGACTTACCAGAGTCCATTCCTCCTGCTACTCCTGCGAGGCCCTCAGGATACAGTATTGCCAAGACTTGCTCCTCCCATGTTGTTAGTTGTGGGGGAGAAGGTGGGGGTCCACCGCCAGTCCTCTGTACTGCAATCTGGTGTCTGGAGACCACAGAGCGCACCTTCCCCCGTAGGTTGTTCCACCTCTTTCTGATGTCATCTCGTGTTCTTGGATGCTGTCTCACTGCGTTGACCCTGTCGACGATTCTGCACCATAGCTCCATCTTCCTAGCAATGGAGGTGTCCTCACCTGTGATCCGAATGGCTGTGGTGCTACCCGACGATTTCCTCCACCATGACCCTGAGCTCCTCCTCAGAGAACCTGGGGTGTCGTTGAGGTGCCATGATGTGGTGTGGGTGATGTGTGAGGTGGTGTGTGTTGTGATGTTTGAGGGGATGTGTTGTTGTGCGTTGTTTGAGGTGCATGGATGTTGTGTGAGTGATGATGTTGTGTGTCTGTGGATGCTAATGTTGTTTCTGGTGGTGTCTCTCTCTGGCCTTCTTTCACAATTTTGGTAGTAAGGGTTTGTGGGTGATGTGGGTGTGTGTTTTATATGGGATGGGGTGTGTGGGAGTAGTGTGTGTATGTGTATCAGGTGTGTGTATTTTGAATTGTCCAATGTGGTTGTGTTTTGTAACTGTGTGTGTATTTTGAGCGCGGCGGTGTGTACCACCAATGGATTACCGCGGTTGAAAGACTGCTGCGTGGATTCGTGGGTCGTGATAGTGTGGGCGTATTCCTGTTGGTGTGACGGTGGAGGTTTTGTTATCGCCAGTTTATCACTGACCTTTGGTGTGGTGGATTTGTGTGTGTGTCTGGATTATGGCGGATTCCGAGCTGTGGGTCGTAATAGCTGTAGCGGAATTCCACCGCCGCAGCGGTGTGTTGGTGGTCTTCTGCACGGCGGTAAGCGGCATTTACCGCCAATGTTGTAATGAGGGCCTTTGTGAGTCCCAACCACTGCAACTAATGTTACAAATAAATGTTCTCACATTCCCACAATTTGGTTTACAGTGATTTAGGATGAATCTTTTGGGGACACGAGGGTACCAACTATCCATGAGTCTAATCCTGCACTTGTAATAACATGAATGTGTTCAAATTAAAAACATAATTTGCTCCACACCATTATTGCCTGTACTATTATCATTAGTGACATTGAGGGGGTCATTATGACCCCGGCAGTCGGTGATAATGTGGCAATAGTACCACCAACAGACTGGCGGTACTTACCGCCGATGTACCACTCCGACCGCCATGGCGGTAACAGCCGCCGGGCTGGAGATATCCATCTCCAGCCTGGCAGCCACCATTGTGCCGCTTGCAGGATGATGACCTTGCCTATAGCCATGGTTTTTGTGGCATTTGTAATGCCACAAAAACCATGGCAGTACGCCCTATCAGTGAGAGGGAATTCATTCCCTGTCACTGATAGATGCCCCCCACCCCTCTATGT
This sequence comes from Pleurodeles waltl, assembly GCF_031143425.1. Lineage (NCBI taxonomy): Eukaryota > Metazoa > Chordata > Amphibia > Caudata > Salamandridae > Pleurodeles > Pleurodeles waltl. The sequence continues at coordinate 1,488,645,801 of NC_090440.1, read as the reverse complement.
TTCCATAGACCCCCTACTCCCCACCTCCCAAAACACCACAACGCCCCCTTCTCACACACACACACGCAGACACACACTCATTCACACATACATGCACATGCATACATCAAATCCCACACATCTGCACACACTTCCAAACATACACGCAGACACACATTACGATTTCAAACATACACACACTCACACTTCCATACGTTGGCACATGCAATCAACACTCAACACACACTCGCATTCATGCACACACACACCCACACACACACACAACCCCAAACCCCCTCCCCTGTCAGAGACCCGACTTACCTGGATCCAGGGGGTCTTTCGGCAGGAGACGGGACGGAGCGCCACTGCTGCCAGCAGCGCTAGCCAGCAGAACACCGCCAGACCGTATTATTTGTCATAATATAGCTATCAGCGGTCTACTGGTGTGGCGCTGCTGGTGGTAACAGCGCCACCTTACCACCATCCACCTGGATGGCCACAGCCGGATTTCTGCCCTTCTTGTGGTGGAAATCCGGCTGTGGTCATAAATTGGCGGACGGCAGGTAGCCGCGGTGACGGTCTTTTGGTGGCCGTCACCGCAGCGGTAGGCGGTTTTTACCGTCGATCTTATAATGAGGGTCTATATGAATTATTAGAGTTAAATATGCGAATACCCTTTAGATTAGAGGTTTCCAAACCCTTTTTGCTCTGGCCACCCACCCAAGCAAAATATTTTGAAGTAGAGCCCTCCTTCCAAAACTTTATGGCAGGACTTGGAGGAGCAGAAAGGTCAGGGCAGATCACAGAGAGGGGGGCTTTCCAGATAATTTCAGGGGCACTGTTTCTTTCGCACATAATCCACACTAAATGTGAGACTTTTAAAAGAACAATGACTTGTTGGTTAACCACCTGTGAGGCTAAAGGGACACAACAAATTTAAGTGTCCTTTTTCCTGAATTGCCCAGCTGATCTGCAGAAACTGGATCTGGACTAGAACCTAAGGGTGACCTCTGCTGGTGTTAATTCTGGCCACTAAGTGGCATCATTAAAGTCCTGAGAGCTTTAGATGTGACCATAAGGATATGCTCCAAAAACTCTGAAAAGTTGAGACATAGAAAATGTTTGGTCTTCCATGACCTCCAGACCTTGTGCCAACAGTGGCTTATTTGGCAATGACTTTGTTGAACTCAGCTGCAGGCTTGCCCTGCAGGAAAATCTGATATCCATAAAAAAGACTAAGACCCATATTTATACTTTCTTGCGCCACATTTGCGGCACAAACTTACAAAATATAATTTTATTTTGTACGTTTGCGCCACTTTTGCGTAAAAAAGTGACGCAAATGCAGTGCAAAAAAAGTATAAATATGGGCCTAAGGGCCTTATTTAGAGGTTGACGGACTGATTGCTCCGTCACAAAAGTGACGGGTACCCCGTCCACCATGTTACAATTGCCATAGGATGGAGTCATAATACAGTGGATGGGGTATCTGTAACATTTGTGAGAGAGTAACTCCTTCGTCCAATCTCTAAATCAGGCCCTAAGTCTGAAAGTAGAAATCTTGACCAGGCAAAGTTGAAAATATATTTGCCCAACTTGAGGACTTCGGTGGCCACATCAGTGGAATTCCTTCCACTTGGAACTTTTTCTGCCAAAACCAACTTCTTCAGTAGGACCTCAGTGATGGTTATGACATTTTAAGAGGAATTCAGAATCTGCAGACCAAACCCATGCTCCACTGGAGGGATTTGAAGTCTAAGTCAGAAAGCAAAACCTTTGACTGGTGTGACATGCGTGATGGAACCAACCAGTGCTCCATCACAGTCAGCCCTAATTGCTCCTTCATATGGTCACCGACATATAGGGGGTCATTCTGACCCTGGCGGTAAAAGGCAGTTACCGCCGGTCAGAAGACCGCCATAACACCGCCGCGGCCGCGGTAACCCGCCAGGGTCATTCTGACCCACAACTGCCAAACCGCCAAAAACCCGACCTCCACTGAAGGCCGCCACATCAGCGGTCAGCGATAAACTGGAGATGACCAAACCTCCACCGTCACGCCAACAGAAATACGCCCATGCCATTACAACCCACGAATCCACGCGGCGGTCTTTCAACCGCGGTATCCCATTGGCGGTACACACCGCCGCGGTCAAAATACACACACCTTTACAAAACACAGCCACATTGGATAATTCAAAATACACACACCTGAGACACATACAAATACCACTCCCACACAATCAATACGATATAAAACACACACCCACATCACCCACAAACCCCCACAAATCGAAATTCAGAGACAAGGCGCAATACACAGAGAGAGAGCACAGGGAACGCAAACCACAACACACACAGGAACCCAACATCATCCCCCACACTACATCTACGCACAAAACACCACACACCACTACACTCATCACCACAAACACCACCCCACACCTCATCCACACCACCCCATGGCACCCCAAAGACACCCCAGGTTCTCGGACCAAGAACTCAGGGTCATGGTGGAGGAAATAATTAGGGTAGAGCCCCAGCTCTTCGGCACACAGGTGCAGCACACCACAATAGCCAGGAAGGCGGAGCTATGGCAAAGGATCGTCGACAGGGTCAACGCTGTGGGACAGCATCCCAGAAATTGGGAAGACATCCGAAAGCGCTAGAACGACCTACGGGGGAAGGTGCGGACGATGGTGTCAAGACACAACATCGCTGTGCAGAAGACTGGCGGCGGACCCCCACCCACTCCACCCAAATTCACAGCATGGGAGCAAGAGGTCTTGAACATCCTGCATCCTGAGGGCCTCACTGGAGTAGGCGGAGGAATGGACTCTGGTAAGTCGAATCTCAACTACTTCACCCCCCCAACCACCAGCATGCCAACCCCCACCCCCACCCTCACCCCCAACCCCCCAGCACATATCCTCCCTGCTAATGTCTCACCAGCACAACCCACCCAAACCAACACCAACCCCCGAATGCCAACACAAACCATGGACACCCATCACCTAAGCATGACCACTGCACATACCCATCCTCCCCCAAACACCCTCACAACTCCTCCCACAAGGGAATGCCAGCACTGGGGGACAAGGGCACCCACAAATCGCACGCCATGGCACACACAGAAGCAATAACCATACTCTTTTACCCCTGCAGGGCCCGAACGCCAACACACCGGCCCGGAGGGTCCAGAAATGTCCATCCCACCCCCAGAACAGGCCCCCAGTGATGACAGCAGCTCTGTCGACCTAGAACCTGATGACCAGCCCGGACCATCGGGGACCTCTAGACAGTCGGTTCCCCTCAGGCAGCCACAGGCCCCAGCAGACCTACCCCCCTCTGGAAACCCCAGCACAGCACCCACCCAGCAGGCCCATGCCTCTGTCTCCAGGACAGGTCAACAGCGGTGTGTCTACCACTACAGGGCACCCAGGGCAACCCACCACCCCAACAACAACAGGGACCTGGGGGCAGTGGTAGTGGAAACACTGTCCAGGGGACAGAGGCCCAGGAACAAAGGGGAACTGGGAGGGCTGCTGTGCGACAGAGGGAGGACAGGCCTAGGGAACCCACTGTCCAAGAGGCCCTCACCACCATCATGGGAGCGTACCACCACTCCCAAGAGACAATGGCGAAGGTCCTGGCCAGGTTCCAGGAGATCCAGGCCATGCAGGAGGGCCAGTACATGGGGTTCCGGGAAGAACTGCGCAGCATCATTTCGCAATGGGTACAATCGTGGTGGCACTCAACCAGATTGTCACCACATTGCGGGACCATGTGGCCCCCCAAATGGCCCCTGGCACTAGCATGGAGGAAGAACAGCCCACCACCTCCGCCGGCGCTAGTGGTCAGGAGGCCCCGACACAACAGCAATGGGCCACCCGGACCCCACCCCCTGCAGAACATGAACCACCCCGCAAGAAAGGCCTGAGATCGAGGAAGAAGACAGAGTAGGATGTCAAGACCCCCGCCATGCACGGATCCCCCCGGATGTCATCCCACTGTCCCACTTGTTGACCCTGTCCAACCTTGAACTGCCCCTGCTCCACCTTCCACAGGCATATGGACAATGCACCTGTGCGAACGTGAGTCTGGACTCTGCCATGGACGTGCCTCCACCATCACCCATCACCCTTTTTGAACTATACACCAATTTTTGCACTTCAATAAACACAATTATTCCACAAAAACCATCTGGAGTCTGCTATATATTTTTTTAAACCAAATGTATTCGATATAACCAACCAAAAATGTCCAAATACATTGTGATGACAACATACCAGTGTCACACAGCGGTAGTCCATGGGGAAATAAACCAGAGGGCACTCCGTGGGGACCAGATCACTGAAATAGGAAGGCAAATTCACAACTAAGTTACCATACATTGGGGTGAAAGGTCAGACAGTAGAGAGCCAGTACTGTTACAGATATAATAAAATGCAGGAGTAGATTCTTACCTGTGTGTTACTGGAAATACTGCAGTAACTCTCTGTCCCTGTTGTCTGTGTCGTCCTCTTCGTCTTCCTCCTCTTCACTCTCCGCAGGCTCCACAGCGGCCACAACACCACCATCTGGACCATCCTCCTGCAGGAAAGGCACCTGGCGTCGCAAAGCCAGGTTGTGAAGCATGCAGCAGGCCACGATGATATGACACACCTTCTTTGGTGAGTACATTAGGGATCCACCTGTCATATGCAGGCACCTAAACCTGGCCTTCAGGAGGCCGAAGGTCCGCTCGATCACCCTCCTAGTACGACCATGGGCCTCATTGTACCGTTCCTCTGCCCTTGTCCTGGGATTCTCACTGGGGTCAATAGCCAAGGCAGGTTGGGGTAACCAGAGTCACCAATTAGCCACACATGCTGTCTCTGTAGCTGTTCCATCACATAAGGGATGCTGCTATTTCGCATGACGTACGCGTCATGCACTGGCCCTGGGAACTTGGCATTTACATGGGAGATGTACTGGTCAGCCAAACAGACCACCTGGACATTCATGGAATGAAAACTTTTTCGGTTCCTGTACACCTGTTCATTGTCTTTTGGGGGGACTAAAGCCACATGGGTACCATCAATGGCACCAATGATATTGGGAATGTGTCCAAGGGCATAGAAATCACCCTTCACTGTAGGCAAGTCACCCACCTCAGGGAAAATGATGTAGCTCTGCATGTATTTCATCAGGGCAGACAACACTCTGAACAATACCCTTGAAAACATAGGCTGAGACATCCCAGATGAAATGGCCACTGTAGTTTGAAATGATCCACTAGCCAAAAAATGGAGTACTGACAGCACCTGCACTAGAGGCGGAATCCCTGTGGGTTGGCGGATGGGTGACATCAGGTCTGGCTCCAGCTTGGCACACAGTTCCTGTATAGTGGCACTGTTGAGTCTGTAGGTGAGTATGACATGTCGTTCTTCCATTGTCGACAGGTCCACCAGCGGTCTGTACACAGGAACATTCCTCTGTCTCCTCGCAAGTCCCAGCGGACTGTGCCTAGGAAGGACAACATGGAGCACAGAGTCAATCAACCCACAGGTAAGTTCCCACAGCCTGCACAGTACACAAATCTCTCTGGATTGAATAGCTTGTATGAGTGTCGATGCAAGGCCTAGCCATGTGTGACGCAGTAGGAATTAAGCCATGTGGGCCCTTGAAATGGCGGCTGCCTGACCTGTGAAGTGTGACAATGTGAAGTGAGGTAATTGCGCTGGCGTGGCATGCCGTGGCGGTCGAAGACTGCGGCGCAAAGCAGCATTGGTTAACATTGAACCCTATGGGTTTCAGGAGCCAATGACGATGTGCGCCGGCGGTCGCGGTATTCACCGCTGCGGGCGTGACCGCCATTTTGTCTCTGCTTAATCACACGAGACCTGACCATCCACAGGAGAGGACCTATACTGCAAGTGCTGCTGTGACCTCGGTCTGGAAGCGACAATGGCTGCTGCGACTGGGGAAAGGGCCCCCGCCTTCAGTTCCGAAGAGTTGGAGAAGCTCGTGGATGGGGTCCTACCCCAGTATGCTCTACTCTACGGTCCTCCAGACCAACAGGTGAGTACACGGGGGCCAATGCATAGTGGGCAATGCCTGTGATGAGTGGGGTGGATGTACGATGGAGGGGAGGGGAGCGAATTACGAATGCGTGGCACGACAGATGAGAGCATGTGCCACCTGGCAAGTTTGGGGAGGGGGGGCCACTCACATCGAGCATGCAGAAAAGTGATGATGTTTCTTTTCCCCCCCTGTACATGTCACATAGGTCAGCGCCCATCAGAAGATCGATATTTGGCGTGACATCGCCAAGGACGTCCGGGCCCTGGGGGTCCACAACAGACGGGGCACCCACTGCCGCAAGAGGTGGGAAGACATCCGCCGCGGGAGCAGGAAGACCGCCGAGGCTCTGCTGGGGATGGCCTCCCAACCTAGGAGGGGTGCCAGTCGTACCTTGACCCCCCTGATGTCCCGGATCCTGGCGGTGGCCTACCCCGATTTAGATGGGCGCTTGAGGACATCACAGCAGACACAAGAGGGTGAGTACCAGCACATTCAGCTATATTTGCGCGCAGTGGAGGTGCCTGGGTTGGGGAGGAGGGCTGTGGGTAGCCCTAGGCCAGGGCGATTTCTGTAGGCTAGGCCCCTCCGTGAGGTATGGTCCTGTGCCCCCGCCCCCCACCTCTGTAGGGTGCCTAGTAACGCTATTCATGGACCTGTGTATTCTGTGTGGGCAGTTGTCGCCCATAGGCTTGTAGGGCATGTCCCAGGGAATGAGTAGTGTACCCCAAGTGCGCAGCGTGGTGCAGGGGGCTTCTGTGTCTGTCCTCTCCGCCAACGGTGTCCCCAATGCATGCACTTAACTTGTCTTTATTTCTCCACACCCCCCCCATTTTCTTTGTTTTTCTGTGAATGTGTGCATTAGCATCATCAGGCGGAGGAGAAGTGGCATCGGCGCAAGAGGGAGCTGCATCTCACATGGCCCCGGAGGGTCATGCAACGGACTCCGACATGACCAGTGAGACGGAGGGCGAGGGGGGCTCCACCACGGGGACCCGTGCAGACGTCAGTGACCCCGACACATCCTCGGATGGGAGCTCCCTTGCGGTGGCGGCAACATCCGTGCCCACCGATACTACAGGTACTGCCGCCACCCAGCGCACCAGCTCTGCCCTCCCAGCAGCCCCTCGGCCTTCGGCCCGTGCCCGCACGGCCAGGAAGGCGGCCATCTCCTTCGCCCCAGGCACCTCAGGCCCTGCCCCAGTCACCCCTGCTGCCCTCAGTGAGGAGGTCATTGACCTCCTGAGGACCATCATTGTTGGGCAGTCTACCCTTTTGAATGCCATCCAGGGTGTGGAGAGGGAGGTGCATCAAAGCAATGCATACCTGGAGGGCCTTCATTCGGGTCAGGGCTGCCCAGCAGCGATCGTTCAACGCTCTGGCCTCAGCACTGACGGCAGCGATTGTCCCTGTCTCCAGCCTCCCTCTTCTAACTCCCTCCACCCAGTCCCACTCCCCTGTTCCTCTGCCTATCCCATCCACACCTACAGACCAGCCTGCACACACCTCAACACCCAAGGGAAGCTCATCCAGACATAAGCACCACAGAACACATAAGCATTCACACAAGCAACATACAGATGCAGACATGCCAATAGCCACTACCTCCTCTGTGTCCCCCACCTCCTCGTCTCCCTCCTCCCTCCCTGTGACGTCTACACTCACACCTGCATGCACACCACCATCAGCCAGTACACCCATCACCAGCACACCCTCCACACCAGTCCACACACGTGCAGTCACCACCCCCACTACCATGTACACGTCCCCTGTGTCCTCTCCCAGTGTGTCTGTCACCCCCGCTTCCAAACCACACAAACGCAGGCAGGCACCCAACCAACAGCCATCCACCTCACGTCAGCCTCCAGCCCAAGCACCTGCACCCCAGGACACCAGACTTGACTCTCCTACAACCACATCCTCTTCCTCCACTGCCATACCCACTCCAGCTACCCTTCCCATGGCTCCTAAAAAACTAATCCTCTATAAACTGGACCTCTTTTCCTCACCTGACCCACCCCCTCCATCTCGTAAGAGTTCCAAAAACACCTCAGCCACCACCAGACCAGCAACTCCCAAGAACGTTGTTGCTGGTTTTTGGAGTCCACCCTTTCCTTGTGCAGGGACATCGGCCAGCAGCAAAGGCACAGCCAGCCCCCCCCCCTGGGAAGAGGAGCAAAAAACTGAAGGGCAGGCGCGACAGGCCTGATACGCCTGCCCCCAAGGAGGGTAGCCTTGCACCGTCACCTGCCACATCGGGTAAGGGAGCCAAGGGCCACGGAGAGTCTGCCAAGGAGGGCAAGGGCAGCAAAGCGCTAAAGGCAGGGAGCAGCCGACCTGGCCATGAGGGCCCCACCAGCCCCATTCCGGGGGTATCGGAGGAGACCCAGGGCCCCAGGACTCCATCACAGGAGGGCCCCGCAATGGAAAGATCCGATGCTGACTGAGCAGGAAGTATTGGCCAGGTGTGGTTCACTCGAAACACAAGACAGGCACCGCTGAACAGGGCCCCGCCGTGAGGAGCACCGCTGAACAGGGCCCCGCCGTGAGGAGCACCGCTGAACAGGGCCCCGCCAAGACAGGCACCGCTGAACAGGGCCCCGCCGTGAGGAGCACCGCTGAACAGGGCCCGCCGTGAGAAGCACCGCTGAACAGGGCCCCGCCAAGACAGGCACCGCTAAACAGGGCCCCGCCATGAGAAGCACTGCTGAACAGGGCCCCGCCGTGAGAAGCACCGCTGAACAGGGCCCCGCCGTGAGAAGCACCGCTGAACAGGGCCCCGCCAAGACAGGCACCGCAGAACAGGGCCCCGCCGTGAGGAGCACCGCTGAACAGGGCCCCGCCGTGAGAAGCACCACTGAACAGGGCCCCGCCAAGACAGGCACCGCTGAACAGGGCCCCGCCGTGAGAAGCACCGCTGAATAGGGCCCCGCCGTGAGAAGCACCGCTGAACATGGCCCTGCCGTGAGGAGCACCGCTGAACAGGGCCCCGCCAAGACAGGCACCGCTGAACAGGGCCCCACCGTGAGGAGCACCGCTGAACAGGGCCCCGCCGTGAGAAGCACCGCTGAACAGGACCCCGCCAAGACAGGCACCGCTGAACAGGGCCCTCCTGTGAAGCACCGCTCCGCTGGGCCCTCCTGTCATGCACCGCTCTGCTGGGCCCTCATCTCAAGCACCGCTCCGCTGGGCCCTCCTGTCAAGCACCGCTCTGCTGGGCCCTCATCTCAAGCACCGCTCCGTTGGGCCCTCCTGTCAAGCACCGCTCCGCTGGGCCCTCCTGTCAAGCACCGCTCCGCTGGGCCCTCCTGTCAAGCACCGCTCCGCTGGGCCCTCATCTCAAGCACTGCTCCGCTGGGCCCTCATCTCAAGCACCGCTCCGCTGGGCCCTCCTGTCAAGCACCGCTCCACTGGGCCCTCCTGTCAAGCACTGCTGGCCCATTGGCAGGCCCGGTTCTGTGTCGGGCAGGGCTTCACGAGGCACTATGCCCACCATGCCTCCTCCATGACCAGTGGACTCCGTAATCCACCTGATGGACTGTGGCTTTGCACCCCCCAGGATGGCACAGTGGGCAATCCACCCACTGTAGAGACTTGAGAGACTGTGGCTTTGCACTCCCCAGGAAGGCACAGTGGGCAAGCCACCCACTGTAGAGACTTGAGAGACTGTGGCTTTGCACTCCCCAGGATGGCACAGTGGGCATGGAGGCCCTTCGTGGATCTGGCATCGTGGACTCATGTGGCTGAGGTGCCCCCCCTTCCCTTCCCCCTGAGGTGCCAGGATTTGATTTTTGTGATGCCCCAGCAGTGTTCTCTCCAATGGACTCGATCTCGTGTGTGGGCTTTGCCCATGTGTTGCTGCACATTGGCCCACGGACATTTGAACTTTGCAAAACTGTGCCGGACTTTTGCTTCTTCTATATATGTATAGTTCTAGATGTGTAATAATTCTTTATATATTGCTAAGTTCGCTATACTTAATTCTTGCTAAAATATAGTTATATTTTTACAATCATTGCCTTTTGTCTCGGCTTTTTTGTTTTGGGGGTTTGGGGGTGTCACTCTGACTTTTTAATCTGCATTGGTGTGTAGGTATTTCGGTGGGGGTGAGGGTGGGGGTGGGTGTGTGGCGTATGTGTGTGCCCGTAAGCTTTCCTCCTCCCCCCTCCCCTGTGTCCTAGGTGCAGTACTCACCGTTGTCGTCTGCGGCGACGTTCGTGATCCTGGAAGTAGAGCAGGAAGGCAGTGGCTGGGAGGATGTGGAGTTCCGGTTCCATGCTGTCCCGATTCCGCGTGGAGTGTGTCGAGGTGAGCGTTTTCCATTGGAAATGTCTGTTTCCGCCGTGTTTTTATCGGCGGGGCTCCCGCCCTGGAAAAGGTGGCGGATTGGTGAGTCGTGATAGGGTGGGCGGTACATTGTCTGCCGCCTGGCTGTTGGCGGTGACCGCCGCGCTGTTTCTTTGTGCCGCCGTGGCGGTCGGAGTGTTAACACTGACCGCCAGGGTCAGAATGACCCCCATAGTGACTACTGATTGGAACTTTACTTTTTATTAGTGCTCTTTGCCATAAATGTTTAAAAATCTCAAGTTCCCCTTATTGCATTTTCATCATTTTGGTGTAGTTTTGCCAATTAAACTTTTTAACAGTTTGATTACTGCTAAATTCTTTACATATTTTTATACCTTAGGCCATTCTGCTCTATGCTCCAGTTACTGGAGGGTAGAATCATTGTTTAAATGATCAAAACTGTGTTTTAATCTGGCACATTTGTGGCCTTTTTCCTTGTGGTAGACTCACATCCAACTTAGCTAATAACCCACTTTCTTACAACATAGCTTTAATTTCAATAGAAAGCACAGCAGTTGCTATTTTCTTAATTATTATTTTTAGTACTGGCCCATTAGATTTTGATTCCCACAGATATTTACGTAGTGCAAATAAGCCACACATTCTGCTGGACCTGACATCATTGTCATGGTTTCACTCAACTGTTTGCTTTTAGTCCTCCTTTTTTTGCTGACTTCATTTTTGCTGGCCTTACAACTCTACACACTTTGCTACTTCTAACCAGTACTAAATTGCCTGTGTTCTCTTCCTAAAACATATTAACATTGGGTTCTACCCAACTGACATTTTTAATTTCTTTTATAAGTCCCTAGTAAAATTGGTAATAGATGTACCCAGGACCTATAAGATAAATGCTACTATTGGGCCTGCAGAATTTATTGTACCACCCACTTAAATAGCCTTTTAAAACATGTCTCTGCACTGTAACCAGTGTATGCAGTTTTAAATTGCCAATTTGACCTGGCAAAATAAACCTTTGCCAGGCTTATACCGTCCTTTTATTTCATATATACGTCACTCTAGATTAGCCCTAAACAGCCCACAGGGTGTAGTGTATTTGAAAAGTTGGAAATGTGCTTTTAACTTTTGCATGTCCTGGTAATAAAAAACTCTTACAATTGTTTACCCCTGCTGCAATGCCTGCCTCTCCCATTGGAAAACATTGGGTTATCCTATTACATTTATGATGTGATAACTTTTAACTGGGAGCAGGTATGAATGTTGAGTTTACTCTCTAATGAATTGGTGGGGGCTGGTGTTATGTTGCAAGGAAGATGGTGGCTCTTGATCCGGCTTCCCCTGATGCCCTCTAAAGGGTTATATCAGTGATACTCAGACCTCAACCTGTTTTCTGGTCCAGATATATCTGCTTGCCACACAGTGGCTACAAGACCATGAGAGTGGCTTATTGACCCCGAGTGGAAAGACGACACAGAAGACATTATGGTTTTCTTTTCAAAGGGTTTCTTGTAGATCTTACTGGTATCACAATCATACCACCTTTGGAGCTTTAATGTACACATGGAACAGCATCTCACAACACATCTGCACGCACCACTCTGAAGCTGATAATTGCCAATTTTCTTTGGTTCCAGACTGCAGAGCCATTCTCTCTGAGGCATGCAGGCACTGGCCCTGTGCGTATAGGGAACACAGAATTACCATCCCTGCTGATTTCTCTTATGAAACTCATGTTCCCCAAAAGAAGTTTCTAGCCCTACGTCCTGCACTCAGGAAGCTTGATCTGTGTTTTGGCCAGTGATCATGGGTGTCACAGTGAATGGTCGGACCAAGGAATTTCATAACCAGGCAGAATTGGAGCTATGGTCAGAGCATGATTACATCCCAATCCTCTTCTTAGGGACCCCTTAGCCTACTTTGCTCCCAGTCCATGGCTATGAAGGGCCTGGACAGAGAGCACAGCAAACAGGAGGCTCACCTGATTACCTACTGATAGGGACAAGTCCTGCTCTCCTTTGAAACTCTTTTGTCTGGAGGGTTGTAGCTCACGGCTGTTCCTTCCTGGGCAGTGGAATAATCTTCACCCCTACTTCTCTCCCCTTCCATGACTCTGGATGATTTCTCTACATCCTAGATGGGGGAGGCTTGAAATGCCGATTTATTTTACTACCCGGTGCATTTTTAGTAGGAGGGACCTTTTGCTGGCTGGGCCTGCTTCTTTATTGCAAATCTCTAAATACCCCTTTATCAACGGCCCATTGACATGGCCCGGCAACAACTTAGCTATTTACCAATTTGGTATCTTAATATCAACAGTATGTCCCACCTTATTAAATGGAAAAAAAATACTATCATCCCTTGGTTCTTAACAGCCAGACTTTGTCCTGTTACATGAGATGCACCTATCTGCCTTGGAATCTGCTGATTTGAAACATGATTGGGAGGGTGCTTTTGGCCTCTGGATCAGATGAGCCTTCTGTAGCAACTGCTAACCTTGACAGTACTCCTGGAAAAAACAGAATTGCCATAGTTCTCTATAAGAAACTTCAGTTGAGAGTTCCGAAGACTTGGACTGATGGCAACAGTTAATATGTCTTCACAAAACTAGTATTTTGAGCTATACTTTTGTGGTGGGCTCTCTGTATTTTTTTAAAATCTTTTTATTGATTGCATTTCTACATGTACACATAGTACACATTAAAGTCATATATATCAAGGGCATGTTCTTTGTGTGATGCACGTTGTTGTCAATGATAGGCATCTGTACTAGGTGCAGAAAATATAGGAAACATAACATAAAGACATAAACAACAGAAGGAAAAGCATTCCCAGGTCCCAATTAGTAAGTATTAACAATGGGATTCTTGCTGATGTGCGACAGGTAGGAGAGAAGTGAGTTACACCTGTACAGTGGAACATTTTGATTGAAGAGTGCAATAACAGATGGAATGTTAAGGTGGAATGCAATCAGTGAAGAGTGGCAGGTGCTTCAGTCTGTTGTGTAAGTCCTAGAGGGGGTGTTGCGAGTACTGGAGATGCGGGTGCTGGAGGAGTGGACATCTCAGATGGTGTGGCAGGAGGCAGTGAACCCACTTGGAAGTCAGATAGGATAGCATCCCAGCTGGCAGCTAGTGGGTAGGTACGAAGGTGTGTCTTCCTTGCACAATGCAGTGCCCTATGCCTGGGCCCATGCCTGCATTGAAAGTTCCCAAGTGGGTAGTACAGGTGGATTACCAATTTTCACCCACAGGTCATCAAGCTGTTAGCAAGGAGAAGTCCCAAATCTATAAACTGTGTGGTGCCTCTGTGCTTATTATCTCTGTGAATGAGCCCAGTAAGCAGGTCTCCAAGGTATGGGATACAGGTCTCTCCCACAGTCTGCTAGCTTTGAGGATGTGCCCAGCCAGCAGTGGTGAAAGGAAAGGCAGTCCCGTAGCATGTGTGCTATGCCAGCATTAGGAAGGGTGCAGCAGGGCAGGCGGCATTAATGAAATATTAACAATTAACAGGGATAAGGTAGACCCTATGTTGTATGTAACAATGTAGAAGGGAGAATGTACTATGCGGTACATGGGAAGGATATTCCACTATGATCTTCCATTCTGCATCCATGGAGGGGTGGCCTAAGTCTTCTTCCCAGCGGCAATGCAACAGTGTCAGTGAACCAGCAGTGTGTGTGCACAGTGATACAGCAAACCATTGTACCAGGTGGCAGCCCGTGCCCATGACATGAAGATATTGAACGGTGAGGTGCATAGAACATTCTTGCTGCATGCCACCCCAGTATGTGTTGAATGCCCCAATTATAGATTTATGAATAAGGAAATAGTCAGACAGGAGTCCTTCTTCTGTCTTTAGGGTTTCAAATGGTACAAAGGTGCCATATTGATAAAGATCTCTCAGCGTATGTATGCCTATATGGTGCTTGGTGGCAAACTTCCTTGCAGTTGTGATTTGAACTCTCAAAGGGTGCCTAGCAGTGGCACATTGGGAGCATATGAATAAGCAGCTTTGGAAATTTCGAGACTACATTTAAAATATAATTGTGCTCCACAGAGTAATGCAGGAGACGGTTGTCTGGTGCAGGGATGGAATAAATGTAAAGTCTGTTTTTGTGTCCAGTCTGATGTTGTATCTGATAAATGTAGGCCTGTCATCCATTTGACCACCCATTGTAAATGTGACGGTAGGTCGTAGTGCTCAAAATCTGGAACTGTGAGTTCCCCCTCAGCAGTCAGTAATTGTAGCTTGTGCAGTGTTGTAGTGGGCTCTGTTTATGCACTGTTGTGCAATAATAAACTAAAGTGGTTCATGAAACTAACTAAATTTGGCCCAGGCCCAGTCATTTTTGCTGGTGACTCATGCTTGCTGCTGGATCAACTGCTAGACAAGTCTGGTGGCCCTGTCCGTTGACAAAAATGAAATAGAGCCAAGGGTGTGTGGAGCTGAGAGTTACACTCTGTGGAATTTTACAGAGTTGGTTAATAACTCAGTGAAATTCCGCAGAGGTGGAGTCCTGTTAGCTGCGAAGTGGCCCTGAATGTGCCCGATCTCAGAAGCGATAAGCAGGGTCAGGCCTATTAGGCCCGACCCTGCTTAGAGCTTCCAAGATCAGGCACATTCAGGCAGACAGGGCTATAGGCAGCAAAAGCTGCCATTTCAGGCCTCTTTCTGCACTCCCTTAAATAGCAGCTTTCAGACCAGGAATGGCAATTCAGACCAGGGCCGTAGGTAGCAAAAGCTGTTGTTTCAGCTCAGTGCACCAGTGAGTGTGCACCTAGGAAAACAAATACAAGGACTTATCTTGGTCCTCCTTCCCAAGGGGTCCTTGTTGCCAGTGACCTGGCTTGCTCCCTGGATAATTATTTAGCCGCTGGGATGCTGACGAGCAGCTCAACGTGGGTGAGTGCACACTGCAGCCCAGTTATGGGCTACACAGCGCATGTGCAGACTGCCTGCGCTTGCGCTATGTGACCCATAACTGGGCTGCAGTGTGCACACAGTTAGCTCTGCTCCGCTGGTGGGGCTAGCGGAGTTTTTCGCAGAACTCTGATAGCTCCACAAGCAGAGCAGAGCTCACCGCCCCCACCTCTTAATAGAGCCCTTCTGAGTGACATTTTTACTTATTTTTCTCTCCTTGCGCCCTAACCCTAAGGAGAGAGATAATACATACATATCTCCATAGCAGACATCTTTCTCACAATGATGTCTGTATTACCAAAGCTTGGACATCAAAGTGGGGAGTGTCTTGGATCATTCCCTGATTATTATCTCCAGGGATCTTCCATTTGTGTCACCCAAATCCCACATGTGGCACCTAAATGTATCTAAATTCAGGATGCCAGATGGCAGAAGCCCCTTTCCTTGCTCACAGAATATCTGAAACTTAATGGTCCATCTGCTCCCTTAATAGTCCAACTGCTCCCTTGGGTGGCAGAGAAATCATACCTTAGAAGGCTGCTTATGAGGGACTCTAATCTTGCAAGAAACATCACAGAATGCAACAGATCAACTCTGGAAGAAGAAATGAAATCCCTGCAGGTGACCTACAGGAAGCAGCTTACACCAACTTTGTTACACTCCCTTTTTAATAACAAAATATAAGTTGAATACAACCTACATATTGATTGTGGCAAAAGCACTTATGAGGATTAAACAAAGACTAAGAACAGGACAAAATAGTGGGGTGGTTCCTTGCACTACAGCTCAGATAAAGAGAGGCCGAGACAGGTATTCTAGTGACACACGATGCCTCTGGCTCTTTTCTGTCCCGCTGTGACCTCATTGCAATGTTTCTTTTCCGCTTTCTACACCGATCTTCACTCTTCAGACTACCTAGATAATATTATGTGGGCATGCTCTTTCTTATTGAGAATTCAATTTCCTGAGCTCCCCATCCACCTCAGGGAGGAAACGGAACAGGTCGTTGTGGAAGAAGAGTTGGAAGAAGTTTGAAGAAGCTCTCAAGTGGATGGTAACGGGCAAGACATTCAATGAAGATTGATTCCCTGTAGAGCTTTACAAAATTACTCAGTCAGTCACCATACCAAAAGCCTGAGGTTCTTGGTGAGACTATTTCAATAGAGTTCAATTTACCACCCGATTTCCCTCTTGCATTGTGACATGAAAATTCTGGCTAAGTTCCTGGCTCAGAGTGGGAAAGGTGATACATCTTCTTGTTCATGAAAACCAAGTAGGATTCATGCCAGGCCTCTCTTTCCATCATCACTTACACACACTGCTACATATTTTAGGCAGACCAGGGTGGATATCAATGATAAATTGTTGCTTTCTTTGGACACTGAAAAGGCATTTGACCAGTTGGAATGGCCCAATCTTTTTAGTATCATGCAGCGTTTTGCCATAGGTCCCAGCTTCCTAAGAATGGTCACTCTTTAATGGTAAAGTTGTATTATAATTCTGAAAAAGCCACTTTTTGTTGTTTTCTTGTCTTAAACATTTGGTGTCTGCAGTCAATATCCTTAGTCACTTAACTAGGTTTTGCTGACAGTTGGTCTTTATGCATTGCTCCCAGTTAGTGAGACAAAATTGGTGTTGGCAAGATGGACCATCTATGACTTTATATTGGGGCAGAGCTGTCACCCACCTCAATGTCACATCACAAAGACTCTGCCTCTGCAGATGCACAAATGGTTTCACACTACTCTTTTCTGCCCTCAGACAAGCTGGGGTCACGGCAGGGAGGAATAAAATGCTATAGATCTTTGGATGTGGTACAGTCTAGGAACATCTCCTACTTCAAGGCTGGGAAAAAGGATAAGTAGTGTGACCTGTGACCCAACTCTTCAGTACACCCTTGGACTTGTGGAAGACTCAGACGGAATGCTGTGCTGGTCTACTAAAAGAGGGACTGCAACTCTGCTACCCTACTACTCTGATTCCCTGGTGCATGCGTGCGAAGGACTGGACCTCACAGCACAGCACAGCCCTCCATCACCCCAAAACCACCTCTGAATGACACATCCTCCACACAGAACCTCGCATTGCAGTGCGGCACCTCCTCAGAATCACTGCTGCACAAAACATCCCTGATAAACCTCTAAAAAGTGATAGCTGGACTTGTGCACATTGGACCTTTGTTATTTTGGTCTTGTTTTATTCAGATAAATATTATCCATTTTTCTACATCTGGTGTGGAACACTTTTTTTGTGACATTTGCACTGTGTTACTGTATGAGTTATTGCACAAATTCTTTACACATTGCCTTCTAAGTTAAGCCTTCATGGTCTGTGCCAGCAACTGGAAGGTGGGCACAGGATAATTTAGGTTGTGTTGTGACTTATCCTAACTAGGAGTCTGGTCGCTACTTGGGCAGGTGTGTACCTCTGCCAACTTGGGACCCATTTCTAACAATAGTATTTAACAAAGGAAGTGTAATAGATTGGGTTTTAGGTAGAGGAGGCAAAAACTCTACTAAAACAACAACTTCATTCCTTTGGAGAGAGATCCCTGGATGCGGCCTAAATAACAGCTAGGATGGTGGCTGGGTGGTGATTAGTTTCCCTGTGAAACACCCTGATGCAGACACTCTGCCAGGTGCCCATTCCTCCATGAACTCTGCACGCAAGGTGTGTGCATTCAACATCCGCATCCCTAACATATCGGCACCCCACAGGACATTACAGGTGGTCTGGCTCCCCCTCTTCCTCCAATTGCTCATGAATCCTGAGAGCCCAAGGAGGACTCCCTGTGCAATGTTTTGGCCACGACCCTGCTGATACCTCGGTGAGTGGTGAATGAAGCCCCACTCTGGGGTTTCAGACCATGACAACTTGTGGTAGCCATGAAGATGACAAGTTGGAAACCCAGTGAGAGCAGAGAGAGTCTGTTAGGGACTCTGTGTCCATGAGTGCCTGCTGCGCCCTGCCTGCCCGTGTAGATGTACTACATTGGTGGCAGAAGGAGACGACTGGCTGGACTGGGCTGATACTGTGCCAGAGACCACTCATGCTGGTCCTGTTGTGGGGCACCAGGCAGGCCTTGCTGTGATGCGTTGCTAGGACTCTGAGTGACTGTGCCCATATCACTGGGACTTGCCACTCTCATTCAGGGCCCCCTGCCTGGCCTCAGATATTGGAAGGGCTTAACCCCAGGCATGGCAGTACCACACGGCATGGCAATGGAGGAAATGATGGCACTGGAAGTCTCACCTCTGGACTCTTTCAAACCCTCCTCTGCGATGATAGCCACAGGCTTCTTGCCCAACAAACTCAACCTGATACATAGGGACATCTGCAGGACGAGTTTCACCTTAGAGCTCAAAATCAGCACACTAGTTCTACACCTGGGCATCCTCACAGAAGACACTGCACACCATTACACATTCATGCTGCAAGATAGCGCCCCCTAGATGGAGGATCACACAGCCCAGCACACACACCTGGAACACTGAGTGCAACTCCTGGAGCATCAACTCAAGCATGCAGAGGACAGAACCCGCTTCAACAATGTCTGAATGGTAGTACTCCCTGAAGGAGTGGAGGGAACGCACACCACCACCTACACTGAATCCTTGGTTTGGGCCCCGGTGGACCCAGAAGGCCTTTCAACTATGTATGCAGTGGAACATGCACACAGATTACTTGTCAGGTGACCTCATCCAGGAGTGGCTCCTCATCAGATGATGGACAGAATACTGGGAATACAATTGGATTCTTCACCGGGTTGGAGCGTCAGAACCCATCTCAGTTGATTCATCCAGAGTGATGCTCTTCCTGGATTTTACCCTTGGTCAGCACTTTTTAATCCTTCCCCTTTGACAGTTCACTCTAGAGGACATGATTTGCCGGACTCCTCTTCCCACCCCCAGCAATAGCCAATATATTCTTAATGGTCTCTTTTTATGAACACAGTTTGGATGGCTTTCCTGTTTGTCCAGGTCCCTTTAGTGCAGGGGTTTTATTGTTTATACTATTTCTAATTTGGAAACTCCCAGAGATCTCCACATTAACCACCACACCAAGTGACAGGATGACCACTTTGGCCTCCTTGCAAGGGAGCAGACTCTCCTCATCACATTGCAATGCCTCAGATGCAAACTGCAACTTACAGGTACCTGAAATGGAATGTCAAAAGCATGGGATCCATGGCCAAACTATTCAAATTTTACTCTCAACTCAGATGAGCTGAGCCCTCCACAACATTGGACTGGCCTACCTCAACGAACGAGTAAACTTCCACATACCAACTCAACAGCTCCGCTCTGCCGACCTTGCCCTCGCTACAGTCTCCCGCATCCAACACACCACCTCTGGCGGCAGATCCTTCTCCCACCTCACCGCCAAGACCTGGAACTCCCTCCCCACCAACCTATGCAAGACCCAGGACCTCCTAACCTTCAGAAAGTACCATAAAACATGGCTTTTTGAGCAGTAACTGGCAACCCCCCCAAGCGCCTTGAGACCCTACCAGGTGAGTAGTGTGCTTAAGAAATTATTTGATTGATTGATTGATTGAAGAGACCCACCTAGACCAGAAAGAGGGAGAAAGATCTCCCAGCCTCTTCCTTCCCCCTAGTGGCGCAGGAGGCTTTTCTGGCTGTGCTATGCAACACACATATTTGGATTCTAGTAGGATCCAGACGGGCAATCGAAACCCAATTTAACACGATAGAGGGGGTTTTGGGCTCCTCTGAATGAGAGATGCTGGCAGACCCTATGTACAAAGATGACATAAAGAGAGCAAGCAAATATATGCTACCTGACTGGAGTGCATCACTTTTCTAGAGTGTATGGCCAATATAGCACATTCCCACTCAGAGCTAGACCGATTCAGCAGAGTCCTGGCTCAACTGATCGCATCCTACTTTCTGGGAACTCCATCCATAAAATCCACAACCAACTGGGTAAACTTCAAACCACCCAGTGCACGTCAACATGGTCTTTCGGTCATACTACTCCTCACTTTACAGATTAGAGGCTACTATGGAACAGACAGTGCATTCTCACTCCATAGTGGAAATCCTTTGCCACAGATACCAACAGTCCTTTGAGTCACCCTAGAAAGCCCCATTACGGAGCAGGAAGCCAGGAAAGTGATTAGAGGTCTTCCCGATGGCCTATCCCTCAAACTGTATACAGCATATGAGTCCTCTTTGATGCCATGCCTCCTTCAACTGTAAAAATTGGTGAGGGAAGTGGACTCTCTTCCCCTATCCCTGTGGGAGGCCCAAGTGGTGATGAACCTGAAACCAAGCTGGGATCCCACAGTTCCATCCTGGTATAGGCCAATCTCTCTTCTCAGACTACAAGATCTTCAACAAGATACTGGTGGACTGTATTCTCCCCTTCATCCCAAATCTAGTCCAGGATGACGAGAATGGCTTCAACCCCTGTCGTAACACCTTGCTGAAAATACAGCATCTTTATTCAATCACGGAACAGGCATCTTTCTGGATGCACATCGCCTCTTTTTATGCAGACAATATGAATGTCTACCTCCGAGGCCTCTCTTTCACCCTTTCTGCCTTTGGTGATATTCCTGGCCTCAAGATCAATTATGCCAAATTTCTTGTTTTTCCCAACAGATCATCTCCCTGCCCGACCGGTCTAGACAGGCACCAGCCACAATATATGAAATCCACAAACCTATAAATATCTGGGGATTCAGATTTTTGAAACTTTTGTTTTCCGCAAGAAGTACCTTTGGCATTGGGGATAGTGTTTAACCTCATGAATGTTGCAGTGAGGGTTAAACTACTGTGGTATTTTCTCTAAATCTTTGATTTTCAGCTCCATGTGGCCCCTCTTCAGTCAATAACAGTGGATTGGGCCTTAATCCTATACATTCCATACTTAATCACGCAACTGAAGCACATATCTTAGTCATTCCATGTTTATATTTAATTTAGTGATTCATTTTTTATGTTTGACCCTGCTTTAAATTTCACTGTATAAGAATGTGGATTTATGTTTATTAGTTGTGGGTTTGAACCACGGTTTGGGGCTCCCTCTTGCTATATTGCACTGATTACCACTGAATTCTTCATATGTTATAATTTTATGTATTTATGTGAATGCATGAGAATGTTTTAATTTGATTATGGTAATATTTTTTATTAATAATTCCATATAAAATCTATCTATCTATTTGGGGAGTCAGATATACCACACAGCGACAGACCTTCTGAAGGAGAACTTTAGTAAGATATTGGTATTCATTGTGATCCTAGATTTCATTCTAAATGACACATCCACCTTTCTGTAGCAGGCTTAGTGTCTCTCTCCAAAATAGTGATGCTACCCCGACTGCTAAACTATTTTACCAAAATGTCAAAACCATCTGGTGGCGTACAGTCTGATCTATTTGTTATTGCTGTGTTTCTAGAAACCATATAGGAAATGATTCCCCTTGTCCTACCATCGAAAAAAAATGTGTCAAATGCAAGAAAATAGGAAATTTTCAAGCTGTATGTAGGTCACGTGACTGTGGGAAATAATGCCAGAACACACAGCCCTACAATTTCTGATGTTCGTGAATGTTCTAACAATTTTTCTGATGTTGTTTCAACCATTGACAATGGTCTATACAAAGTTAAGTTAGCAGTTCCGATCTTCCAAGCTTTGGTTAATGACAAGCCGCTCCATCTTATGGCAGATTCAGTGTCCTAAATTGCTATTTTGGCAGTACCACTTTCCATTATTTTTGGCCTACTAATATGGAATGGGAACCAAGGCCTTTGGGGACAAAGAAATTGACTTATTAGGCATATTTTGTTCTGTACTAATTATTCTGGGAAGAAGCATTTGGACCAAGGTTTATGTTGTCGTAAACAAAAAAAAACAAAAAATGGTGAGTTGGATGGGTCTAGATAAATTAGGTATTTATTTAAAGATGGAACACAAAAAAAACATTATTTTAGGTGAGATGCCTGTTCTTTTAATTGACACTTATTTTGCCATTTTCCTAATATGATTTCTAAATTTCCTAATGTCTTCAAGATTGAAAAAGGAACAGTTCAGGGATTTGAACATGAGATATAATTAAAAAACATGCAGTACCTGTGGTTCACAAGGTGAGGCCAGTTCCTATCAGTCTTCGTTCTAAACTTAAAACAGTTCTACACAAACTTACAGAAAAGGGCATAATTACACCTACAGAATTTTCAGAATGGGTTTCCCCCATTGTCCTTGCAACAAAAAGAAATCTTTAGAAATACGTATTTGTGTGGATGTGAGGTCATTCAATAATAACATACTCATTCATTGCCACCCATTGTCACACATTCAGGAGATGCTAGCCAATATTGGTAAAGCCAAATACTTTTCACTGTGCCTACAATCAGATAGGTTTAAACATAGTTTCTCAAGAACTTACTGCATTTATAACTTATTTTGGTGCTTCAAAATATTTAAGGCTACCATTTGGTCTCGCTTAGACAGCGAGCATTTTTCAGAAGTTAAGGGACATTTTATATAAGAATGTAAGCAATATTCATGCATTCCAGGATGACATCCTTCTATTTACCAAAACTAGAGCGGGGCATTTCCTAGAGTTAGAAAGATTAATCAATAGTTTGGACTCTAGAGGTTTCACTGTTAAACCTGAGAAATTTAAATTTGTAGTTCAATAAATTGATTACAGAGCTAATGGCATCAAACCCAAATTTTGTCACATTAAAGCCATCCTTGAGGTATCTCCCCCTAATGATAACAATGTCTTAAGATCTTTTTTTGGGTCTGTGCAAATACTATCCCTGTTTTGTGCCAGACTATGGTTGTCATTATGAACTTGGCGGTCTGGACCGCCCCGCCGGCAGTGGAGGTCATTACTGCCAGTGGCATGGTGGTCCAGACCGCCATATTCTGAACACAGTAGTGAACTGGCTGCAAATCAAAGCAGCCAGTTCTCTAACACCCACTGCCAGGCCACAAACGCCTGCTGGGCCGATTGTAGGCACATTCGACCCGGCGGTTGAGACTGGACCGGCGGTGGGATTTTGATCCCCTTTCCACCAGGGATTTCCTGGTGGGATAGCCTGCCCGATAATCCCTGTTGGAAAGCATACGGGTGACAGGAATAACCAATCCTGTCACCTATATGTGACACGCCAGGCCCCGCCCTTGCCACTACACCTACACACCCCGCAAGCCCCTAGATCCGCCCCAACCCAAACCCTGAAAACCGACCCCAACCCTCCACCCCCAAAACCCCATGTAGGCCTCCCAGCTCGACCCTCACCACCCCCCACCCCTACATACAAGTCTCCGCCAAACCCCCACATCCACATGCACCAATACACCTACATGCACACAAGCATTCAGGCACTCAGACACACATCCCCCCAACACATACACTCATGCACACCCCATGCACTCACACAGTGCTCTGGGAGGGAATGGGCTCCCTGGATGCTGCTCCGTCGCCATCACCGCCTCTCCCTACACCGCCACGGCTATGAATGCATCATTAGTCTGGCGCATGGCAGCCTCTACCGCCAGCAATGGTGCTGAGCCTCCATGCATCATTATTTGGCGGGATGCCGGCCCCCGCCACTGGCGGTCTTACATTGACCGCCTGCACGGTTGGCGGCGGGATGCCCACCTGTGCCTCCAAAGTACAACCTCTAAGGAATTTATTTAAAAACGGTGTCAAACTTATTTGGACTTCAGAATTCAGTGAATCATTCAGCAATATTAGTAAACTTGTTGTCAATGCTCCTGCTCTGAGCCCATATTTTGCTGGGCAGAAATGTGTTATCTCTGTTGATGCCAGCATGGAATAAATACTATTGCCTTTGCCTCTAAGAGTTTACTTAAGGCTGAAAAAAAGTATAGTGTACAGAAAGAAAGGCATTGGACTGTGACTGGGCTGCTCAGAAATTTAAGACCTGTTTGTAGGGCACTTCCTTTGAAATTTACTCTGATCATAAGCCCTCAGTATACTTGTTGATTGGGAATGGTCTGGGTAAAGCATCTGCTTGTCCTTGTACGTTTACTCTCTCAATTACAGGAGTTAGATTTTTCAATCAGGTACCTACGGGTTGGGAAAAAAGTTCATGCAGATTGTCTTTCACGTCTACCATTACCTAATTGTGATGATACTAAATATGAATTTGAGTGTGTTGTGGAACTCAAAGATGCAGTATGTGAGAGTCAGGTAATTGTCTCAGAAAAAGACTGGATGAATGCTACTAATCAAGACAAAGTTTTACTCAAAGTTATGGATATTGTTAAGAAGGGGTGGCCTCCTGCAAACAATCTTTCCCATGCTTTAAGACCATTTGCTCAAATTTCTTTGGAACCTTTCATTGAAAATGGAGACAGCACTAGTAAATGGCTGTTCTGTTCCATCAAACTTGTTAAGAAATACGTTTATTACTTTAACTCACTAAGGCCACTTGGGTATTAGAGCTACATGCAAAAAAATGAAAGAGAACTTTTGGTGGCCTTCCATGAATAACCAAGTCACATCTTTCATTGATATGTGTCCCCATAGTTTAGTTTCTGATAAACATTGGAGAACTGCAGAAAGACCCCTTCACCCAGTGCTTCTACCAGAAAAACCTTGACATAAGGCTTTCTTGGACGTTGCCGGTACGTTCCGTTTATTATCAACTTGCAACAAATTCTTAATTGTATTATTAGAGTACTTCTCTAAATGGATCTATTTTTCTTTTATTGAATCAGCTTCTAATCAGAATGTTTTACTAGTTCTTCAGGATGTTTTTTCCATTGAGGGAACTCCTGAGGAAATTGTAACTGACAATGACACTCATTTCAGTTCCACGCAAATGAAAACATTCCCCTCCAAGTATGATATCAAGCATTTTCAGGTGAAAGAGCCAACAGATATATCAAATAAGGTAACCAATCTGCTTTTGCATCAAGTATAGATGTTAAAACATTTTTGAAAGAAAAAATATCTTTCCATCACTCTACACCACATTCCACCACAGGTTTCACTCCTTTAGAATTATTGAGAGGGAGAAAGTGTAGATCAAAGGTGCTACTTATTTGTTTGGATGATCAGTCTCAAATTAAGCAAAAACAATTGATTTTGGAAAAGAGAGTGCAAATGAAACCGATAAAACAGAAACACTATTATGACACGTTCAAACATACCATAGAGAGATAATTCATTCTAGGCAATTTGGTTCTCATTAAAAAAAACTTTTAAAGTGAGAAAAGGAGAATCTGTTTTCAAGCCTCCTTTCAGGATTGAGCATGTAGGAAGGAATGCTGTATTATTGCAGGGAAAGGGTTGGTGCAGCAAAAGCAGATTTGTAGCAATTACTAATTCTCAATTGGAGATTTTCGAATATACTTGCATTACTCCTAATAAAAATGTCTGTATTTTATGAGGCTCAGGCTACTAAAAATGTTGATGTGTCTTTACAAGATAATACTAATATAGAAACATGATCCGATGCTCCTGTGACAAGGAACAAAGGTTATTCCCACAAAGACCGGCATGACAATGATTATAATATGTTTGTGTCTGATAACTAAACGTTCACGTCTTTGCAGGAGCCAACATCTACTAAAAGAGTTTCCAAGTTACCAGTACGATTCAAAGATTATGAATTAGCATAATGTTTTATCGGGGGAAGATGATGTAGTGTTTACATCCTTATTTGTTGTAGTGTATAACATGTATATTTTATTTAGCTTTCATGTTGGAATAAGTGCCATTCTACTTGTTATGTTCTCTTTTGCTTGACCCTGATGCTATAGTGGCCCACTGCCTTGTGGGGGATCACACAGACGAGAAGTGGATCCCAAGGGCTGGGATTCATGATGGTCTTCTATTTCCTCTGCTCCTCCCCTGTTGTTGTACCAGCAGTCCCTACCCACTCCTATTCCACAAGGCCTGCAAGTGCTTGTTGAGTAGCTTTAAAGGAGCCAACACCATACAACCATACACACTGCTGATGCTGCAATAAGGTTTACCCCTGGGGGAGGATGGAATGGTCAGCCATGTGGTTGTTGGAGTAGGCAGGTATCACAACACTTGGTGGCTTGTTCATTGAGGAAGCACTGTCGTCTTTCCAGGAGGTCCAAGAACTCTATGGCTTACATGGGGGGGAAATCCTGACATATGGTTCTCTTCATGTGGCACTGTGGCAATGCTGGAGGGTCCACAGCCCGGAACCTATGCAACACTCATTACTACATATACTGCACTCAGTGAGCCATGGTGGGCAATTAGTAACATAGTTAAATTGAGCCTTCACTCGGAACGGCCTAAAGGTGATGGCCCACCTACAGTCTGGATTGGAAGAATCTTTGTGATAACCATTCTGGGACTCTGAGTGGCTCAAAGTGCTAACAAATCCCAGGAAAATTCACCTGCAACCCCCAAATACACACAATCCTGCCACAGGGCCTATCTGAGCCCACAATAACTCCACTGCACCTATCCTATGGCTGCATACAAGTGCCCTAAGTGAGGAGCAAACTCAGCAGATGTTGTGCACATGTTCTGCATCTGTGGGACCTTATGACTATTACTGGGACACAATAGTGTCAGACATTTTGTGAGCTTCGGTCAGAGAACAACTGGCCACCACCCAACACCATTTACTCAGCCTGAATTCCTGTCTCAAAACTGGCAAAGTCACAACTTGTTTTAAAGATCTTGCACTCCTCTTGGCCAAAAGAGTAAAAGCATTGCAATAGAAGTTGGGCACTTTCCCCTCAATCCTGTTCTGGCATATTGAACTTGTTGGACCAGGCCCATCCCAGACTTTTTGCCTTTTGCCTCCTTATTTTTCTGGCCTTTGTTGGCTGACATTTTGACTTTGAGAACGTTTTCACTGCTAACCAGTGCTAAAGTACATGTGCTCTCCCTTCCAAAATTGGTATGATTGGCTTATACCTAATTGGCATATTTAATTTACCTATAAGTCCTTTGTAAAGTGGTATCCCTATAACGAGGGCCTGTAAATTAAATGCTACTAGTGGGCCTGCAGCGCTGCTTGCACCACCCACTGAAGTAGCCTGTCAAACCTATCTAAGGCCTGCTAGCGCAGGGCCTGTGTGCACAGTTTTCTGCCACAGGGACCTGGCATCTAAATTTAATTGCCAGGCCCAGAACTCCACTTTTACTGCATGTAAGTCACCCCTAAGGTACACCCTACCTAGCCCTAGGGGCAGGGTGCCGTGTATGTAGAAGGCAGGACATGTGCCAGATTGCGTGGCCTGTCCTGGTAGTGACAAACAGCCTAACTTGGTGCCTCAAGCTGTGAGTGCTGCCTTCTCATAGGTTTGCATTGGAAATGCCCTGCCTTATGTGTCTGGGCAGACTGACAGTTGGGGCTTTGTGCATACTTTTAAGACAGCCTGAACACAGGGAGGGTGGAGCTGTCACAGAGGTGCATCTACATATTGTAAAGCATTCCTAGGCTGAGAGATGGGAGAGGCGGGGCACACCTGCATTTGTAAAGGATGTGCCCTGGCCTTGCACAATAGGGTCATTTACCCCCCCACTGATGTTTGGAGCCTGTGCTGGAGGAGAGAAAGGGCACTCCCAGAACCAGTTGTAACTAGATGGAACCCCTCTCCTCCCCATTGCAAAACACACTGTAAATCTAGTATAAGTACAGGGGATTTTTCCCCACAATTTAGACATCACTTTGGTCATTCTTGGAACTCCAGGAACCTTACCTGGAGCTGGACAGGACGCTGTTGAAAGGACTCACCAGGACCACCTTGGACTGCTGCTGCTGTGCTGAGCTGTGACCTGCCTGGTCACAAGGAGGAACTGCCACAGCTTGCACCCCCTTGTTGTGCTGACCTGCTGCTGGGTTCGCCATCTCTGTGCCCCCTTCTTCATCTGTTGTCTCCAGACGCAGGGTGCTGTGGCCCCTGACCTCTGTAAACTTCCTCCAGCACGAGGAGTGCTGCTGTTGCTGCATAGTGCTTGGGGAACGCTCCTTAGTGACCTTACTGTGCTTTACAAAGTGAGTTTTGCCTGCTGGAGAAATCATTGCTGCATCCCGGGCTACAGATTTGGCCTTGAAAAGCACTCTGTTTATGGCCCCAAATCACTGCCGCAACCCGGGCGTCTGATGAACCTCCAGAGCGAGGATCACGCTCTTTCTAGTGCCCCTGGGGCACGAGAAGACTTAAAGCGGACCAGGCGTGCTCCTGTCGGCACCACCGGGGCACGGTCCGCTCCTTGGAGCACCCCCAGGGCACCAGCCACCTAAACTTTCACCGCGCAGCCCGGGATCCTCCTTATACACTCGCGCACCACATCGGGTGCGGGCGAGTGTCTACTTGAGCCCCAGGAGGGGTCCGATCATCAAAAGCCTCACCAGCAGGACTCATGGGAAGGCACGTGGAGCGCTCCCTTCCCCAATGTCTCTGCCCTCGGAGCAGGACACTCCTCTCTTTTTGAAAAACGGGCATTTGTCTTTCAAAACGGGGAAGGGAGACCTCGACGGAGGCCCCCTTCCTCTCGTGCCAATAACTGTTTGTTGTGCCTCGCCTGGCCCCCACCCCGTAGACAGGGTCTGAGAAGGCCGAGCCAGGCCCCCACCAAAATTGGGGGCCCTCGTAGGGGCCTGTTTACAATGAGGAGAGGGTGCCAACCGCCCCTCTTTCCTATGCCCCCTATGCTCCTCTTTTAGGCACGAGGAGTGCCTCTTCGTCTCATAAACAGGTACTTTACAGGAGATATTGGCTCCAGGAGCCTAGTATAGACCTTGGGGGGTTTATAGGTTTCCTACCTGCTTTGGTGACATTACATATATGTGCTGAAGTTCCTTTTATGGGCATGCCATGCTGATGTGTATTTTTTATGACTTGTGATATGCACTCTAATGTTCCTTTTATGGATATTTATGAGGTATTCATGACAAATGCATAGAATTCTTACTGTAATTCCTGGTTACTGCTTATGTTGCAGAATCCTGTGTACTTACGTGTTCTAATGTGACAACTGCGTATTCTTGCAGAGTATTAGTAACTTGTGTAACATTCTGACACCTGCTAAAGTAGCAGGGTATTATTAACGTGTAATGTTGGTCTAATTATGTTTTGTGCAATACAGTTTATTTTTACATAGCTCAGTGTTGTGTTTACATTGTGGTGTACATTTTGCGTCACGTGTGTTGTGTGTGTTGTGCAAATGTTTTACACATTGCCTCCAGGTTAGGCTTGACTGCTCATGCCAAGCTACCAAGGGGGTGAGCAGGGGTTATCTTGGACGTGTAACTCCCTTGCCCTCACTAGAGTGGGTGGGTTCTGCCTGGTTTGGGTGCATACCCTAGCCAACCAGAAACCCAATTTCCAACAGAACTGTTCAAATGGGTGCAAGCAGAGAGCACTGCACACCACAGAGAAGAATACTGAGGACTGCAGAAATTTCCCCTTGCAGACCACAGGGACTCGATCATCTGTGATTTCATGCCCCAGACAACAGATGACTCCCAGGCTCTTAATGCACTCATGCTTAAATTGACACCGGAACACCACCTCACCTACCACTGGTAAATAGAAATGGCAGTTTAAAACTGCACTACAGGCATTAGTGGCTGGCACCATGGGTGCTGCAGGCCCACTAGTAGATTTTAATTTGCAGGCTCAGGGTACAGGTAGTGCCATACACTAGGGACTTGTATGCAAATTAAATGTGCCAACCTGTGTAGGCCAATTTTGCAACGTTTTAGGGAGAGAGCACATGCAGTTTAACTTTGGCTAGCAGTGGAAAAGTGCAAAAAGCCAACAAAAACGAATTTCAGAAAACAAGAGGGGTGAAGGCAATATGTTTGGGGTGACCCTGTAGAGAGGGCCAAGCCCAAAGGGAAAGTTTTCATAGATGGAAAGAAAATGAAAGGAAAAACTAAAATATTTACTTGAGCAAATATCTCAGTAGTAAGACTCAGCACCAAGCAGGCACCCTCGGTCTCAGTCTGTATTATAGACAATAACCAGTAACCTGATCTTCACGATACTACAGTGTAATCCTCCCAGCTATCCTTTGGACCTACATCCAACTGCAGTGGAAGTCTGCCCAAACAGTTTGCTGCTCTGTTTTAAGTCCGAGGATGTACTGTATCTGTACATAATGAGAAGTCTGTTAAGATGACTCCCCAGTGGAGGCACACAGTGTGACCTTCTGTTCCAGAGCGAGGTTATGTCATGACATCTAGAGGCATACATTGTAAACGAAAAAAGGAGCGCAAGGGAAGACTTTTCAGCCAAATTTCCAGTCACATACACGCGCACCTGGGTGCACACTTATAACAACATCAAGACAGTAAAATGCTCTCCTCAACTGCACAATGTTGGTGATCCATCTTTATAAACCAGCTGAGGCTTAGTGCAGAGGCACTACCAATCATGCGATGTTCAGTAGAGAAAATCTGCTTTAAACATGAATTGCACTGTGGGTTTGTAGCTCTCCAGGCCTGCTGAGAACTTATTGACAAAACTGTGAAGTAATCATCGCAGATTCGAGAGGAAAGACAGGTCTTTATTGGAGCCCTGGTGCATGCTCCTTCCTTCTGCCAGAGCAGAGGAACTCTACTGAAAAGTCTTGAAAAAAACATTCTACACAATGAATATAAAAGCATTACACAGACAACAGTACACCACTTACATAACTGGTTCCAGAATATCCCAATACCATGGCTGCTTCCTTTTAGCCCTGGAAATAATAAGAATGCCTGCCCAGGTCATTGATATCTGTGCTAGTCTTACAATGTGCTTTGCATGTTGCAGGAATACATTTTCTTGATACTGTGTTGCTTCTAATTTTTCAGTGTTCCTAAATAGTGCGCATGTTAATGTTTTGACTAGTGACACAGTTTGACCATATTCCTTTTTTCAATATTTTTGCTGTCTGTTGCCCAATCAATGACTTCCATTCATCTGAAAAAAAAGTAGTAGCTTGAAACAAACATCAATTTGTCTGAAAGGTAGACTATGAGCTACTTACATTGTGAACTATAGTATAGCCACATCTCAGTTATCACCAGCAAGAAACACCCTTCTAGTATATAACAGCCACTCATGCCATGTTCTATTTTGTGAGGAGAATTGGGAGTTACAAAGGCCTCTGGCTCGGCTTATCTACCTTCACTCCACTTTTTAATGTAGTGGTGTGTTGAAATATGATTTAGAACAGTGAGATCTGACTTTTAAATATCTTTATGCAAACACAGTTGTTATCATAATGCCATTACTGTATTTTTGCATGTTCAGTTGTTTGTGTTCCATGCTGTGTCATCTAGTGAACTTGTGTTTACCTTATCTTGCTTGTTGCTACTCTTGGTCCTCTAGTTTCTACCTTCTCTCATCAAAATTATCCTTCTTTATGTTTTCCTCACACATGATAGTCCTTTCCACATTTTCCTTCTTCATTTTCAAGACATTTCGGGCCGTATTTATACTTTTTGGCGCACAACTGCGCCAACGCAGTTGTGCGTCAAAAAATGTAACGCCGGGTAACGCCATTCCAAAGCGCCATGCGGGCGCCTTATTTATGGAATGACGTTAGCCGGCGGAGCTGCCTGGTGTGCGTAAAAAAAAATGACTTACACCAGGCAGCGCCGGCGTAGGGGAAAATGGAGCTTCGGCGCCAAAAAATGGGGCAAGTCAGGCTGAGGCAAAATTTTCGCCTCAACCCGATTTGCGCCATTTTGTTTTACTCCCAACCCCCATTGAAATGACTCCTGTCTTAGCAAAGACAGGAGTCATGCCCCCTTGCCCAGTGGCAAGTGGCATGTAGGGGGGCACAAATCAGGCCCCCCTATGCCACAAAAAAAAAAAATACTTACCTGAACTTACCTTAAGTTCCCTGGGATGGGTCCCTCCATCCTTGGGCGTCCTCCTGGGGTGGGCAAGGGTGGCAGGGGGTGTCCCTGGGGGCATAGGAGGGCACCTCTGGGCTCCTTCCGAGCCCACAGGTCCCTTAACGCCTGCCCTGACCAGGCGTTAAAAAATGACGCTAAAGCGGCTGGATGTCATTTTTTTTGACCCGCCCACTCCCGGGCGTCATTTTTGCCCGGGAGTGTAAATACGGCGCACATGCCTCAGAGTCATTTTTTAGACGGGAACGCCTACCTTGCATATCATTAACGCAAGGAAGGTGTCCACGCTAAAAAATGACGCAAACTCCAAGATCTTTGGCGCTAGACGAGTCTAACGCCAAAGTATAAATATGGAGTTAGTTTTTGCGTCGGATTTGCGCAAAAAAAAACGACGCAAATCCGGCGCAAACAGAGTATAAATATGCCCCTTCATGTTAGACGAAGGTGACATTTTTAGGGCGTAAAATTCATTTGTAGGTAAGGTTTTTCTCTGTTATGTCATGTCATGCTCTAATATAAGGAACATCAATTAATTCGTGACAGTCAATTACACAGCTAGTCTACTTTAGTTGATTCACAACATCTCGTAATTTTATATGTGTAAACTCCTAGTATAAAATGAAATAATTAGGGCATTGGCTACTGAGGTGTTTAAGGGATAAATATGTTGGTGAGTAAAAAAACACAGTCAAGACCGCTCAAGAACTCAATGAACAATACACCGTGATTTACATTATTTTCTCTCACTGGTATTCAAGGAATTACTTGGAGCTACGCAGGAAATCTTAACTTCAATCAATAAAGAGTGAGTGTCACTATTGAAGGGTTCTGGATATAATCCTAAAATAAGAGAAAATACTCGTAATGGATTCAGAATTTATCTTGTAGAAAACGGTGGTGCTAGAGTTAGTTTGCAATGGTCTTTACACCATCGATTTTAATTGCAGCCAATAAATGCGGCGAAGTCAGTTTCCCTTGATATTCATGTAAAAGGCTCAGCATCAAGGGTAGTTCCCCAGCACAATTTACTTTAGGTTTGTACGGTCCATTCTAATATTAAAACAGCAATAACTGAGCTGCCAATATTTAATGAACATACTATGAGGGTAATATATTCTCCCTCAAAAAATGGACAAGGTTTGCATTAAAACTGTATCCCATCTGCATAATCCTAGAAATATAACTCTGAATGAATGGGTTGACACATGGAAAAGCAAAGAAAATGAAGGAAAGGGGTGACTATGATGCTCGCTGTGGAACTCTACCTGTCAGGATTTAATATGAGGGAATGCAAATTTGCAGGGAGGGCATGTGCATTGCTGGTAAAAAAAAGAGTTTACAATGTCTACCTCACCAATGTGCAAATATTGTGTCAAAAGCAGTCATTGTTTTCCAAAGGACTCATGTTCCAACATTGGTGTTACCCATCTCAAACCTTACGTTATTTGCTTTGGCAGTTATTATTATTATTCAGTCTCAGGGGTTGGATGCAAAACAACTTGACAGGGTAAAAAGTATCAAGAAAACCTTCACACACATAGCCACATTGCTGGTTGTAGGAAAGTATAATTTTCTTGGCACGTTACTGCCAATTTCTGCAATTATGTCAGTGTGTTTTGCCTGTCTCACTGGGATCCTGCTAGCCAGGACCCCAGTGCTCATAGTTTGTGGCCTATATGTGTTGTCAGTATGCTTGGCTGTGTCACTGGAGTTTTGCTAACCAGAACTCCAGTGCTTGTGCTCTCTCTGTGTACCAAATTTGTCACTATAGATTAGTGACTCCATATTCCAATTCTGATTGGCACACTGGACCCCCCCTTATAAGTCCCTAGTATATGGTACCTAGGTACCCTGGGCTTTGGGGTTCCAGGAGATCCTTTTGGGCTGCAGCATTTCTTTTGCCACCCATAAGGAGCTCATACAAACCTTTATTCAGGACTGCCACTGCAGCCTGAGTGAAATAGTGCACACACTATTTCACAGCCTTTTTTCACTGCACCAGGTAACTTATAAGTCACCTATATGTCTAACCTTCCTTTACTGAAGGCTAGGTGCAAAGTTACTGTGTGTGAGGGCACCCTTGCACTAACAAAGGTGCTCCCACGTTGTCCAGGGCCAATTTCTTGCGGTGCAGGGACACCATTATAAGCGTGCACAACATATGTCAATACATATATGTAGCTTTACAATGGTAACTCCGAATATGGCCATGTGAGGTGTCTAAGATCATGGAATTGACCCCCTAATCCAAATCTGGTATTGGGGGGGCAATCCCATGCACCCTGGGGGCTCCACCTTGGACCCCCAGTACTGCCAAACCAGCTCTCTGAGGTTTCCACTGCAACCCCAGCTGCTGCCACCTCACAGACTTGTTTCTGCCCTCCTGGGAATTGAGCAGCTCAATCCCAAGAAGGCAGAACAATGCATTTCCTGCACCCTCTCCCATTGAAAATAGGTATTACAGGCATGGGAGCGGTATGCTCCCAGAGCCTTTGGAAATGCTTTGAAGGGAACAAAGGGTGCCCTCCTTGCATAATCCAGTCTACACTGGCTCAGGGACCCCCAGCCCCTGTTCTGGTGCGAAACTGGACAAAGGAAAGAGAAGTGACCACTCCCCTGTCCATCACCACCCTAGGGGTGGTGCCCAGAGCACCTCCAGAGTGTCCCTGGCATTAGCCATCTTGGATTCCAAGGTGTGGGGATCCTCTGGGGACCTCTGACTGGCCAAGTGCCAGCAGTTGAGGTCAGAGACCACTCCTGCCTGATAGGTGCATACCTGGGTAGGTAGACAAACCCCCTCTCAGGGCTATTTAGGGTCTCTCCTCTGGGTGTTTCCTGAGATTCGGTTTGCAAGATTCCTCCAGGACTCTTCTGCAGCCTCTGATTCAGCTTCTGACCGTCGGATCAACCACAGACTGCTCCAGGAACTGCTGTAACTGCAACAAAGGATCCAGGAAGACTCCCGTGACCTGCAACTTCAGCTCAAGCCAGCAATTGCAAACATTTCCAAGGTGTGCATGCTCTGAGGACTGCCTTTCTTCACCCTGCACCAGAAGAACTGAAGGAATCTCCCGTGGAGTGACGTAGTCACTTCCCTGCTTTGGCAGACACCTCTCTGCGACGACAACCAGTACTCTGGGACTCCTCTCCTCTTGACAAGTTTGATCCCTGGAACACAGGTGGTGGACTGAAGTGACCACGACTGTCCAAAGGTCTAGCTGTCCAAATTTGGTGGAGGTAAGAGCTTGCCTCCCCATGCAGCAACAGTACCCCTGCACACTGTGTCTTCTGCAGCTCCTTGGGCTTCTGTGCACTTCTTCCAAAAGTTCTTTGTGCACACTATAGCCCAGGTCCCCAGCACTCCATCCTGTGACGCAGAGCTCTCTGAGTTGTTCTGCGGCGAGGTGGGATCCTCCAGTGTAGTGCCTGAGGTGCTGAGAGCCCTCTCTGGCTCCTCAGTCTATGTTGAGACCCCCAGGTCCCTCCTAGGTCCAGGGAGCTCCTCTTTGACACAAACTGCGTACTTGCGTGAACCAAGGCTTGTTGGCATATTCCAGGGACGCAAACAGCCTGCATCCAACAACTCGACGTGGGACATCTCCTGCACCAAGCAGGAACCCACAGCTATCTTCTTTGGTATATTTCTGTATTTTTCTTCCAACCGGAGAATCTAATTTTGCACCTTCTTCCAGTTGGGCAGGGGCTCCTGTTCTTCCTGGACTCTTCATCGACTTCTGGACTTGGGTACATATTTATGCTCTGTTTGCACCGGATTTGCGTAATTTTTTTTTACGCAAATCCGGTGCAAACTCAACTCCATATTTATACTTTGGCGCTAGACCGGTTCAGCGCTAAAGTTATGAAGTTCGAGTCATTTTTTGTACGTGAAAACTTACCTTGCACTAATGACATGCAGGGTAGGCATTCCCGTGCAAAAAATTACTCTGAGGCATGTGAGCCTTATTGATACTCCAGCATCATTTTGACGCACAGGATGAGGCGGGCCTTAAAAAATGGCACCCAGCCGTATGTGCGCCGGTTTTTAACGCCTGGGTCAGGGCAGCCGTTAAATGACCTGTGGGCTCATTTCCGTGGTCTCTGACCATGGAAGCAGTCCACAGGTGCCCTTCCCTTCCCCTAGGTACACCCCCTGCCACCCTTGCCCACCCCTGGAGGACACCTATGGATGGGGGGGACCCATCTACGGTAAGTAGAAGTAAGTAATTTTTTTTGTTTTTTTAGGTGGCATAGGGGGGCCAAACTTGGGCCCCCCTACATGCCACTGTGCCCAATGTGAATGCCCAGGGGACAGAAGTCCCTTGGGCATGGCCATTGGGCAGTGGGGCATGACTCCTGTCTTTGCTAAGACAGGAGTCATTTACATGGGGGTTGTGCGTCAAAAAATGACGCTAGTCAGGTTACAGTCATTTTTTTTTTACTCTAACCTGACTTGCACCATTCTTTGATGCACAACCCCAAGTCTTCCCTTAGCCTCCGCTGCCCGGTTAGAGTCATTTATTTTGACGTTAACCAGGCCGCAGAGCCGGCTACCGTCATTCCTTAAATAGGACGCCCCGCTGGCGCATTGGAATGGCGGTAGCCGGCGTTAAACTTTTTGACGCAAACCTGCGCTGGCACATGTTTGTGTCAAAAAGTATAAATGTAGGTCTTGGTCTCCTCTCTCCACATGTGTTCAGGTCCAGGAATCCATTGTTGGTTGCTTGCAGTCTTGCTTGGTTCTTGCATAATTGTTCATCACAACTTGTAGTGTGTTCTGAGGAAACTTGCTGTACTTTACGCCTGCTTTCCTGGGCTCTGGGGTGGGGTACTTTACTTACCTTTGGTGTTTCCCTACACTCCCAGTTCCCCCTACACACTACACTTGCCTAGGGGGGAATTCGACATTCACATTCCACTATTTTAGTATACGGTTTGTGTTGCCCCTAGGCCTATTGCAATCTATTGTATTTTCAACGGTTTGCACTGTTCTATGACTGTTTACTTACCTGATTTTGGTTACAAGTGTATATATTGTGTATAATACTTACCTCCAGAAAGAGTATTGCCGCTAAGATATTTTTGGCCTTGTGACACTAAAATAAAGTACCTTATTTTTGGTAACACTGAGTATTGTCTTTTATTGTGTATAAGTACTGTGTAACTATAGTGGTATTGCAGGAGCTTTGAATGTCTCTTAGTTCAGGCTTGGATGCTCTGCTACAGCTACCCCTAGACAGCCTAAGCTGCTATACACTGACAACATTTCACTAATAAGGGATAACTGCATCTGGCATAAAGTGTAAGTACCTTAGGTACCCACTACAAACCAAGACAGTCTCCTACACTGGTGACTTCTGATCGACATGACCCACCCCATTCTTGGCATAGCATGTCTGTAGATTTTATTGTAGAAGTACCCAAATTACCCAAAACAAAAAGAGCAGTTTGATGTGATACTAGTAGTCATAGATCACTTAGCAAAGATGGCTAATATTACATCATTGAAAGGATTACCCTCTGAAGTTAGATTGGCATCCATGTCTTCACAACACATAGTTAAAATATTCCACCTAACAAACTTACACAATTTGGGAGGAGCTAAAGGGGTGGGGTAAACTGACAGGAATACCTTTGCACGTTCAGCATGTTGCTGGTGACTACTATGTTTCCATGAGGAAACTCCACGTTGTAGTGTAGGGGTCCAGCCTTCTGCAGAGGGCCAAAACATCCTGTTGCTGCTTCACGTGGCAAGGTAGGTTCGGTGCTTGACTTCCAACATCTTCACCATATTTCTTGTGTGTGTGATTTTAGGAAAGGATTCAGTGAGCACGCTTCCCCAATTCCATTCCTATTTTTTTTCCGTCATCAATGGTCTATAGTTGTTGGACAGTGTTCTTTTTGCAGGGCTACCGGTCAAGTTATTTGTGGCGACTTAAGCTACACAGGTAAAAAAGTTTATATGGCCTAATTAGTATTAGGTTGATTTATTCCTGTGTTTAATTTTACCTGTTTTCTGTGCTTAAGTACATCCTCTCTGTCTTGATCGGATGAGATATAGTCAGAGGAATATAGAGGGTTGTGTTCAGTCCATTGTTTTCAATGAGAACCCATTGTAACTTTGGAAGTGGACATATTGTTGTTGAATTTACTCTCATCAGGTATTTACTTGGGATGATAGCATAGGAGGTGTTGGGTGTTGTTGGGAGCCTCACCTTTTATAGTGAGGTATTTACTTGAGTATGGTAGCACAGACTGTGTTGGGTGTTGTTG
Organism: Pleurodeles waltl; assembly: GCF_031143425.1. Taxonomy (NCBI): domain Eukaryota; kingdom Metazoa; phylum Chordata; class Amphibia; order Caudata; family Salamandridae; genus Pleurodeles; species Pleurodeles waltl. The sequence goes on along the minus strand of NC_090440.1, from coordinate 1,488,607,399 downwards.
TGAGCCTCGCCTTTCATAGTGAGGTATTTACTTGAGTATGGTAGCACAGACTGTGTTGTATGTTGGTTTGAAACTCACCTTCAGTTGTGAGATATTTATTTGTGTATGGCAGCATAGAAGGTGCTTAACACTGGTCTTTAATGTGTAGTTTTAGTCGCTCTTCAGTCCCTTTAAAATCCACCAGTTGTAAGGCATATTGTTACCTTCGGGGTCAATACTATTTCTGTTGCCGTACTTAGGGATTCTGTCACTAGTACATTACTGAGTCACCATTTCCCTACCTTTATGGTGGAGCCTTGATCCATTTATTCTTAGGAAACCACCTTTTTATATACCTAGGCCCATATTTATGGGCTTTTGGTACAGGGCAGTGAAGCAAGTCTCCTTGCTGCGCTGCCTGTGCCAAAGGGAAAGGGCATGAATGCACCATGTTTAAGCAATACTGTGCATTCCTGTCCTTTCCTCTGTGCTGGTGCCGTTGTGGCAGACTAGCACCAACATAGGCACTGTTGCACCATGGTGCAAGGGTGTCTGCATTGTAGGCAGAATATAGCACAGAGTAACATCAGAGATGGAGAGGTGTCATGAATTGAATAGAGTATTGAGCCTGCAGTGTAGGGTCCTGTTTCAATGCTGTAGGGGCCAGTTTTCCTGTTGGGGACCTTCCAGCCCAGCTCCTACTTGCAGGTTTCTAAATAAACAATGCAAAAGCAAACGATTTAAAAGCATGCTTAAAGTGTACTTTTTTCCTCTGTTTTTTATAGAACGAAATGCCCTGCAGTCAGTCATGCCCTGTTGGGAACCACAAAGCGGAGGAGAGCCAATGACGATCATCCTATGCATTATGTTTTCACAAACCCTGCCCCTAAAGAAGTTCTCAAAAATGAACTTTGTTCCGGCTTACTTAATTAGTAAATTACAGTCCGTATTGTATGATATTTTAGGGGTACAATGCACCTGCTCCAACCATCTGTTTATCCAGAACCTTTAATGATATAATATTGGTAAGATAAGACAAGTGTGAGTGTACTCCTGAGAGAGGTCTGTGTGTTCTTGCTGGTGACATGGTTAAATCAGCAGAAAATAGCAGAAAGGAATAGCAGCCTAGTCCACAGTAGTGTTTGTATTATTAGTTCACAGATTTAAATGAATGTTATTTTTGCAGAGATACTTTTGTAATTTGCAGAGCACCATTTACATTACTGGTAACATTGCACAGCGAATCATGCGCCTGCTAAACACAGCTGCTGGAAGCTTATAAAAAATAATTCATTTTTTATTCTAAGGCATAAAAGATGATTCAGTTGGGTAATAAATACTTACTATTAAATGTGAAAAAAGTCAGTTCGGGTAATGTGCTATATAATTGATTATTATTTGTGCAAGAACAAGCAGACATACCGGATTCCTGTAAAGAGTGCAGATTAATCTTCATTTTATATAACCTGAGAAATTAATTTAAAAAGTTCACATCTCATGTTTTGTGAAGTAACATGGTGTTTCTTTAATTCTCTCTCTTACTCCCGGAACATCTTAAATAATTTGGGGGCCCTGGGCCACATGTGTTTTGGTGGTCAGAACAGTTTTGAATTTATGAGTCAATTTCAGCTCTTTTGTGCTCCTTGTGGCCAGGTCCTTCACAGTGCACAGACACACTGGTCAAAATCTGCTTATATCTAATATTCAAGGATAGTGACTGTGTGCTTTCACTATTGTAACACAGCAGCAGCTTACTAACACTACTGAAATAATCTCTGTGACACCCTCCCATTTTTCATATGTGAGGTCCTGTTTTTATCTAAAAGAAACATTTTTATGGAGGTTGCCTGAAACACAAACACAAGGTTTCTCTACAAAATGTCTGTAATAGACTCTCACACATTGCACACATTAAAAATAAATTAAAGAAGAACAGTATTTAAAACAATCTGTTTAAGAATTTTTCAGGTTCATCAGGTCACCACACTCTGCAGAACAGATCTGCCTTGATTGGAGGCACTCTAAAAGGTCCTGGTACAGAGCCCACTTTCCCCATGCCTTAAAACGTCTGTTTGACTCTGGTGGTAAAATGTGCTCTGGTACAACACTTTGCATGTTGGTAAATTTCAGATTCATACTATACAGTTTGTGAATAGCACTTTGTAGCAAGTTTTGTAGTCTTATTGTAGCACTACAAAATGTACTACAAAGTGCAGGTTATGAATCAGGCTACACATTTTTAATATTTTGCTTTAAAAATAGTATTGATAGGGAAGCACAAGCTTACTATGCTTTGCTCCACATACATGAACCTTTGACGATATATAACTGCAACATACTTGTAAAGTTAGGAAAGTGTATATCTATCATTACATACCAACTGCTACAATATGTTGTCCATATTTTGCTACAGTGTTCTTGTATTCATGGTCCATCTGTGAAGCTCCTTTCCTAAGTGCTGTACAGTCACCCCATAGGTAGTGTGAGAGATATGCCCTACACAAATGTGTGAAAACTTGTCAATTTAATCTTATTTGTTTACTTAGGTATTTGTTTGGCAGGTTCCTTGAACTAGGCTTCTGTTGGCTGTTCTATTGCCAAAAACAAATATTAAATCCTTAGCAACAATATGCTCACCAGTTGCAATTCTACACTATACCCGACGAAAGATATTCACGGTACAAAGGAGCATTACTCAAGATATTCATTTGCATTCAGCATCTAAAATTCAGATGAGAGACATTAGAATGCCAATAAAATGAATGGGCATTGGTGCATTATCTTCTTCTACAATGGTTATTGTCAAATATTTGTGTAGACTTGGGAGATCAATTCTTCACAACTCTTTTGAAAAAAAAAAGTTGTACACAGCATATTAATAAAGGAAAAGAATGTAAAATAGAAGGACAGATTGTGGTTTAATTTTACTATAATGTGTTATTTATTATGCACTTGGCACAGAGCGAACTGTATGATACAACCTATACACAACAGTGTCAACAGAAAACATAGCACTGGCTAAAATCATAAAGTCAGTGATTTAATACTTTCATTAAGTCTTTAATTGATACATGTCTCACTAAATAAATAAAAAATGGTTCCAAATGATAGGTCCTAAGACAAAGAACCTCTGATTACCCAGGACCCATATTTGGTTCCAGAATGTGCCAAAAGAAATAGTTGTCAGTGCAGAGTGAGTTCCTAGAACAACAAGCAAAAAAATTGACATAGTGCCATGCAAATATTTGTGGACGCAGGTCAGGATCTTAAACTTCCCTTTTGCCTTTAATGGCAAGCATTCTAAATTCTATCCCTGATAGAAAATTTTGTCTAATTTCTTCCTGTCAAAGATTAAATGAACTGTGGTATCTTGGACACGTTGAAGCCCTGACTCTTTTTAATCCCACTCAGGGCATTCCTGTAGTCATTTTTTAAAATAATTAGGACCACATCCATTAACTGATGCATGTTGCCTGCAAATAAGTGGATGTTGGTTTGTTGCAGTTTGAATAAGAAATCCATAATCATTTTGTTAATGTGATAACCTAATGCTAAAACAGCATCCCAGAGGACATACAGATTTTTTCTTCTAGCTGAGAGCTTCTGTGTGATGCCAAAACTGAAGTTGCCTGGGTACAAAGAGTGTGAATTTGTTTTAAATGATTAGGGTTCAGTAGCATCGCCATTGTTTTCAATTCATTCTATTCCTGCAAACGGGCAATTCCTAAGTAAGCTTAAGAACAATTTAGCAATTACTCTTATAGGTTCAGTACCACCAGATGGAACAACATTTTGTACTGATATTATTAAGGCCTTCGGGACAGATTAATTTACATGATGGCTTAAGACAGATATTCAATGAAATGGAAAGAGTGATATCCCTTGTGGAATACTACAACCATAGCTTTATGGAGATGAATACAAAAGTTCCAAACTATACACATTGAGGGTCTCATTCACAAACCTAAATGTACATGTGAATAAATCATATCATGTAAATCTATTCTTATACTTTGTAGTAAATGTACCACTTTTGGCTGTTCACCTGTGTAAATTTACTACAAATTGTAGGCTTACATGTCTCCACCTCTTGGAATGGAGGTTGACCCTAATGTTTGCATATAAAGTTACGACTAGTAACCTTTCGCCTATAGATTTAGTTCTCTGCTACCTGTGCAGAGATCTCCCTATGCTAAAGTATAGGGACATTTGCAAAGTTTGCTAACATTTAGAAAAAATAAGTAACAATGTTTTATGCTAATTACTGATATACATTAATGGTGTATCTTCGTTTTTAATGTAACAAACAGTAAAAAAAAACTGCAGCACTATTAAGATAATTTGAGTAAAATATTGAAATAATTAAAACACAATACATTAAATATTTTTAAACACTTTGTTAAATTAAATCCTATCTAATGTAAAATGTTTATATGTATACATTTTGTTGGATATTACAGCTACAAATATCATTAGTTTCACTTATCTTTTGAAAAGTTACATTTATTTTTCAATTTTTTTAATAAATTATTTGATCATAAAAATCATAATATAATGTGTAATTCTTCTTCACAAAGGGCCTAATTCACACAGTTAAACTTACAATTTTGTGTAAGTTTATGATTGCTTGGTATTCAGAAAGAGATTTATGAGTAGTAGATATACAAGTGTGGAGACCTCAGCGGACAGTCCTATCTTTTTATGTCATATCAATACAGGACTGCTGCACCAATCCACGTACTGGCAGTCTAAAAACCACCAGCGTCACGGTGATGGTCGGATCGCCATGGCTGTAGTGGTCTGACCACCACATTGCAAAGTTGGCGGGCAGATCCACCAACCTACCACTGTCTCCACCAGCATCAGTGATCCCGATGGACTGACGGCAGTCCTGGTTGTAAGGGCAGCACTGAACTGAGCACGGCCCTGCTGATTACAACCTTGTTCTCCTACTCTTGGTCTGACCGCCATGAAAAGGCTGGTGGGGAACAAGAGCAGGGGGCCAAAGAGGGGACCCCCGCACTGCCCCTGCCTATGGCAGGGGGAGGAGCAGTGAAGGGGTCCCTCTGCCCACCACCCTTGAAATGAGCACTGTGTGCTGTGCAGGCAACATTGCTGCCAACTCAATTATAATCCAGGAACAATGCTGCTGCACCTTCCACTGAGTTGATGGGTGGAAACCATGGTTCCCGTCCACCAGCCCAGTGGGAAAGTTGTAAATTTAGTGGCACAGACCTTGAACTGATTAGCCAATTAATCATTTCCTATGCCAAAACTTTACATGAGGGACAGTGGACATTAGGAGAAGCCCTATACCTGGGAGTAGGTGCCGTACTGGATGGTACAACCTTTTAACTGTATCTCTGTTTGAACATTATTTTGTTTTGCAGGACATTAAAGTATTTTTTTATTTCACTAAGGTAAGCACAATGCTGGACAATATGTTGTTGTGCTGTTGGTTGATTATTAAGCTCCTTGGTCTTGTGCTCTGAGAAATACAACAGATACATAATGTCTATCAAATTTAAATAACTGCTTTCATTTAAATATGAATATTGTTTTATATTCCCATAAGTTGAGTACATCAAATGTGTTTGCTATTACAGTGTTAATAATCACAATAAAAGAAAAATATTTTTTAAAGTGTTTTTTTCTACTTTTGGAGATTATCTCTTTGAGAACTTGTGAAGATATACCTGAATATATGAATCTAAGAAGTCAAGTTGACTAACACTAACATTTGGAGTGCAGTCACTATCATACCAACTTATTTTCAGAAAGTTGCCTAAATGTTCAATTTTACCTAATACTGAGTGTGGTATTGAGGGAACAGTAACTGAGAACTGAGGGAGAAGCTGAGTCAGCCACTGTGTGCTATGCAAGCAAGGTAACTGGTTTAAGACCAGGCTAAATCAACACTTATCACATTCTCTGTATGTCTATATTGAATCCTTGACATTGGGACAGGATTGTTGATGAGATAGTGTAGGAGGCTTGCCTGGCTTATAGTGGGTGCGTGATGGTACTTACACCTTGTGCCAGGTCCAGTTATCCCTTATTAGTAGATTAGTAGTGTTCTAGCAGCTTAGGCTGATAGAGGTAGCTATAGCGTAGCAGCTTTGGCTGAACTAGGAGACATGCAAAGCTCCTACTATACCACTTAAATTATATAGCACTATATCATAAGAATCACAATACTCAGTGTTACTAAAAATAAAGGTACTTTATTTTAGTGGCAATGTGCCAAAAATATCTCAGAGCATATACTCCCTTGGGATGTAAGTAAAATACATAAAATATACACACAAACCAAAATCAGGTAAGTAAACAGTTAGAAAAGTAGTGCAAACACTGTAGAATACAATAGGATATAATAGGCCTAGGGGCAACACGAGCCATATACTAAGAAAGTGGAATGCCAACCACTTAGGGACCCCTTGCCTAGTGTAGTATGTAGAGGGTCGCTGGGAGTGTCAGAAAACAATAAGGGTGTCCAAGATACTCCACCCCAAGACCATGAAAAGTGGGAGTAGAGTGACCCTACTTCCCCAGAAACACACTAAAGTCGTGATAGGAGATTCTGAAAAGACCACAACAGACTGCAAAGCACTGAAAACTGATACCTAGACCTGAGGACCTGTAAAGGAAGAGGACCAAGTCCAAGAGTTACGAAACTGTCCATGGGGGCAGGAGCTCACTAAACCCCAGATGAAGGTGGAAAATGGCTGCCTCTGGGTGGAACAACGGAAGGTTCTAGGAACTTCTCCTTTGCACAAAAGATGTCCCATGGAGTGCTGGAGGATGCAGAGTTGTTTTTTCGGAGAAATACTACAAACAAGCTTTGCTAGCTGCAAACGTTGTGGTTGAAGAAAAAGGGTGCTGCCCGGGCCCAAGAAGGACCAGGAGATCGCCACTTGGAAGAGGAGACAGAGGGGGCCCTCAGCAATAAAAAGAGCCAATGCAGAAGAAGGCAGACCCCACATAAGTACTTGAACACAGGTTCAAGAAAACTGAGCATGGCGGTCATCTCAACACTACAAAGGAGGGTCCCACGAAGCCAGTGGTCAACTCAGCGAGTTGAGCAATGCAGGACGAAGAGCTGGGGCCCTGGGCTATGCTGTGCATGAAGGATTTCTTGCAAAAGTACACAGAAGCCCTAGCAGCTGCAGTTCACACAGTACACACAATTACTGTCTGGCGAGGGGAGGCAAGGACTTACCTCCTCCAAATTTGGACAGATGGACCACTGGACAGTCAGGGTCACTTGGATCCAGCACTCGTGTTCCAGGGACCATGCTTGTCATGATGAGAGGGGACACAGAGGACCGGTGAAGCTGAAGTTTGGGGCCTGCGTTAGCAGGGGGAAGATGCTGTCAACCCACAAGAGATTTCTTCTTAGCTTCCAGTACAGGTGGAAAGCAGACAGCCCCCAGAGCACGCACCACCAGGAAACAGTCAAGAAAGCCGGCAGGATTAGGCGCTACAATGTCGCTGGTAGTCTTCTTGCTACTTTGTTGCAGTTTTGCAGGCATCCTGGAGCAGTCAGCGGTCGATCCTTGGCAGAAGTCGAAGAGGGAGACGCAGAGGAACTGTGGTGAATTCTTGCAAATCGTTATCTGAGAAAAAGCCCACAGGAGAGACGCTAAATAGCCCTAAGAGGAGATTGGCCACCTAGAAAGGTAAGGACCTATCAGGAGGGGTCTCTGACGTCACCTGCTGGCACTGGCCACTCAGAGGCCTCCATTGTGCCCTCACACCTCTGGATTCAAGATGGCAGAGGTCTGGGACACACTGGAGGAGCTCTGGGCACCACCCCTGGGGTGGTGATGGACAGGAGAGTGCTCACTCCCCTTTCCTTTGTCCAGTTTTGCACCAGAGCATGGGCTGGGGGTTCCCTGAACCAGTGTAGACTGGCTTATGCAAGGAGGGCACCATCTGTGCCCTTCAACGCATTTCCAGAGGCCTGGAGAGGCTACTCCTCTCAGGCCCTTAACACCTATTTCCAAAGGGAGAAGGTGTAACACCCTCTCTCAGAGGAAATCCTTTGTTCTGCCTTCCTGGGACTGGGCTGCCCAGACCCCGGGAGGGCAGAAGCCTGTCTGTGGGTTGGCAGCATCGGTAGCTGCAGTGAAAACCCCAGAGAACTGATTTGGCAGTACCCGAGGTCCATGCTGCAGCCCCAGGGATGCATGGGATTGGCACCCCAATACCATATTTGGCATGGGGGACAATTCCATGATCTTAGACATGTTACATGGCCATATTCGGAGTTACCATTGTGAAGCTACATATAGGTATCGACCTATATGCAGTGCACGCGTGTAATGGTGTCCCCGCACTCCCAAAGTCCAGGGAAATTTCCCTGAACTATATGGGGGCACGTTGGCTAGTGCCAGGGTGCGCTCACACTTAGTAACTTTGCACCTAACCTTCACTAAGTGAGGGTTAGACATAAAGGTGACTTATAAGTTACTTATGTGCAGTGTAAAATGGCTGTGAAATAACGGGATGTTATTTCACTCAGGCTGCAGTGGCAGTCCTGTGTAAGATTTGTCTGAGCTCCCCATGGGTGGCAAAATAAATGCTGCAGCCCATAGGGATCTCCTGGAACCCCAATACCCTGGGTACCCAGGTACCATATACTAGGGAATAGTATGGGTGTTCCAGTGTGCCAATTAGAATTTGTGAAAATGATCACTAGCCTATTGTGACAATTTTAAAGGCAGAGAGAGCATAAGCACTGAGGTTCTGATTAGCAAAGCCTCAGTGACACAGTTAGTTACTACACAGGGACACACATTCAGGCAACAAACTATGAGCACTGGGGTCCTGCTTTGCAGGATCCTAGTGAGACAGACAAAAACAAACTGACATACAAGTAAAAATCAGGGTAACATGCCAGGCATGATGGTACTTTCCTACAGATAGTACCCCTTTCTGCTTTAGACGCCTTTATGTTTTATGGCTAAATTAAAGAAATCTAGACTGTAGCATGGTTTAGCTCTAGTTATTATTAGAGATATTACCCATGCTGTTCCGACATAGATGATCATGCATAGGTCAGGTTAGAGGAAGATGGTACATGTGCACATGTTTGTCTCCTTCTATCGGTCTCTTTTCTCCCACACTCTACGCGTATGTGCTCCTTCAAGATTGTTGTCACATGATCAGATTCATGATACGTAATCATACAAACTCACAACTTACTAAACAAACACAAACATCAAGAATAGTGTGTGTGTCTGAAACTGAATTGTCTCTCATACATATCTGCTTCACTTTATGCTCAAACACAAACAAAAGTTTGCTATGAAATAGTTAAAGCACATTACCAACCCTCACACATGGTAACCAACATTTTCTACACAGACCAAACAACAAATGCAATGCACAACAAACAAGGCATCTTCTTAGCTGATGACCCAGAAGTGTTCTATAAGTACCTTACAATGCAAATTAGTATAGTCCTGGAGGTTCGTTTATTTCTTTTGTTGCTTAACTTTTCCTACATTCTAAAGCCAAGAATCACACGAAAGATTAGTATGGAATGGTCCAAATTGTTGTGTTGCTTGCAGGACAGACAGCCCTCCCTATCTGTTCTCATTAACTTGGTGACCAATTGCAATATGGGAGGCGGGGCATAATTGAGCAGGGGGAATTCCAATGCAACAAAGAGACTATATTGGCAGTTTTCACGTCATCCACCAACTATACCTGTTTTAAGTGAGCCTATGTAGCCATGTGTGCACATTAATATGTTCACTATAGACTAAGCCCCTAATTACGAGTTTGGCAGGTGGAAAAGACCACCAGCCAAACTCCTGCGGTCAGATCACCAGAGAGTGAAAAGAGTGACTGGGCTGTCCATAGGGGCCCCTGCAATGCCCTTGCCAAGTGAATGAGCAGTGCAGGAGCCCCCATGGGGCACCCTGCACCCCCTCTCTGCCAGCTTTTCCATGGTGGTGGTACTGCCAAGTAAAGGATGGCAGAGAGGGGACTCATAATCCCCAGGGCGAGCCTTCCTGTGGAGGGAAACTGGCAGTGCCAGCGGTCCGACCGTAGCGCTTTTGCCATGGTCCTAATGTGGCGGTCTGACCACTGCCAAAGCGGTGGGACCACTTGTAATGAGGGGCTAAGGCAGCCTACTGCCAGAGCACTGCCATATTGTGAAGCATGCACTTGCAATATCAATCTGCTGTTACTAAGACCTGTCACCATATAACCTGATAGACGGGTCAGTAGCCAATCTTAATCTGAATGGGTACATCTTGGGTCAAACAGAAACGAAAAAAGATGATGCACTTACAGAGTACATACTTGATTGTTCAGTTCACCGAAGGGAACACAAGGAACGCCAAAATAACTGACAGAGAAGGATAGTTTAGCATTTGTAAGCCACTCAGAAGACTTTCCTCCGATTAATTTAGATAAACATTTTTGATCTTGGGAGTGTAATGAAGTAATCACTGATCATGATTTCTTCAACCTCTCATGATAATTATTCTGAAAACATTTTAAATGTTTCTATAAATTCCGCTAATGCATTCCTTGTTAATACCACAAGTACCCCAACAATGGCATAGAAATGGGATAATCATTTAATTGTTGGTCTATTAAACATAGAAAGTGGCTTGTTGAAAGACGGCATGTATTTTGTTTACATGCTTATTAGGGGAGCTGAAACTCAATATGAACAAAACCTATTACTTGTTGATGCTGTATCCTGAGTACTGGTTTTATCAAATCAGTGCTAAACTTTTTCTTAAAAAACTATAAAGTAATTAATGAGACGATAGTTACTACTGCATTTCGACATCAATAGGTTTGCAAATATAATATATAGAGGCAGACTTTTAAGAATCACATATTTGGAAACTGGATTAAACTGATATATTCTTGGTCAATTGTCCATGTTACCTCCATTTAATATATGACAAAAACATTGATTGATATTTGAATAGCTACTTAGATTCTATTTTTTGAAGGTATCTAGTTTTTCTCTTCCTTCTGTCATGTGGTTAGAATGACACCTCTCAATGATTATTCATTGATTACTTGCCCAAGGGGCCATGCACAATGTCTCCTTGTAAGAAATTGAAGTATTAGTTGAGGGGGTGAGAACATACCTCAATTATTATTCACAACCCTTGTCAGGGGGAACCTCTAAAGTCACTTAATAAACTTGTGCTTAACCCTCTGATAGCTTGGCAAAAAACATTCAGGTTTAACTTTGCAGAAGTATTCAGACACCACTCAAACAGTAATAAAGTGAAAACACATCACCTAAAAAATCCCAAACAAATTTGGAAAAACAGAGTGCATTTTATTGAACAAAATGACAACAAAATGACAGAAAATCCAAAGTACAACTAGAAATATGAATTTTTTATGTTTGAATTAAAAATGACACCAAAAATCACAAAGTGCCAAGCACGGTTATCTGGTTGGTCTAGACTAGGTCAAAGTCAAAACTTAAGTCCCACCACGAGGGAGCACAGGTTAGGTACAGAGACCAGCTTCATTCAAGTGGAATGCTTACCTTCTGACTTCAAAATTTTGATAGAGAAAAAGTGGTCATTGATCAGTTGTAGGCATGACTAGCTGCAAGTGTGATCTGAAGCAGGACTAAGCAATGGCAAATTGTTCAAGAGTAAGGTCCCAGTGCAATCACTGATGATGTCAGGAAAGTGCTTAGTGGGTGAAGTTAGAAGTTTGTGCCCAGGAAGTCATTGATATTTATGGGTTGCTGCTCATCCTCATTCCAGATGAAGTGCTCTACGTTCAAACTTGGAAACATTTCTGGAAGTCAGATCTCCTTCACCCGTAAAAAGTTGAATATGAGCGGCGATTCGACATTGATGGCTTCACCTCATTGGCAGTCCCAGTCTCCTGCTAGTTCTCTAATGGAAAATTTGGCAAACAGTTTATATGTTTATACAGTTTATAGGTCCAGTTCTTGCAGTTTGGTCAGGAGGAATACACTCTCACATCAGGCAATGGTCCAGGACCTTGAGGAACAACTCAGTGTTAGGATTCACTTCTACAGAGGTCAGCAGCAAGGTCAAGGGCAGGTCCAGATGGAGCTAGTCAGCTGAGCAATTGCAGGAGGAGAGGCTTCTGAAAGCTTGTGTGCCCCTGTAGCTCAACAATAGGCCAGTCAGCCAGCTCCTGGAGTCAATTATGGGTTCCTGTGTTCATTGCAAGCAGGTCCAATATTCCTTTAGGTTCTTCAGACAGCAGGGCAGTCCTCTCCTGATCCACACAAGTCCAGAACTGTTCTGAGGAGAGGTCTGTGTGGTCTAGTTTAATGCTGAGTGCCAGCCTGTGGTTTGAGGGCAAGCCTGTGCCAACACCCTAAAGCAGTTGTGGTCAGTTCCTCTTCCCCCACTGGGTTAAGTGCTAGCCTGACTAGTGAGACAAGGGACAGGCAAACACAGGTGTGAGCTGCATATTCCAGTGACAATGTAGGCTTCTTTTGAAGCTCAGAAAGTTGTGGACACAGACCCCCAGGCATCCTGCCCAGAAGAGGAACACTCCTCCCCATACCCAAGGCCCTTGGTCCTCTGTAAGGAACCAACACACATAACACTCAAGGGGAGCCCTCACAGGACAGGTGACACTGCACCCTGACAGAAAGCCATATTTCTGTCAGTCAGGAAAATGATAACTTTCTAAAAGTAGTCATTTCCAAAATAGAACAAGTACTGCAGCTCACTTATAGCATTTAATTCAAAGGCCCTAGGTATGTAAGTAAATTAAATGAGCAAATTAGATACATGCCAATGTTATCATGTTTAAAATGGAGAGCAGAAGTACTTAACCACTGGTAAGCAGGAGTAAAAAGTGCAGTCTTATGTACAACAATGAAAGGTTCAGCTAAAGTAGGCAAAATCAACGGAGCTACCATACAAATGATGGTCATTTCCAATGCTTCTATTTTGGCAAGATCCTTTTGAATATTAGTTGACACCATGTCACTGGGATGCACCTTTTTCAGTTGTAGGCTTTGCTTTTACAAATATTTTTTTTCAGATGTTTTAGCCTGATTTGCTTAATTCAACTGAACAAGAATTAATACATTTTGAATGCACTGATCGACTGGACAAACAGAGATGTTCTGATAACAAGTAACCTTTTGGTAATCCTACATATTCCCTGTCGGATATATGATGGAACCAAGCATGCCATACCATACATGCCTTTACAACAGTATCCTTTCAAGGCATGCATCTACATAATATATATAATACCAACTGGCGGTCAACAGTAGGTAGTTACAGTTAGGACCTAGTTTCCAAAGAAAATTTATTTTTGACATGGCTATATCTTTGACCCAGTTTGATGAATTCTCATGAAATTTTCCAGAATAAAGTGTAAAGTTAGGTCTTATTGTGCATGGAAAGTTTAGGGGTGATCTGTGGAACGGGGGCTGAGAAAAAGGGGTCAAAATAGTGTGTTTTCCATGTTAATTCCCAAAGGACTTTTGAACATGTCTACAGCCCCAAAGAATTACCCCAGATTTGGCAGAAAGTTAGCTCTTAGCCCAGAAAGAGCATTCTTTGTTATCTGTTGTAAATCTATTCAGAAGTTTTGGGGAATTTAAAGGAAAAACTAATTTGTATATCTATGTGTGAAAATTCTTATGATGTCATACACAGATCTTATTGACTGCCAACACTTCAACCCGTAAGTGTTGTTGGGCATTTTGGGACTTGGACTCAGCCAAATTCCAAACAAAAAGACAAAACTAAAGAAGCGTGTGTAAATATCCTGATCCCCAAGCTTTGGTGCTGGGGACCCCTGCAACAAACAAGCACCGGCTCCCACAGTTCTTTTAACAAAGCCCCTGGGTGGGCCAAGTCGCAGTGGAAATAGATATTGGCAGATGTGACCTAGGACACTGCGCAGGGAAGCTCAGGTTGTCGGCTTCATGGTTGGGTTAAACCTGGGTTTCCAAGCATGTTCCTGGGGCCTTTTACAAGTGGACATTTGCCTCGAAGGCTCAAAGAAGCAATCTGTGGCTTGTACTGGGACAGTGCTGATTTTCAGTCATTAGCAGATTTGTTCAGGGGCTTGCATGTTTTGTTGCACATGCCATGCATGGACTTTGGGCATGCGTGGCAGGGGTTGGCTGCAGGGTCGGACCTGCAGACCAGTCCTGTGGGCCTGCCTCCTACAAGCACTGAACCCTGTGACATGTACGGCTTTCAGCATTGCACAGGAGGGTTTGGCCCAACCATATATGCACCAACCCCATGCCACACACAGCCTTTGGTTGTGCCCAGTGTAGTTGGACACAAGGCCTGCAGCAAACATCCTATAAGCACACAATAGTGTGCTACACACAGCCTTCATCTGTGCATGGTGGGCGTTGGCTGCAGGGTCTAGGCTGTGGCAAGGTCCTACCACAAACACCCATTATATATATTTATATATAAAGTATGGCCAAATAGAAGAAAAATAATATCATCATTAGTACATCAGTGAATCCCTGAATCAGTCACTGGCAGAACCAATCAATTTCTAAAGTTGGTTTAATAATACTTTATCAGAAGGATGCACTGGCCTAAATTTTAGAAAGTAAATCATCTGACATATAAAAAACATCAGTCAGCTTTAAATAACATAGAACACATATAGAAAGAATACACAAACAAACAAAAATAATTGTCAAACAATTACAGTTCTTTAAGGTTGTACTTCGGTCATCCTTTGAATCCAAACACATGTGGTTGTAGTCTCCAGGCAATAGAACAATCCACAGAGGAGAATAGTTGAATCATGGACAAGATGCATTCCAAACAACACCTTATTGGTGTTATTAAAAGTTCAAGCAACCCCTCCTGTACAAAAAGGTTGAAACATTTCGGCCCCTATTAATTGAGGGCCTCTTCATGACCGTGGGAGAAAGAATGACCAAATAAACAAACAGGGAGAAACTATCCTTGAAATATAGTAAAAGGCATGATCACAAATTTTTCAATGATAAAAAGCCCTTTGTGCTACATCAAACAAGCTAGACCATCACAATCTCCCCAAGTGAAAACCATGCTAAAAACATGTGGAAGCCACTGAGCCAAAAATCCCCCTAAGTTGCCTGAAAAATACAGGTCTGAGTGTAGAAAGCACTGAAAGTATATCCATAAAGTGCGTCCAGAGCAAAAAAGAGGCAAATGAAACCAAAAGCAGATGTGTATAAAGAAAATTATTACCTACTGAAGCAAAATCATAATTTCAAAAATGTTTCATAGGTGCCGAAGGATCGGCTGCAAACTGCTCTTGACGACAACCATCATTGAATTCTACAGACTGTGTCATATACAATTCAACTACCCTGGAACCAAAGTTACATATCAAATCATGACCAGGTTTACGAGAAAACAAGATGTATCGGCCCTATGAAACCTACAGAGAAAAAATCAAGGTCTGTAACTTACCCTACCCCGGACACTTAGGGGCAGATTTAAGGAAAGTGGCGCTGCACCGAGTGCAGCACCACTTTCCCTGCGCCCATTAGCACCCCCTACTGCCACCATGTGTGCAATGTATTCAAAATATGGAGTACCATGGCGCAAGGTAGTGGGCAATAGCATCATTCAGTGTGACGCTATTGATATCCTCTGCAGGAGTAGCACCAAAATGTTGGTGCTACTCCTGCAGAGTACATAGGGGCCCATTCTAAATAATGGAAACCCCCTTTTAATGCCTGCTCTGAGCAGGCATATAAAGGGCCGTAGAAAATGGCACAAAGAAATCTCAGAGATTTCCTTGCATTATTTTTTCAGCCCACCTAACAGGGGAATGCCTCCTTTGCATACATTATGCCTTGCACAGGCATAATGTAGCGCAAAGGGTTACAGTGTGGTCCAATGTATGCATTGTCCCACTCTGTAAATATGGCATGGGGATTTTGGCCTCCTTGGTCCACATTAAAATTAAAAAATAATTACAAAAATGTGGTGCTCGGGGATTATAAATATGCCCCTATGTTCATTCAGAACACAGGTCTGCATTCCTAAAATAATCTGCGTACCCTTATTGTCCTGATAGAAGAAAAAAATGTGCTGCAAAAAGAAAGCCGGTACGCTAAAAACTCGCTCTGTGTCAGGACGGGCAAACTGGAACACTCATACCGGTTCCAGCCCAACGTCCGGGAAAAGGATCCTGGTTTGCCAGAAACAAATGCAGGTTATGCCTACAAGAGCGTCCACCCGATGTTCATTTAATCACGTGGCTATATAAAAATCAGAAGATGGGTCGTGAGAACAGCAGCAATCTTAGAGTGGAGCTTCTCCTACTAAGGCAAACTAAGATCCTGCTGCCAAGGGGACCAAAAACGATCACTTCGGTTCATGAGACAAAAAGATTTAAAGCTCAAGCTTAAAAAAAGAAAAGAGGGAGTTCGGAAGCTCCAGGCAGCTAGTTGGATGGGGGAAGGCTTATCATAGTAAAAAACTAATAATGACACTTACTATAACACCATCATATCATTTCAGATGGTAGTGCATGGCTGTATGGTTGTCATAAAAAAAAGAACAGTGCACCAAGGCCATTCAGCAAGATAAAAAAAAAATGGAACAATTAATAAGTTCAGAAAGTCCTGGACATAACGCTGACACTACTGTAGATTGCGACAAATGTACAGGACAGCTTTACAGCTTGAAAGTGAAATCAAGTTATTGAAGAAAAAAACATTATAGAAAGAAACAGAAATAGACACAGGGGCATATTTATACTCCGTTTGCGCCGAATTTGCGTTTTTTTCTACGCAAATTTGACGCAAAACTAACTCCATATTTATACTTTGGCGTTAGACGCGTCTAGCGCCAAAGTTCATGGAGTTAGCGTAATTTTTTTGCGTGAACACCTTCCTTGCGTTAATGATATGCAAGGTAGGCGTTCCCGTCTTAAAAAATGACTGCGATGCATATGCATCGTATTTATACTCCCGGGCAAAAATGACGCCCGGGAGTGGGCGGGACTAAAAAACCCGCATTTGAGCCGGATTTTAGCGCCTGGGTCAGGGCAGGCGTTAAGGGACCTGTGGGCTCAGAATGAGCCCAGAGGTGCCCTCCCCTGCCCCCAGGGACACCCCCTGCCACCCTTGCCCACCAAAGGAGGACACCCAAGGATGGAGGGACCCACCCCAGGGACATTAAGGTAAGTCCAGGTAAGTATTTTTTTTATTTTATTTTGTGGCATAGGGGGGCCTGATTTGTGCCCCCCTACATGCCACTATGCCCAATGACCATGCCCACGGGACAGAAGTCCCCTGGGCATGGCCATTGGGCAAGGGGGCATGACTCCTGTCTTTGCTAAGACAGGAGTCATTTCAATGGGGGATGGGCGTCGTAAAAAAATGTTGCAAATCGGGTTGTGGCGATTTTTTTGCCTCAGCCTGACTTGCACCATTTCTGGACGCCCATACGCCATTTTCCCCCTACGCCGGCGCTGCCTGGTGTACGTCGTTTTTTTTAACGCACACCAGACAGCGCCGGCGCTTCAGAATGCCATTAGCCGGCGCTAATTTTTTTGACGCAAAACTGCGTTGGCGCAGTTTTGCGTCAAAAAGTATAAATATGGGCCACAGTGTCTCTCACAGTACAGATTTCTAGGGAGACTGAGATCAAAGCCCACATTTAATCTAGTTCGTTAAGTCCATAGCAGATTGTCCCATATCTCTCAATCAACCTTGCCTCCATTTTATCGAAGATGGCTGACACAGATTACCCTCTTTGATTTGTGTGTGATACTTAAAGCACTGACCACAGTATATTGTCTGGCATATGATTAAATTCACTGAAATGTCCACTAGGGGTGCAGCGCTTAATGCACATGTAATCCTTGATCTGTGTTGGAGTATGCAAGACTTTACTGGCTGTGATGTTTGTCCTATATAAATCAAACCAAAGGGGCATCTTACACAGTATTTCACATTTTTAGTGTTGCAGTTTAAGAAAGCTAACTGATGGTGGATTTTTCCATTCAACTTAACTTCTTTGGTTTCCCTAGTAAACTGGCAAGCTACACATTTTTTGCATTTATAGTGCTCATTTAACGGAGGTAACTCAAGCATTACTCAAAGAACCTTCTTCTGTTCTATAGGGAATGCGTCTTTAACCAGGTGTTATTGCAAATTACGTGCCTTCTTAAATGCAAACAATGGTTTCTGAATGAGCAGGAGAGTTAATATTTTCGAATTGTTTTCAATAATTGATCTAACTTGATTTGATTTGTAGTTATATGTTATCACACAAGTCAAGGGGGGTCCCTTTAGAATGGTTTCTGGGAACTAGTAGGGTATCCCTAGGTGTAAACCATGCTCTTTTAGAGGCTGCTTTAACCAGTTTTTTTGGAGATCCTCTATTAAACAGTTTTTGAACTAATTCAGTGGCATTTGGAAAGTAATCATTCCTTTTATGACAATTCCTTCTGATGCGAAGACATTGACCGTAGGGCAAGTACTCTTTCATGGTCTCACGGTGACCACTAGAAAAGTGCAGTAGAGTGTTATGATCTGTTGGTTTCTTGTATTGGCTTACTTCTAAAGTTCCCTCATTGGACATTATCCAGAGGTCTAAAAATTGTATTTTGTTGGCATCACAGTGCACTGTAAATTTTAAAGCAGGTGTGCATTAGTTCTGCCATTCATGAAAGGCTGACAAACTATCTATTTTGCCATCCCAGATCATAAAAATACTGTCAATGTAACAAAACCACTGCACAATATTATTTCTAAATGGGTTAAAGTTGTCATAAACGCATTTCTTTTCAAAGAAATCCATGATGGGATTGGCTATCTCTGGTGAAAAGCTGCATCCCATTGCCACACCCTTAATCTGCAAATATGTATTGTCTTTATACATAAACAAATTATTTTTCAAACAAAGGGTGGCAAAAGTTACTAAAATATCTGTGGGGATGCTGTAGGGATGAGGTCTGGTCTACAAAATTTCCCTGATTACATCTTTAGGCTCGTTCAGTGGGAAATTTGTATAGAGGACTTCAATATCAAATGTCACCAAATACTTTTTGTGCATTGCATGGTAGACCTTCAACTTTACTGCTAATATCCATAGAACCACGAATATTTGCCTGTTTCTAAACCACAAAAGGTTTAAGGAAAGTGTCAACATAATGGGCAAGAGGTCCCAATATGGAAATGCATGCAGAAATAATGGGCCCTCCCGAGAGGATTTTCCAAATTCTTGTGAATTTTGGGGAATATGTATATAAGAGGTATTCTGCCTTCACTCATGTTTAGAACTTCGAATTCATTTTAGCAAATCCATCCTTTCTCAAGGGCATCAGTGGTGATATCACTAATTCTACCATGTAGGTCCCGGTGAGGGTGCTCATTGACCAGCCGATAGTGATTATAATTTTTAAGTTGTCTCATCATTTCTTGATTCTATTTGACCTTATCCCAGATTACTATTCAACAGCCGTTATCTGCGGGCTTTATGATAATTGGTTTATTGTTGGCCAAACCCTGGAAGGCTGAAAATTCAGCTTTTGTACAATTCTGTTCATTAAGGTGATCAATTTCCCTTAGTACTATTTCTTCAAAGACCACTACTTCTTGGGGCAAACTATTTCTATGTGGACAGAATGTGGAATTGGTCCTAAAGCCATCAGCTGAATCGAGAAAAAAGGCTTTAAGTCTAACTTTACGTAAAAATTTAAGAACTTCCATTTTGGTATCAACAGGGTCCTGAACTTTAAGAGGTATAAAAGATACCCCTTTACTCATTATTTTATTTTCAATGGCTGTAAGGGGATATGAGTGCAAATTGTAAATTGGAATAAGATCTTTAAAGTTAGACTTAGTGCTATTCAACATCTGTATGTCCTTCTTCTGGTTCAAAATATGCCTTGCTCCTGAAACTGCCTTATCAAAGCACCTTCTCCTCTGCCTTGGCGGTTGCCTCTGCCGAAAAAAGTGGAACCCCTGGGTATTGGAAATTGGAGGTAGGCTGGCCTGGAATCTCTTGTTCAGAATCCAAAGATGTGTCAGAAAATGTAATAAATCTTTTATGAAATCTTGTTTGTTATTGTAAATTGAAATTACTTGGGTTATTATTTTTCTAAAAGTCCTACTTTAGGTGAGGGTAATCACTCTCAACACTGAAGTTCCTAATGTCTCTAGCAACCTTAGCAGTCTTCTGGTTAACTGTGTGAGTTTTAAAGTCTGTAATTGTGTTTTTAACGCTTTCTAGTAATTGCTTGGCATCTTGAATTGTCCTTTCGTTAGAGTTCTCCTGCGCTAAATTTTCAATCTCTTTCAGTTCTGTTTCACTGATCCGTAACGCTGTTTTGACTGATAAAGCCAGCCAGTCTCTAGAGTATTTTGTGCTGAACATCACTAAACTAGGTCAAAGATGTTTTGTCAAAAATAAAACTAATTGACCCATTTTTAACTTACAAACCAAGTGCAATTGTATTATTCTTAAGATGCTCTAATAATACCTGTGCATGAAGCTGGGTATTACCAACACCCCATTAAGCAGTCAGCCCTGTGCCACGCATGGCCTTGGCAAAGAAAAGAAAAGCAAAGAAAACAAAAGAAAAGAGGGAAGGGTAGAAATACCCAGAACCCCAAGCCTTGGTGCTGGGGTCCCACTGGGATCCCACCAAGGAAAAAAAAACATTTTTATACATTTTTGCTGCAAATTCACAGCCGATTAGTAAAATTGTGTAAAAAAAAAAAAAACAAGTGCAGGCTCCTGTGTTTGTTTTCAACAAAACCATTGTATGGGACAGTACCTGGGGACATGCCATTATATCTTAGGGCTAGGTGGTACTTGCGGAGTTCTACTCTGCGGAATTCTAGTTATCTAAAAACTTAGTGAAATTCGGCAGACTTCTGCTGTGGCGGAGTGCTGCCCAGCCCTAAAAAGTATAGAGCTAAAGGGCTATAGAGCTAACTGAGAGAAATGGGAAAGTGGCGGAGCCCCAGGTCTGTCAGAGATGCCATAATGAGAACCATATGTCTTTGACCCCCAGCATGTGTCCACAGGGTCCCTGAGGGCTGAGGCTGTGAGCAGTGACATACCCAGTCCCAGGGATGAAAATCCTGTATCCCGGCCTTCCTTTCTGCCTCTGGACACCTCTAGTGAACGCAAATAGGTGTGGGCTAAATGCATGACAAATGAAAAGGCTGGGGCCAACCTACAGCACAGAGATATTTCTATCAGCTGCAGGTTGGTGGCAGAGGGCGAGGTGCAGGCAGGCAGCAGAGGGAGGGGTGCTCCAGTGGGCTGTGGCACAGCACAGAAGGGTGTAAAAGGTTTTCAGACATACAGGTGAAATGAGGCACAGGAAAATGCAATGATGTCTTCAAGATTACACAGTTCTCAGACCTGGGAATACTGGTGCTAGAACAGTCAAAACCCACAAACTACCAGCCTTACCATCTGAACACCGGCTCAGGGCCATACTAGTGTTTTATTCTGACCAACATCCAGGCACTCCCTTATACCCTGATCCAGTGTGGCTGATCTCCGGAACCGCACAAACCACTGAGCCAAAAGCACCAGCTCATTACCACCAAACACGCATTGTAGCGTCTTACATGGTTATGAACACAAGAATTCTCTCTCATCAGGAATACTAGGACTAAGGCTGAATGCTGGGATGGGGGAGGAGGAGAGCCGCCGCACTGGCCATTGACTGCTTGTCCCAGAATCTGCAGTAGAATCTATGATGACATGATGTGGCTGGTTGTGACAATGATACAGAAAACATCACAGACCTGAAGTAACAACAACTTGCTGTGGATTCCACTACACAGGGTCTTCTCCAGTGGTTTCCACAAAGTCCTGGCCACGAGCAGGCCTCCTTGACCAATTTTTTGCCTGCAGTGTTTCAGACTGTCCAGCACTGTTCTTCTCCTCCATCAGGGTCCACTCAAACAGTTAGCTTTGTTCTCACACAGTTCCGTGAACTCCAGTATGGAAGCCTTCCATTGGTCATAGAAAAGTTGTAGGGGCCACCTTACTGATTAGATGTATTGTAGTGTCCCACCTGGCTTTGGTTGTCTGTGGTAGATAGGAAGCTGCAGAAGCTGCCTTACTTTTTGACTCGCCATCACCAGTACTGGTTGGATGGATTGTAGTGTCTCACCTACCATTGGCTATTTGTATCAGATAGCCGAGATGTGACTGGCAGTCTGGTTCTTGCTATGAGTGACTTCTGTGTCATGTGCATGCCACAAGTTAATGACTCATCATGTGACCCGATAGTGTTTCCTGGCTAATGAGAGTGACTGCACCCCAAAGGTCATTTCTGCCTTTGTCAAGATGGTGGCGCCTTTGTGCTAGGGCTATTCGATAAGAGATAGAAATAACTGAGTGTGTGCTGGTACACTTCACTTCGCTGGCAGCAGGCAAAGTTTTTGCTGAACTCCGAACTCCAAGCCCGCTGAGCAAAGTTTATTACCCACCGCTATATGTATATATATATATATATATATATTTATATATATATATATATGTATAAAAATAAAGGAGGGGTGCATGGGCCCCCCCTCCAGATACTCTTATGAGCCCCAGGGACCACCACCTCCAGGGAGCTTTATTGTTATTAGGGAGGGGGCCGTGCAGACCCCATTTCAATGAACGTATTGACCCCGGGCCACCATCTCCCTGGGGCATTTAATATATACAAAAGAAGTAGGGCAGTATGGACACCCCTTCCTGGGGCTTACGTATCCTTCTGGGAACACCACCTCCCTGGGGCTAAATCAAATATCATGTGGGGTGTCCTGTGGACCCTCTGAGCCCCAGGGACATCCACCTTCTTGGGGCCAAATACATTATTTGAATTGGGAGCGGGCTGAGGGGTGCTGAGCTCCCGCCAAGCAAAATAAAAAATTTATATCTAAGGGCTGGCCACTCGGAGATAGCAGGATCCAGCTGTTGGGGGTGGTGGTCCTCTAGGCCAATAAATGTTTCATTATTTGACATAGGCTGGCCCCCGTGAGATGGTGGTCCCTGGGTCCCAGGGGTCCACACATCCCACTTAACTATTTATTTAGTCCCAGGGAGGTGGTGGTACCTGGGCTTATTTAGAAGTCCACATTAGCCCTCCCCTCCTTTTATTTAGTTTACGACCAGGGGAGGTCGTGGTCCCTGTGATCCAGAAGTCCATTGAAGGGGGTTCTGTGTGGCCCCCCTCTGTCCCAGCCCAACCTGGTGCTTTGTTGAAACTTGTTTTTTTTTGCCACAAATTTGTGAATTTGCCATGAATTTAGATTTCCTATTGAAGCTAGGTCCTAACTATAATTATAGAAACATTCCTAAATATTGCTGCTCCCAGCTTATCAGGTACAGATCTGCCATAACATGCCCACAGCCCATTTAATGTCTTGAAGCAGACAACCTGCATGGCTGCCACTGAGCTCGGGACATAGGGTCTTGAGCTGACGGAAGAGATACCCCAGCTCTCGTCCTCTTCCTCTGCCACTAATTCATATCCATACACAGATTGGAAGTCTACATTAAAATATCCACCTATAACAACCATGTCCTTAGAGTTAATCTGACTAACAAAATGTTGCAAGATGTTTAAAGTAGGTGATTCCATGGTTTTGCTCCTAGGTCTACAATAGACATTAAACGACTACATACAATTTCCCTCAGGGGAATATATTTTAAGCCCCCAAAATCTCAGACGAGTCGATATTTAAAATTTTGATTTGTTGGTTTAAATAAATTTTGACCGAAATTAAAAGACACCCTGAAGCCTTGCCTCAAACGAATGGCAGTGCTTTAACATTATATGTGGTATAATTAGATTTAAACAAGGTTCAGTTGCCCATGTCTTTTGGAAAACACATACATTGGATTGGTCTATATATTCCCTCCAATCAAGTGTAGGGTCTTTGGACATGATACCAGCAATAGTCCACAGAAGAATTCTGATTGTTCCTGCTGAAGTGAAGCTTAGGCCACTACAAGGAGATTCGGAGGTCAGAGCTGTCTTCAGGATATACTTATTAGAGAGAACAAAGATGCAAAATAGTTGTGTGTCTTCTTTGGTGCTGTCAAGTTGGCAATAGCTTCTTTGGTATTATCAGGATGAAAATCAGAATCAAACATTTGCAATTGACATCCTGTTTTTGATGGCACTCCCAATGCATCTACTGCACAATTCATACTTATTAGAGAGAACAAAGATGCAAAATAGTTGTGTGTCTTCTTTGGTGCTGTCAAGTTGGCAATAGCTTCTTTGGTATTATCAGGATGAAAATCAGAATCAAACATTTGCAATTGACATCCTGTTTTTGATGGTACTCCCAAGACATCTACTGCACAATTCATAGATGAAGGGAAATCCGCAACATAGCAATGAGCCCCCTTTACTGGTACTAAATTTAAGCCCTGATTTATACTTTTTGATGCAAAACTGCACTAATGCAGTTTTGCACCAAAACGTTTAGCACCGGCTTGCACCATTTCTAAGACCAGCTGGGCACCATATTTATGGAATGGTGCAAGCCAGTAAAATGGGTAGGCTAGTGTAAAAAATAAATGACGTTAGCCGGGTGGGGCACCCAAAAATTACATTAGGCAGGTTTGAGTAAAGAAAATGACTCTCCCACCAACCCAATGGCCAGCACACAGGGGACCATGGTCCCCTGGGAATGGCCATTGCACCCAGTGCCATGTAGGAGGTCTCATTTCAGGGCCCCCGATGGCCCTTAAAAAAAAATACTTACCTATACTTACCTGGGGTGGGGCCACTCATCCTCTGCTGTTCCTCTAGTGAGGGTGGGGGTGCCCCTGGGGCCTGGGAGGGCACCTGTGGGCTTATTCCATAGTGTTCCACCATGGAAATAAGCCCACAGGTCCCCTAACTCCTGCCATAACCCAGGCATTAAATAATAATGCAAAGCAAGCTTTTCACCATTATTTGACCACTCCTCCCCACCGTGCGTGATTTTAGCGCAGGTGGATAAATATAGCGCAAAGTAGGTTTCCACATCCAAAAAATGACTTTAACTCCATAAATTTGGCACTAGACAGGTCTAGCACCAAAGTATAAATATTGAGTTAGTTTTGCCACAAACTTGCGTAAAAAGAATTATGCAAATTCAGCGCAAAACAAGTATAAATATGCCCCCTAATGTGCTGGCAACTCCAGAGTTGTTCTGATGATCCCTCCTTTGAGGGATATGCTTATACCCCACATGACATTCCACACACCGTCAATCATGGGCATTCGAAGATAAGAGGAGTTCAAAAGAATTTTTTGCGACTATATTGAGGACTGTTTGGCCATGGTTGTTAGAAGAATCTCCAGGTCGGGATGTATCTCTATTAAAGGTGAAAGCTGCAGCTGGTCTGGAGAAATACCCTAGTGGAAGCACTTTATTTTTGCCTAGAGGGGAAGTCATTAGGCTTAATCACTCTAAAAACAATTTTACCAATAATGGGGACATGAAAATAACTAATACACAGTCCCTTGGACAGTCTTTCAGATGTTTGCCTAACCAAGGAACTCTTCCAACCAATATGGCTAATTTCTGGGAACAATCCACATTTGTTTTATCCAATAAACAATTTTGTTTTTCAAGGCCTGGGAATCTTCACTTAAACCAGGGGTTATCTCAGGGACATTCTTAAGGACAATCAAATAAGGAGTACACTCTGGGGGCAATTTAGGGTACTTGGCCGGAGCTCTACATAAATGGCCATTTGTACTGGGGATGCCTTTTTGTTTCCATTCACTACACCTTTATGTTACCTCGGGTTCATCCTTTTGTATTACCTGCCACACCCTGGCAAATTGTAGATTTGAGCAATTGAGGCCCGTATTTATTCTTTTTTTGCGCCACATTTGCGTCGTTTTTTTACGCGAAAACGGCGTAAACTTGCAAAATGCCATTGTATTTTGTAGGTTTGCGCCGTTTAGCGTCAAAAAGCGGCGCAAATGCGGCGCTAAAAAAAGTATAAATACGGGCCTGAGTGTTTGCCATGGAGTCGAACAGATAGGCCTAGCTTGCACAACTTGGTGTAAAGGCACAGTGTTGGGGGAGAACTATTTTCTACCACAAGGGGAGGAGGAATCCGGAGGTGCTCTATTTCGATATTCAAAGCATTAAAGCAAGCCACTAGGGGTGCAAGCTCTGCCCTTAATATATCTCTGAATCTGTCGGAGCAGCTTTCTATTAACATGGGCATATACTGAGATGAGAATTCTTGAGGACCTTTGTTTATCACAGTCAGATGTGACTGGACTGGGAGTGCAGATCACACTGCAAAGTTTTATCTAATAAGCATCATTGATTAGATGATGCAGGATTCATGGTCTTAGCTCTCTTGCTAGTTTGTTTTGGACATGTTACCCTTTTGGATTTAAGGGCCAGGGGAGTGGTTTGATCCGGGGGATGGTTGTCATTCTCCCCACTATTGCCTCCTAACTGGGCCTAAGGTTACGGGTTTGATGTAAGACTGGACAATAGGCCCTGGGATGGAGTGGCAGCTAGGTCAAGGTCTATATGGATCTCTGGGGAGGGATGTAAGGGTTCTAATGGGTGTAAGAGTTGTGAGGCCAGAGGAGGAGAACCTAGATTTAATGACATCCTCCATTCAGAGAGGGAAATCTCTGCTCACTACCCCTATTGCCCTCTCAAGCATATGATCTATAGAAGTAAATTCAAGGTAGGGATGTGAGACTGGGAACCCTCAGGCGGGCTTTTTTCTCCATTTAATATGTGTCACTCAAATCACATCAAGTCTCTAACCGGATTTGGCAGACTTAGGTTGATAGTTCCCCTTTAAAGATGGAGCCAAAGGAGATGGCCCAGCCCAGTCCACCCCACTGCAATGTAGGGGGGCCCTGAACATAAAGATGCTTGATCCCGAGCCCTAGGGATTTACCTATAAACATAATTTACTAGATTATTAATTGTGGTGTATGCCATTATTTGGATTCAGTTGGCTGGGGCAGAGTGAAGGACTAGAATGTTTCAGACTGATAATATTAGGTGGAAGGGGCTTTCGATGTTTAGGCATACTCTCACAAGTTGGTATCCAATTGATTTCTCTTTTATTAGTAGCTGCTCTGTCAGTGCAGTTTTCAAGTTCAGCAGTGAGCCAACACATAAGACTGGAGAAAGAAAAAAATGCCTTGGGAGATGTCAAAGTTTGAGATCAGAAAATCAAAGGTTGAACAATCATGTGTAGTGAGGTAGGCAGTCTGCAAGATAGTTGGAGACCTAGTTGCTTATTTATTTGAAGTGTAATGGAGTCAAGTGTTGTGGAGAAGAATGGAGTGTTGTCAAGTATAGTGTTGTATAGTGGCATAGAGTGGTGAAGAGTGTTGTACAATTTAGTGGCAGAGTGGAGTACAGTTCACTAAGGTGTGACATAGTTTAGTGCTGTGAAGTGGAGTGTCGTCCAATAGGGTGGTGGAGAGTATTGCACAGTGTAGTGTTTTAAAGTGGCGTGTCATAGAGTGGTGTGTTGTACAGTGAACAGTAGTATAATTTTGTACAGTGTAGGAGGGTGTTATAGAGTGGAGAGCTGTGCCATATAGTTGAGTGGTGTGTCATGGAGAGGTGTGAAGTGGTTTGTGCTAGAGTGTTATACAGTGTCATATAGTGTTGTAACATAGATCGGTATAGAGGGGAGTAAAGTGTCATATAGTGGCAGTATGGTGTTGTACAGTGGTCTAGTATAGAGTGGAATGTTGAACAGTCTCATAGAGTGGGCTAAATAATCGTACAGTGGAGTGTGGTTTAGAGGAGCCAGGTCAGATAGAGCAGAATTAACTGTAATTGAGCGAAGTGTTACGTTGTACAGAAGAGTGATGTGGAGTGAAGTGGAGTGGTCTGACATATCATACAGTGTAGTAATCTGTCATGGAATGGAGTGGTCTGTGCTACAGTGGATTAAAGTGGAGTGGTGTGTTGCAAAGCATCTTACAGTAGAGTACAATGGAGTGGCATAGAGTGTGGTAGAGTGTAGTGGTATGGAGTGTTATAAAGTCAAGTGTTGTAGAGTTGCGTAGATGGAGTGGAATACAGTCCAGTAGTGCAATACAATTGATGTAGAATAGAGGTGTGTATGATAGAGTACAGTGAGTAAATTTGGGTAGTGTGCTGTAGAGGGCAGTGTGTCTCAGATTGGAGTTAGAGTGTTGTAGAGGGGCATAAACCTGAGTAGAATGTTGTACAGTGGTGCATAGGGGCATGCAATGTTCTAAAGTGTTCTACAGTGTAGTAAAGTGTTGTAGAGTGCACTTTTACAGTGTAGAGTAGAGTGTTGTAGAGTGGAGAGTGGAGAGTTGAGCGAGGTACAGTGGGATAATATCTAAATCCATAGAGTAGAAGAAACTGTCATACAGAGGAGTCAAGCAGAGTGGTTAAGCCTAGAGTGGACTAAAATGACAGATAGTCGAATGGCTTCTAGTATAGTACAGTGCCATGGAGTGGAGTACAGTGTTGTGTAGTAGCATGGAAAGGAGTAAAGTGTAATGAAAAGTGGTATGCCCTATCATGGACTGGTGAAGAATGGAGTGGCATAGAGTGGAGTACAGTGTTGTAGAGTGGCGTGAGGTAGAGTAAAGTGTTGTAAAGTGTGAAACAGTAGAGTGTCATACATGGTTGTAAAGTTAAGAGGCCTATAGTGCCATTGAGTGAAATGGAATAGATTGGAGTAGCGTTGGTTAGAGTGAAGTAATGTGTTATGCAGTAGAGTGGAGTAAACTCTGGTGAGAAGTAGTTGCAGCCAGGCCTTGGACCCAATCCCCTATAGACACCCAACATTTTATCAGGCATGGCCATTGCCTGTGTGCAGCAGAGGTTGCTTGCAACACCTGGCCTGCAGCCAGACTCTGTGGCTAACCCTCGTAACCACCCAACCCCATTCTATGCACAGCCCTTTGGCTGTGTGCAGCAGAAGTTGGCCACTTCCTCACTGGGTGTCAGAATAGGTGTGAGAGGGTTACCTGGGAGTCAGAGTGTTTATGAGAGTGCCTATCTGGGTGTGGGAGTGCATACATCAGTGTTTTAGTGGGTGTGTCAGTGTGTGCGCAGGTCTGTGAGTGGGCGCATGAAGCTGTCAATGGGTCTGTGAAGGGGTGTGTGAGAGTCTGAGTGGGTCTGTGAGTGGGTGTGTAACTGTCTGAGTGGATCTGTGAGTGGGTGCATTCGGTTCTGAGTGGGGCTATGAGTGGGTGCAAGAGGGTCTGAGCGGGTTTCTGAGTGGGTGCATGAGTATGTGAGTGGATCTGTGAGTGGGTGTGCAAGTCCCTGAGTGGATTTGTGAGTGGGAGAAACTGATTGAAAGAGAGTCAAAGAGAGAAAGAAAAAAGTGAGAGGGAGAGAGATGTAGCATTTTTTAGGCTTGGATGTATGATATACTTAGAATGAGGTATTTCTGTACAACTTAAAATAAAAAATGTATCTGTCATTTAAAAAAAAAAAAAAAAAAAAAATTACTTTTGAAAAAAAAAGAGGGAAGCAAGTCTGGCTGGACTCGAACCCTGACTGCTCAGTGTGAAGGTTCAGTGACTTTCACACTGATTTGTTGGTGTTTTTATTATTTTTAGCTCTTAATAGGCTACCAGGGACTGTGCGGGAACCCTCAAGGGCTCCCCCATGGTCCCTCCATATTTATTTATTTTATTATTTTTCTTATGACATTATAAAAATGCACTTATGGGCAATTTGGCAGTGAGAGGGAAGCCTTAAGGCTTCCCTCACTGTGCCATTGCTTCAGCAAGCTGGGAGCTGTTTTGAAAGCAGCTCCATGCTTGCTGAAGCCTTTCACCTCTGTCACTGCACTGCAAACATTGGACTTTGACAGCAGGACCGGCTGACCCCTCTCCAATGAGGGCATAGCCCCAGGGAGGTGGTGGTTCCCATGTCAGCGGAGGCCCGCATGGCCCCCGCAAATCAATCAAATTTTTCCGCTGGGGTGGTGGTCCCCAGGGCAGTGGGGAGGCGGCACGCGGCCCCCACATATTTAATGAAGACCCTGAGGAGGTGATGGTCCCGGGGCAGGAGGAGTCATGTGACCCCCTGCATATAAATTATAAGCTATAGGGAAGTGGCAGTCCCTGGGGCAGCGGGAAGAGGACAGGAGGCACCCCTCGTATTTGTAAAGAAATAAGGGATAAGGCTAGGAGGCACCCTCCCACATTTGTAAAAAATTTCCCCGGGCACTTGGTCCACCCAGGGGCCTTCTGATAATGAAGGGCAGAAGCCTACGACTCCGTTCGTAAAATAAAAAACATGCTTTTAAGCCTTGGGCTAAGGGGTCAGACTGTTCGTACCCTAGCGGTTTTCCTTTATTTTTTATGTTTTTTGGGACTGAGCTTCAGCTGTGTCCCAAGATGGCTGACAACAGTTCAATGGTTTCTGTTGTTGAAGTGTTATTAGCCAATCAGATCTCTGCACATGATCGGAAGGGTTTATGTCTCGTTCACATCCCTATGTATACAAATTTAGATTTTCTTCAATTTCTCTAAAAGAATTAAACAGAATTACACCAACACAAAAAAGTTGCTTTCTGGACCCTGATCTACCATTCTGCTAAATTTGGTGTAATTCCGTCCAGTAGTTTTTGCGCTATCACTGTTAAAAATTCCTATGGAAAAATGAATTGGGGAAATGTAGGTTGGGAACCTCTCTTATTCTTGCCCACCCCCCCCCCCCCCCCCCAGACGGATCAATGTGAAACTTTCTAGGCATGACAGAACTAGCAACATTTTTGGGAAAGTTTCGTGAAGATTCGTCAAGCGGTGCCAAAGATCTAGGCAAGGTGAAAAAAACACTTTTTCTATAGAAACTAGGGCCCATATTTATACTTTTTTAGCGCCGCATTTGCGCTGCTTTTTGACGCAAAAACAGCGCAAACTTACAAAATACAATTGTATTTTGCAAGTTTGCGCCGCTTTTGCGTCAAAAAATGACGCAAACGCGGTGCTAATAAAAGTATAAATATGGGCCTAGGTCCGAACTATAACTTTATGTGTGTGTGTGTGTGTGTGTGTGTGTGTGTGATGCTTCATACTTAGGTTAATATGTCAGTGGCAATGTCAACTTTTTGAGCTAAAAAACATAGAAATTCACCACAATTAGAAGAGCTACCTACACCTTGCATCCCTTTCATGCACTGCTTATGACCTCACATATTACACCACTCATGACATTTTCTATGACATCATTTATGACATCACTGATGATATCTTACTGGTGTGAAAAACAAACATTCTGAGCCCTAATTTCTCTAAAAATAGTTAACAGATGTACACCAAATCATAAAAAAACACTTTCCTGGCTCAATATCTAGCTTTCTGCCAAATTTGGAGTGGTTCAGTTTTGCCTTTTTTACAGTATCGCTGTTCAATCTTTCTGTGAAAATTTGTATAAACCCATTTTTTCTTTAGACACTGCTTGACAGATCACCTTTTTATTTCCAAGAAGAAAATGAGGAGAATGGGACATTTTTTGAAACATAAGAAGACTGCCATGCATGCAACAGGTCCAGAGTCTTACTGCCTAATGCTGCTGTGTTGCAGTAGAGGAAGCAGCAATGCCAAGGGCTTGTAAACATAATGTCGGAAATTTCAAGGGCCAGAGTTAGAAATTGGGTCTTTGGTTGGCAGTCAGGTTATACCCTGTTCAAGCAAGGACCCTCACTCTAGTCAGGGTGATAGAGAATCACCCTCAGCTAACCCCTGCTTACCCCCTTGGTAGCTTGGCAGAGCAGTAGGCTTAACTTTAGAGTGCTAGGTGTAAAGTATTTGTACCAACACACACAGTAACTTAATTAAAACACTACATAATGACACAACGCCAGTTGAGAAAATAGGAAATATTTATCTAAATAAAACAAGACCGAAACGACAAAAATCCGACATACACAAGTCAAGTTTAGAATTTTTAAAGATTAAACTCAAAAATAGCGCTTAGAAACACAAAATGCTTTGATGAGGTGTTAACACAGCGTCGTGACGGAGTCATTCCCAACAAGCCGAAACCAGTGGCGCCGGACACGGAGTCGCATAGACCCCCAAGTACAGTACCTTTGGTGAAGAGTGAAAACAAGTTGATGCGCGAAGTCAGGGATCGCTGCATCTGTGCGAAACGTTGAATCTGTGCACTTCGAGCAGCGTCGGTCACGGCGTGGTGCGGCAACTTCCATGGAGTCGCGGACTTCAGGGGGGCTGCAGCGGTGTCGGGCCTGCGAAGGTCGCCGCGTTCCAGCGAAGATCACGGTGTAGGTTGCAGGCGGCGTCACCGGATTCAGCAGCGGCGTTGGTCCGAAGTTGTCCAAAAATGATTTCTTTCGATTTCTACCATCTTTCCTTTCAAGGGCCCAGGCACTGGATAGGGCACCACTTGTCAGAGCAGGAGTCTCTCCAGAGACTCCAGGTGCTGGCAGAGAGAAATCTTTGCTGTCCCTGAGACTTCAAACAACAGGAGGCAAGCTCTAAATCAACCCCTTGGAGATTTCTTTCCAATATGGAAGGCACACAAAGTCCAGTCTTTGCCCTCTTACTCTGGCAGAAGCAGCAGCTGCAGGATAGCTCCACAAAGCACAGTCACAGGCAGGGCAGCTCTTCGTCCTCAGCTCTTCAGCACTTCTCCCGGCAGAGGTTCCTCTTGTTTCCAGAAGTGTTCTAAAGTCTGTGGTTTTGGGTGCCCTTCTTATACCCAATTTCTCCTTTGAAGTAGGCCTACTTCAAAGTAAAGTCTCTTTTGAATGTGAAATCCTGCCTTGCCCAGTCCAGGCCCCAGACACTCACCAGGGTTTGGAGACGGCATTGTGTGAGGACAGGCACAGCCCTTTCAGGTGTAAGTGACCACTCGTCCCCTCCCTCCTAGCACAGATGGCTCATCAGGAAATGCAGACTACACCCTAGCTCCTTTGTGTCACTGTGTAGTGTGAGGTGCAACCAGCCCAGCTGTCAAACTGACCCAGACAGGGAATCCACAAACAGTCAGAGTCACAGAAATGGTATGAGCAAGAAAATGCTCACTGTCTAAAAGTGGCATTTTCAAACACACAGTCCTAAAATCAGCTTTACTAAAAGATGTATTTTTAAATTGTGAGCTCAGAGTCCTCAAACTCCACATGTCCATCCGCCCCCAAAGGGAATCTACACTTTAATCAGATTTAAAGGTAGCCCCTATGTTAACCTATGAGAGGGACTGGCCTTGCAACAGTGAAAAACAAATTTAGCAATATTTCACTGTCAGGACATATAAAACACATTACTATATGTCCTACCTTAACCTTACACTGCACCCTGCCCTTGGGGCTACCTAGGGCCTACCTTAGGGGTGTCTGACATGTAGGAAAAGGGACGGTTTAGGCCTGACAAGTGAGTACACTTGCCAAGTCGAATTTACAGTTAAAACTGCACACACAGACACTGCAATGGCAGGTCTGAGACATGATTACAGAGCTACTTATGTGGGTGTCACAACCAGTGCTGCAGGCCTACTAGTAGTATTTGATTTACAGGTCCTGGCACCTCTAGTGCACTTTACTAGGGGCTTACTAGTAAATCAAATATGCCAATCATGGATAAACCAATTACATACAATTTACACAGAGAGCATATGCACTTTAGCACTGGTTAGCAGTGGTAAAGTGCTCAGAGTTCAAAATTCAACAGCAACAGGTCAGAAAAAATAGGAGGCAGGAAGCAAATAGATTGGGGATGACCCTACATTATCAAAAAAGTCCAACAGCCAGAAGATGTCACAAGAGGACTCCAGTGGCTGGAGTGCTCTACCCTCAGCAAGATAAAGAAAACCCATGTCAGTTAGACCAACAAGGCTTGAGTTATTGCAAAAAGAGTCAGCAGCTCATATGTAGCATTTCTGAAGACTGCTGAGTGTGCCGTGGGACCATGGGCACCAGAGACAACAGTGAAATATCACACTGGACGCAGTCACAGCAATAATAGTGGCATTGGGGGACTACGAGTCCCAGGACAACTTGGTGGTGTTGAAGTGGCCCTTGTAATCAGCATCACCTGCAGGCGCTATAAAGCACATAATAGTACCTCGCTGTGTGGGACACAGTCACAGTGGTAGCAGCAGCATGGGGGAACCACGAGTCCCAGGACACCTTGGGGGCATTGAGGCAGCCCTTGTTATCAGCAAAACTCACAGGTGCCAAAAAGTGCTTTAAAGCATCCCACTATATGGGGCACACCGGGGCTACTGCCGTCAGAGTCAGGAAGAGGCAGGGCAGGGCCATCCCCCTCGGCTTTGCACCTAGGCACTGCTACATCATACCCTCTTTGAAAGGCATTTATTCAAAGTACAGGTATACCAAACCCCCCTACCTTGCACTTGGGATGGTCATAATCTTTGTGCATTAAATTAGAGAGAAAAGTAGCGTGGACCCTGTGGCACTCTTTTCTTTGATTCCCTTTTTATGAATGCTTGTACCCCTGTTTTGCTGCTAATGCAACTTTGGAGAGCACGCAGACCACCTCATAGCTTGCTGCCAGAATGTTAGTTGCTCATCTATCTATTCATCCATTGGCCTCTTACAGGTGTGACTCTGTCTGGTCATTACTGTCAAATTCTTTATTTGACACTCTTGAAGAGTGAATGCGGTTCACATTAGCCATTTTGAACTCTGTTGCATTTCTCCCCTATATTGACAGTTGTTCGTTTTATGTGCCCAATGGGCAAGCGTAAGTCAATCAATACTCTCCCGGGGAAGAGGAAGAAAAGCTCCAAGTTTACCTTCTGTGATACAGGTGACAGACCCCTAGCTAACACAAAACTTAAGGACATTATTTCTCTTATCGAGGAGGCTGAATCACTCTTGGGTGGGGGGTTGGGGGTGGGATACAAAGAAGTTAAAGGTCTGAACCAAGGGAAGGTGGTGGGTAACATTGCACCGATTTTTGCTCGAAAGCAAAAAAGTAAATCCCCCAGACCCAGCGTGGAACCAACAAGTTCAAATGCATTATTGACTTGCGAACCCCCGGGAGTACAAGCTGACTGTCTCTCTGATACAAGTTTAAATACGCATGTAGTCGACCCGCTGGAGCCTGTAATCATATAAACAAAT
This sequence comes from Pleurodeles waltl, assembly GCF_031143425.1. Classification (NCBI taxonomy): domain Eukaryota; kingdom Metazoa; phylum Chordata; class Amphibia; order Caudata; family Salamandridae; genus Pleurodeles; species Pleurodeles waltl. The sequence goes on along the minus strand of NC_090440.1, from coordinate 1,488,572,363 downwards.
AAGCATTCAGTCCTTGCTTAAACTCAACTGTGTTATGATTCAGAGGAGGGAAGTTGAGGTTAAAGAGTGTGTAACGGGTGATATCAACCCGAGGGGCAGCTCTGCTGTGCTTTCGGAACAGGGGTCTGATGGAAATGTGGACATGCTTAGTGTCATTACATTGGCTAGGAGGATAAAGAGTGAGGAAATTGGCCTGGGAACACAGTTAGCATCCTTATCAGTGGAAGAAGGGAAGCTTAAACATCCTGAAGTTGTACCTAGTGTTAAGGGTCCTGCCAACATACCTATTGTGCATACATTACGCTAATAGATGGCCAAAACAAGTGAAAAAATAGCATTGTTAAATCTTGTCTTTACCTCGCCCATGGCACCCAACATGAGCGGCAACCTAACTCTGAGCCTTATCTCAGTAAGCATATGCCAGGGGCACCCTTAGGCCCATATTTATACTTTTGTAACGCCGCATTTGTGCCACTTTATGACGCAAAAACGGCACAAACTTACAAAATACAATTGTGTTTTGCGAGTTTGCGCCGCTTTTGCATCAAAAAATGACACAAATGTGGCGCTATAAAAGTATAAATATGGGCCTTAGTGCATCCACTGCAGATGATCTGTAAGGAACTGTTATTCCATAATTTGCAGAGATTCTACATGCCAGGAGATGTCATGATCCATTTATCCAAGGGAAGACCTGAAATTATATTGAGATGAGATCGAAATACGCCATTATGGTGGAAGGAGTTGTGGGACTAGAGCTATACAAAAATCCCCCGGCTAGTACTCTAATGCAGTTTAAACTTAAACCGTTCCCCTCCTCCCTTCTATTACTCCTTGACCCTCTCCCCCTAATAAAGACCTGGGGATGTTAATTGTGGATTAACTCAGAGATAGGTGTCATCCCATATTAAATAGAGGTGAAGAGATTTTGGTTGTCACTGAGCCATCACAATATGAATTCCACCTTAGAAGTTTGGGTGCACTTTACCTATCGCTCCCAGTAGATCTACTAATGCTTTCAAAGGATATGCAAACTATGAAGTTGAGTGATATAAACATCTTGTCCTGGAATATCACAGGCTTGCATAGCAAGCCTGGTGACCCTGTGTGGGGAACATTTATGGATCAATTTGCAATCTGTCTGTTCCAAAACACTTGGAGCATTTACCCTAGACATAGACCAGAATATGTAATTTTTTTCTTTACTGTTAGCTAGAACATTCTTGTTTGAATACATGCCTCTCTGAACACTAAATTGTGTTCCATTCCCAATTCATCCCCAGATATCCCAGCTATAACTATAACAGGGGAGAAGAGTTGCATGCTCTATTTGTATCATGTGTTCTCTTGAGAGGTTAGAGTGGGAGGTGAAACATCAACATTGAAAGAGCTTAAGGCTCATAGGGAACAATTTGACAAACATGACTTTGTAATTTTCACAGGAGATTTTAACACCACCTTTGAACCTCTGTAAAATTATGGTTACTCATTCACTGAGGTGGAGAATGAGGAATGGGGTATTCCAGCATTAGTCATTACACCTGTGAAGCAATGAACAGATGTAGAATACCACCTACTTTCATGTACGCTCTTTTATAGCTTGATGGCATGTAATGAGTGTATTAAGACTTATTTGCAATCGATTCACACCTATAATCACACTAATCATTACAGTAGGGTTGATTATACACTGATTTCTCTCCCTTTGGGAGGTTCTGTAGTGGACATGAAGATTGTCATCAGGAGTGATAGTGAACTCGTCCACTGTACATTGACCAACTTGATTAACTATCTTCTGTACATTCCGTTTTCACTTTCTACTGGTTTTAACCCAACAAATGATAGGTGCCAACTCAAATGGACTAAAATAACACTTTCATTAGATGTCAGGGCTGTTATGAATAAGGGCCTCTCAAATGCCGTAGCGACTCTAAATAGTCCCACAAGCTTCACATGACATAAACCACGATGTCATAACTACCCATGAGAAACTTTTTTAAAACACTGGGGGCGTGCTTCTTGTAGAGGAGCCCAGGGACTATACAGCCTGGGAAAGTAGTCAGCACATGGTATAACAAAGACAGTAGGGATGCAAAAAATAAACTGCACCCAACCTTGGAGGGCGGGAATGCTGAGTGCATTTGACAAAAAAGGAAAATATACAAGCACACCCGGGCAAAGGCGCACAGCAGTTGGAATGCCTGGCTTTGGTTAGATATGTATGAGGCAGTTACATTTAAGGATACTAAGAAATTTTAAGAAATCCCATCCACTCTGAGACTTGGCACAAGCATTTTTCATATTAAATGACATATCTTCAGGTTCTGCTGTAGAGGTTTGTGCCCTGTTAGACCTTGGGTTCCCTCTCTAATTAAAGAGTTAAGTGAAACCGTATGCGCAATTAAGAGTGTTGCTCTGGGTACAACAGCGGGACCTCATGGGGCCCTGAAAGACCTTTTACATTTAGATCCGGAGAACTTGGCCATAACCATTAATAAACTGACAAATGCAATACTTAGGGGCACAGAGATCCCGAATAGCTGAAAGGCAGCTGAGATTGTTCCAGTTTACAAGAAGGGCTCCAAGGATTCACCCTTTAATTACAGAATGCCAGGCTCCAGTGATTCACCCTCTAAATTACAGACTGATAAGGCTGATAAACATAACTGAAAATGTTTTTTGTAGGCAGATCCTAAACAAACTGGATAAAAGAGTCCATATCAAACTTTCAAGAAGTTTTCTGAAGAGACAGAAGTACCATTGACTAGGTTTTTAGATTCATGAGTATTTACTGGAAGATGGTGGTCTTCCAGAAATCACACTTATATTTAGTTTTTGTGGATATGAAATCTGCCTTTGACCTGATTCCTATCACACATTCTGGGAGGTTTTAAAACACAATGAGGTACTCCTGACCTGCTGAGTATTTTGATGTGTCTGCACCAAGATACGTTCGAACAAGTTTCCTTGGGTCCCCTGGGCAAGTTCACAAGACATATAGGGAAACATAAAGATGTGAGTCAGGGATGTGTACTCGTCTCCACTTTATTGTCCCTTTATCTTAATGATGTGGTGGCTTATCTGCAAGACTGTGAGAGTGATGCTCCAAGAATTGGTTTTGTTTGCAGATTACACCTTGTTGGTGTCCAAGACTCCGGCAGGCCTACAGACCACTTTGCAGCTTTTTGTGTTGATAGAAAGTTGATAATAAATCACACTAAAAGTAAATTTGTACCATCAATCCACACAAGTCTTTTACAGGATCCATTACTCCTGAGCGAAGTAGCATAGGCAGAGGAACGGAATTTAATTACCTTGGTATTAGGCTTACCAGTAAAATTCTATGGTCTTCCCAGTTGAAAAAAGCAACATGTATTTATGTCACCAGGCCTCCAGGATACTGAGATTGTATGGGCCTCAAAAACAAGGCAGATCTTACCAGCACTTAGGTTCCATAGCAAAAAGGCAGATGGTGAACCTTTTAGCCGAGTTGGGCTCTCCTCATCCTCGAATAGTCGGGTTATTTAAATCAATAATCAATAACTGTTGTACGCGATAGCCAATACTCAATTAATAGGTCGAAATAGCACATTAGGAATCAATAACAGTTGGTATTTCGACGCACCATGACCTTTCAGTCATGAATGACCGCACCAGTTTATTAAAAGTTAGTGAATTTATTTCCCTATATTAACAAAGCTAGCACAATGTATATAAGTCTCAAAACCAAATGATATATGTATGCGAACATTACTAGCTTTCCATAGCGGCGGAAGAAACGCAATCTATGCAAAATCTGAATTATGATACATTCAGTTATGGCAATACAAATCACTAATATGAGTAACTGTTTTTGACTAATCCCGTACATTGGTCAGCATAACAAGATTTCAATTCAACATGGTGCATCAAGTTCATACCTCGACCAACCTCTAATTAGCATTGGCATGTGGGGCTTCATGCAAAACGAATTTAGTCAACACAAATTTGGAAAACTTGTAACTTGGGCCCTATCAAAATAGCAGTTGGTACCTAAAAGGAAAACACAATGCATAATACAGTTATCCTTTCATAATTACCAATTACATTCAGCATTCAAGAAAGTCTTCGTCCTTCAGGTACCGGTTCGATCAGTATGGGGCAGAATTTCAAAGGGGCAAAGTTAAGGGCAAGTTTCCTTGCAGCAGCAAGGAGAATGGGGCAAAGTTACTGCATGGGCAAGACGGGGCAAATCAAAGTTAAAGTCTCTAGGGTGAGAATTCTCAAAGTCTCTTTCTCAGTAATAGAGAAAAGGGCATCAAGATGTCGTCTAAAATGGCCTCTGGCATTTGGCTTCAAAGATGACATCAAGGAAAATGGCTGACTTCTCTTTGTCCAGTGGGTTTAAGTAAGAAACATTCCAAATTCTGCAGGGTCTTCCATTGGAGGGTTCATAGGGTGGCTTCAAATTGACCAATGAAAAATGGCTTTCTACTAGTACTCACTTATGCATACATTGTCCTTGGAGACTTGGAACACAAGTTGCAACATGGCTTGCCAATTATTTTTGGTATCTGTACCCTGATTGTCCGCACCTGCAGAGACTGACCTTGCTTCAAAGGGGATGAAACTGACCTAGTAAGAGACCTTGGAGATAAGTGTATTAGTCATCTCTACTGGAAAAATACCACTTCAAGCAAGAATATATGGTACATTAGTTCAAGGAAAAGCCACGCAGTTCGAATTTGAGACCAGGCAACTAGGCCAAAGCCTTTACTAAATTTAAGCTAAGCATAAAACAGTTTTCAACAAGAAATCATGGCACACATTTGCAATTATGACGGATTACTACATTTTCCAATTCTTCATGATTAATAAAGCACGTTTATAATATTGACGAACTACTCCGAGGGCACAATTTCCCTCGTACATTATTTTCTTTACTAAAATCACACTACATTATACAATTTTGGTCACATGATATATGAATATATGTAGGACCCTCTTTTTCTGCATCATCAATTCCTCCTCTGATGAGTAATTATGTCATCACATCAAATCTTCCCACAAATTTTATTCCATTAAAATTCTGTTTTAGTAATTTGGCATTTCAGTCAATTCCCACTTTCTTTTAGTTCCCTTCGATTTTTCTCTGTATATTTCTATTTTGTTTTCTATTTTCTCTTCTCTTTTCCTTTTGTTCCTTGCTTTAAATATTTTGATAGCTTTCCATATTCCCCAAATGCCTAATAAACAAATTAATATTATTAATATTCCTTTTATTATTTTTAGTAATAATCCGTTCCAAACGTTGCTGAGCCAATTTCCCACCGAAGCAAATCCTTTTCCAAACTTCTCCCATACTCCTGGATCTTTCAATTCCTTTAAATCTGTACTTTCGTTAGTTAAGTTTGTAAGCATTTTTCTAATTTGACCACTGCTATCTGGTATATGTGTACAACAGTGATGTGTACCAAGCATTTTGCAAACGCCGCCATCCTTTGCTAAAAGAATGTCTAAGGCAAGCCGATTTTGAAGAGTCATAGCTCTTTCTGCAGCGAGTTCAGCATCCATCAGGATTATAGCTCCTGAGAACTTTGTCAGCATGTTATCCACAATAGTAGACAACTTTCGTATTTTAATTGAATTCAATACGACTCCCACTGAAGGAAGCAAAGCTCCAAATATATCTCCTACCACAAAAGAAGCTGTCTCTCTCTTCTGAACATGATGTGATTTTGACAGCTTTGGGAATTTCTTTAAGTCGTCCAGTTGATAAACCTTTGGGAATATTAGCCCCAAATAACATCTCCCATACCATCCTTTAGGAAGACGATAATAGGCATTAAGTCCACAAATATAATATACCCCTGGAATTATCGGGTCTTGTCCATTCACCATGAACGTCCATTTAGGTTGAAACAAAAATGTGTGTTTACATTCACTCGTTCCCACAAAAACTGTGTCATAATATGATTTATGTCTATGTATGCAAAATCTCCCTACGTGTAATGTATCTAAAGCTATTTTCCCTTGTGTCTTTATCGCGGCAAAAGCATAGTTATCTACGGATGTCCTTTTGTGTAATTCCTTCTCTAATGTCTCCTTCATCTCCTTCCTCCTATCGTCAGTGTTATCTAAAATACTTATCTCCATCGGTGAAAGTAAGCATGCAAGATTCTCTCTATGTGCGTGAGCTGTGTGAAAAGGTGACAATGGCTCAAAGAAGCCCCTCATCAATTTTATATAATAATCTCTAGCTACTTTACTCAGGTACTCAATTATGGGGACATATGCAAATGTAACATCATAATTAGAATAAAAGTAGTGGATATACTCCTGACCATAAAATCTGGACGTTATTATACTACATGTAATTCCGTACGTAAGAGGCATACTATGATATGTCACCCCTTCCACTACTGAGGTAGGTATTTGTGTGCATACATAACAATCTTTCGCATCCATGGTCTCAACATACTCACTCAGCAAGCGATAGAAAACATTAGACGAAAGTTCCTTTTTATCATGCAGATGTCTTTCGTCTCTTTAAAGCTGTTAGTTCAGTAGTAGTAATAGGTCTAGAAGTAAAAGCATCATTGGTCCCTTTCTCATCCTTTCCATGCATTCCAAGAACTATTGCTACAATGATTAGTACACATGCAGTTATTAGACCTATACACATGTATTTACAACACTTCATTTTATGCCCCTGTGTAGTGTACCGTGTCATGATCTGTATAGAATCAGAAAGTTGAAGACACTTTGGGGGTGATTCTGACCCCGGTGTGTGGCGGGAGCCGCCCGCCTGGATGGAACCGCTGAATGACCGCACCGCGGTCAAAAGACCTCAGCGGTCATTCTGGCTTTCCCACTGGGCCGGCGGGCGACCGCCAGAAGGCCGCCCGCTGGCCCAGCGGGAAACCCCCCTCAACAATGAAGCCGGCTCCGAATGGAGCCGGCGGAGTTGTAGGGGTGCGACGGGTGCAGTGGCACCCGTCGCGATTTTCAGTGTCTGCAAAGCAGACACTGAAAATATTTTTGGGGCCCTGTTAGGGGGCCCCTGCACTGCCCATGCCAGTGGCATGGGCAGTGTAGGGGCCCCCAGGGGCCCCACGACACCCGTTCCCGCCATCCTGTTCCTGGCGGTAAAAACCACCAGGAACAGGATGGCGGGAAGGGGGTCGGAATCCCCAGGATTCCCTGGGCCAGGGGTAAACCGGCGGGAAACCGCCGGTTGCCCTTTTCTGACCACGGCTTTACCGCTGCGGTCAGCCCGTTGGCGGTGCTTCCGCGGTCCCCGGCCCTGGCGGTCATGGACTGCCAGGGTCGGAATGACCCCCTTTATCAAATCGAATTTGCAGATATATACAAAGCTGAACGAGTTCAATGTTCACACAGTTTTCTTTAGCAGCTTCGTCTTTAATCGGTTTAGCAGCTTTGTCTTAAAATCGGTTTCAAAGTCAATCAAGTTTAGCAATGTATTAACCGGTTTAAAAGTCAATCAGGTTATCAATGTCTTATTTGGTAAAGTTCATGGAGCTTTACTCCTCAAGTGCCAAAGTGAAGTTCTGCCTCTTCGTTCTCGAGACTGAGGGATACGAATTAGTCTGACCAATCGTTAGTGGCTATGTATGCCCACTCCAGACCGGAATACCTTCTGCTCGGTATTCTTTTTCTTTTCAATTTTGCATCTCCTTTTGATTCTCTTTTGCTGGTGCTTTCTTCCTTGGCTGAGTCTTTCTCTTCACTTGGTGTTGCTGTGTCAACAGACACTTCTTTTCTTTTCTCTTTCAACTTCGGTCCTTCACTCTCGCTTAATGTTTCTCTGATCCTTAACTTCACTTGAGATATGCTTTGTCTTTGTTTTGCACTACTTTCACCTGATGGACCTACAACCACCTCTGGAAGGGTTTGGACACTTTCACTCTGTTCTGTCTTGTCTCCTCTCTCTAGGAGATCAATCAGGTTTTCCTTTTCTGTATCGTCTGTTTCTGGGAAAGCCCTCCTCTGAACAGGCTCTCCTGCTCCTTCACCTGTCTCAGGCCTTTTGTCTCCTTCACTGGTCTCAGGCTCTTTGTCGTCTTCAGGACCTTCGTCACTTTCTGAGGCTTCTCCTTAGATCTCTTCAAATGGATCGGTTGTTTCTTCTTCAGAAAATATTTCTCCTTCCTCTATTTCCACCTGTTCTCCTCCGGGTCCTCTTTGTTCTGTCCCAGTGCCTGTTACTCTCTTGTCAGACACTGGCGATTTCAGTGCTTCAACTTCCTCTTCTGTGGGGCACGTCACCCTTTTCGTGTGACTGGCATGAATCCAGTTGGGAACTCCCGCACACTTCACAGCGGTAGTAGTCGTCAGAATCACTTGGAAAGGTCCTTTCCAACGGGGTTCCAGGCACGACTTCCTCACGTGTTTCTTTATCACAACCCAGTCACCTGCTTTCAGGGCGTGTCCTGGACCTTGGATCGGTGGGAAGGTGGTTGCCTCCACCTGGTGAGAAAAAGAGCGCACCACATCAGCTAGACCTTTGCAGTAGTCCAACACCATATAATCTGTAATATTCAACAGAGCATTTGCAGGAACTGCTGGAAGTCTCATGGCCCTGCACATGAGAATCTAATGCGGGGACAGTCCAGTCTTTCTATCAGGGGTGTTTCTCATTGACATTAACACCAAGGGCAATGCATCAGGCCATTTCAAGTTTGTTGAAGCACATATTTTCGCCATCCTCGATTTCAATGTGCCATTCATTTGCTCCACTAATCCTGAGGCTTCAGGGCGGTAGCTACAATGCAACTTTTGCTCAATGTTCAGCGCTGCACAAAGCAATTTTATTACTTCGTTATTGAAGTGACTTCCCCTATCTGATTCTAAGGAGATCGGGAATCCGAAACGTGGTATTAGTTCTCTCAGGAGTAGCTTTGGAACTGTGAGACTGTCATTTCTGCGTGTAGGGTATGCTTCCATCCAGTGACTAAAAATACACACAATCACCAACACATACTTCAAACCTTCATGCACGGGCATTTCAATAAAATCCATTTGCATCCTGCTGAATGGACCTCCTGCCCTCCCAATGTGACTCACATTTACTACTGTCCCCTTTCCTGCGTTCATTTGTTGACAAATGACGCAACAATGGCAAACTGCTTCAGCAACTTGACGGAATTTGGGGTTAAACCAATCAGTTTTAAATAATCTGACCATGGCATCCCTTCCAAGATGAGCCTGTCCATGGTAGAATCTGGCCAATTGCGTCAACAGACTGTTTGGCAGAACCAATTTCCCTTCACTTGAGACCCACAAATCATCTAGTTTCTTTACGCATTGCAATTTGGTCCATGAGAGTTTCTCATCTTCACTAACATTGTTCTGTAAGGACTTCAACTCATCCATTGTATCTACAACCTTTAGAGCAAAAGCTTCACTTTGTTCAAGTTCTGGCTCATTTATCAAGTTCCATTCATCTATGAGCAATATACAGTTCAATGCGCAAAACCTTGCGACTTGGTCTGCATATCCATTTCCCAAAGAAATGTAATCCTGTGATTTTGAGTGTGCACTGCACTTTACCACTGCCACTACTCCTGGTAACTGGTTGGCATGTAACAATTCCCTTATTCTTTCACCATTTTTCACTGGTGATCCTGAAGAGGTCATGAAGCCTCTCTGTGACCACAACTGTCCAAAATCATGCACTATTCCAAATCCGTACTTACTGTCAGTGTAAATGGTGACTTTCATTAATGCGGAAAGTTGGCAAGCTCTAGTAAGGGCTACTAGTTCCGCTACCTGTGCAGAGTAAACTCCCTGAAGCCAAGATACTTCCAGAACACCTGTTATTGTACATACAGCATATCCTGCTTTCAATATTCCTAGTGCATCTCTTAAACATGAACCATCAACGAAAATAACTTGATCATTTTCTTCCAATCGGGAGTCTTTGATATCAGGTCTTGGTTTTGTACAAAATTCAGTCACCTGAAGACAGTCGTGCTCGACGTCTTCAGCATTCTCAATTTCGACATTTTAACTAGGAAACAAAGTTGATGGATTCAACGTAGTGCACCTTTTCAGCTGCACATTGGGTGATCCTCGTACCTTGTAAGCCTGGCACCAGTCATGTGGTGTGTTCGGGAACGTGTCAAAAGTATCTCGACTGAGTGAGGGACCATGACCGTTAAAGGATGTCCCATCACTATTCCTTCACTCTGATTTAGACTGATACCAACTGCTGCTACAGCACGCAAGCACCCTGGCAGTGCTGCTGCGACCAGATCCAAAGTAGCTGAAAAATATGCTACTGTTCTGTTTACGCCACCATGGGCTTGAGTCAAGACAGACAAGGAACATGCATCACGTTCATGACAAAACAATGTGAAAGGCTTTGTGTAGTCAGGCATATCTAACGCTGGAGCCCTGCACATGCATTCCTTTAATTCAATAAAAGCTTCCATCTCATCTCCTTTCAGTTCTATTTCATTCTGCGCATCTTTCTGGGTCAGTTTCAGTAAAGGTTTTGCTAGAGTTGAGAAATTGGGAATCCATTGGCGACAATAACTCACCATTCCCAAGAACTTTCTCACCTCTCTTCTCGTCTTCGGTGGACTCATTTGAAGTACACTTGTTATTCTTTCTTTCATAATTCTTCGCGACCCTTTCTCTATTTGGTGACCCAAATATTTCACTTTCTTCTGGCAGAATTGTAATTTCGAAGGGGACACTTTGTGTCCGTTCCTCCCCAAATGGTTCAATAGGGCAATAGTATCAGCTGTACAGTCACTTTCTGTCTTGGACGCGATTAGCAAATCATCAATGTAATGTATCAAGGTTGATTCAAATGGTAATTCCAATGATTCCAAATCTTTCTTTAGAATTTGATTGAAAATTGATGGTGACTCCGAAAACCCTTGAGGAATTTGACACCAACTGTAGACCCTGTCCAGGAATTTGAAACAAAAGAGAAATTGGCTGTCCTCATGAAGAGGCACAGAAAAGAACGCTTGTGACAAGTCGATGACTGAGAACCACTCAGCATCACAGGGAACTTGAAACATTATCACAGCTGGATTCGGTACTACGGGACAACATTTGACTATTATGTCATTTATCTTCCTCAAATCCTGAACAATCCGGACCTTTCCACTCGGTTTTATCAGTCCCATAATTGGTGAATTACATGGACTGCTTAACACTTCTTTTAGTACTCCTTGTTTTACGAACTCATCAATGAGTTGGGCGGCTTTCATGAGGGTGTCTTGCGCCATATGGTATTGTGGGGTCTGAGGAAAAGTTACATTGGGTTTTACAGTCACTTTCACTGGTTCTACTCCTTTGACCAATCCTACTTCTTTCCCTGTCATATCCCACAATTCCTTTCCGACTGTTTCCTGTAACTCAGCAGGCATATCTGCTTCAGTGAGCATTGGATAAAGAGTAATCAGGGGATACTCTTCATCAACGGTTTCCACTTCATCCCCTCCTACACTGTCCTCTTCTTCCCCATCACTGTTTGTCTGGATTTTAATTCCATCATTTGAACACATAATCGAACATCCCAATTTGCATAATAGGTCTCTCCCTAACAGTGATATCGGGCTTGAGTCACACACCACAAATTTATGTGACCCTTGATAGGTACCAATCCTGACTTGCACTGGATCTGTGATTGGGTTCGTCAGGTACCTATTTGCTACTCCCACTACTTGAACTGTTCTCCCTGAAAGTGGCAAATTTGGTACTTCAATGCTCCTAACAGTAGAGCGTGTAGCTCCCGTGTCAACCAAGAATGAGATGCGATGACCCATGACTCATCCTTCCACATACGGACCCTTTTGATCAACTTCCAAAGATGTTGCAAGCATACAGGGGCATATTTATACTCCGTTTGCGCCGAATTAGCGTCGTTTTTTTCGACGCAAATTCGGCGCAAAACGAACGCCATATTTATACTTTGGCGTTAGACGCGTCTAGCGCCAAAGTATGGGCAAATAGCGTCATTTTTTTGCGTGAATGCCTTCCTTGCGTTAATGAGATGCAAGGAAGGCGTTCCCGTCTAAAAAAATTACGGCAACGCAAATGCGTCGTATTTATACTCCCGGGCAAAAATCACGCCCGGGAGTGGTCGGGTCAAAAAACCCCGCATTTGCGCCACTTTTTAACGCCTCGGTCAGGGTAGGCGTTAAGGGGCCTGTGGGCTCAAAATGAGCCCACAGATGCCCTCCCATGCCCCCAGGGACCCCCCTGCCACCCTTGCCCACCCCAGGAGGACACCCAAGGCTGGAGGGACCCACCCCAGGGACATTCAGGTAAGTTCAGGTAAGCATACATTTTTTTTTTTTATATTTTTTTTTTGGCATAGGGGGGCCTGATTTGTGCCCCCCTACATGCCACAATGCCCAATGACCATGCCCAGGGGACATAAGTCCCCTGGGCATCGCCATTGGGCAAGGGGGCATGACTCCTGTCTTTACTAAGACAGGAGTCATGTAAATGGCGTCTGGGCGTCGTTAAAAATGGCGCAAATCGGGTTAAGAAGATTTTTTAGCGTCAACCTGACTTGCGCCATTTTAAGACGCCCTAACGCCATTTTTCCCAACGCCGGCGCTGCCTGGTGTACGTGGTTTTTTTCCACACACACCAGGCAGCGCCGGTCTGCTTGCGCCGGCTAACGCCATTCAATAAATACGGCGCCCGCATGGTGCTTCAGAATGGCGTTAGCCGGCGCAAAATTTTTTGGCGCTAAACTGCGTTAGCGCAGATTAGCGTCAAAAAGTATAAATACGGGCCACAATTTCCCTCCTCATCTGAGCTTTCACTCTCCCATACATTGTTTATTCCATTCTCACTGTGTAATGGGAATTGGTGCACTGTGTCACTTTGGTTCATTCCTTGACCCGTGACCTGTTGAGGAAGCATTACTTGCTGCTGGTTCATTGGTGGTAAGGTTATTTGCATTTGCTGATTAGGTACCATGGGAAACTGCTGTTGCATTGGCTGCAACTGCGCCATTTGCGCACGGGCATTTGCACCTGTTGCGGTTGTATGGGTTGTAAACCCTGCATCTGATTCATAGGGGCATATTTATACTCCGTTTGCGCCGAATTAGCGTCGTTTTTTTTTACGCAAATTCGGCGCAAAACTAACGCCATATTTATACTTTGGCGTTAGACGCGTCTAGCGCCAAAGTATGGGCAAATAGCGTCATTTTTTTGCGTGAACGCCTTCCTTGCGTTAATGAGATGCAAGGAAGGCGTTCCCGTCTAAAAAAATGACGGCGACGCAAATGCGTCGTATTTATACTCCCGGGCAAAAATCACGCCCGGGAGTTGGCGGGGCCGAAAACCCCGCATTTGCGCCACTTTTTAACGCCTGGGTCAGGGCAGGCGTTAAGGGACCTGTGGGCTCAAAATGAGCCCACAGCTGCCCTCCCATGCCCCCAGGGACCCCCCCTGCCACCCTTGCCCACCCCAGGAGGACACCCAAGGATGGAGGAACCCACCCCAGGGACATTCAGGTAAGTTCAGGTAAGTATAACAATTTTTTTAAATATTTTTTTTGGCATAGGGGGGCCTGATTTGTGCCCCCCTACATGCCACAATGCCCAATGACCATGCCCAGGGGACAGAAGTCCCCTGGGCATGGCCATTGGGCAAGGGGGCATGACTCCTGTCTTTACTAAGACAGGAGTCATGTAAATGGCGTCTGGGCGTCGTTTAAAATGGCGCAAATTGGGTTAAGACGATTTTTTAGCGTCAACCTGACTTGCGCCATTTTTAAGACGCCCTAACGCCATTTTTCCCTACGCCTGGTGTACGTGGTTTTTTTCCACGCACACCAGGCAGCGCCGGTCTGCTTGCGCCGGCTAACGCCATTCAATAAATACGGCGCCCGCATGGTGCTTCAGAATGGCGTTAGCCGGCGCAAAATTTTTTGATGCTAAACTGCGTTAGCGCAGTTTAGCGTCAAAAAGTATAAATACGGGCCATACTATTCTGAAAATTTGGATTTGGACACCTCAATTTCGGTCCTCTCATATTCTGAAATGCATTGACATCATTGTTTTACTGACCTACACCTTCCTGCACCATCATTGGGCACTCCTGTTTCCAATGCCCGACGATTCCGCACGTGTGACATGGCATCACCTTCTTCATTGCCTGTATACCATTTGGAATCATAACAATATTTATGTCAGGACCATTATTCACAAAACCTCCTTGACCTCTGCCTCTCATCTGCGGCTGAAACATAGCATTTCCCTGCTGTTGCTGCTGCGGCATCTGTTGTTGAAAACCTTGCAAACCTTGCAAACCTGTCTGAGCTGCTCTAAGCTGCATCACCATCACCTTTTCCTTCAACCTTTTCTGTTTTGTCTCAATCTCATCACTGCAGTATTTTGCATAGTTCAACACATCATCAATCGATTTTGACTGCCAACAAATCAAATTCATTTTAATCATCTGACTGACCTCGGGTCTCAGCCCTTCCACAAATCTGAACACGAAATGAAGCATGTCCTTTGCTTCAATCGTTTCCGTGCCACTATAATTTTTTAACGCTTTCAACAATCTCTCATAGTACGCATGTATCGATTCTTTAGCCTCTTGTGCTGTTCTGTCGATCCTCTGCCAATCCACATTTTTCGACGCAACCTTGGTTTTCAAGTGCTCGATCACCTTATGGTATAAACTCATTACCGTAGGCGATGGTGCACCTGTGTCCCTATCTCTTTCTGGTTCCCTCGTCGGCCAACCTACAGCCCTTTTACAGTCTTCCCATAAATCTGCCGGAACCACAATTTCAAATAAGGTATTCAGGTCTTCCCAGAGACATTTTGCGAGTTTCACAAATCTATCTGTTTGTTGATACCATTCGATTGGTTTCTCTCTTAATTTAGGGAAATCATCCGTGAAGGATTGAATATCGCACCTGTGCCATGGTACATGTACAAGTTTTCCCCCTGCTGTCTCTCTCATTGGCAACATGGTTATCAGATCGTCATTTGGTTGTGCCTTCTCGTTTCGATCAGGGGTACTTTCCTTCTTCTTGTCCTTTTTCTAAACCCACCTGCTTTCCCACTTATCTAGGCATCTCCAGACCTGCGCGCTCTGCAGTATCTCCTTAAGGTGCGTTTTCATCCCTGCCGACTTCATGTGTTCAAAATCTTTTGTCTCAAAGTCTAGCCTGTAACTCCTGCTCAAATGTTTAGTTTTACCTCTATCAATCTCGTTTCTCTCTGCAATTTCTTGTAACTTCTTATGTATGCTGCTCACTTCTCTTGTAATCCTAGGGCACATGTACCTCAGCTCTTCTTCTGTGTATGATTCTAACCAGTTCAGACCCATTGTTCCCTCCACCAGTTCATCTGCCTCCAAGTCCAATCTTATTTTATTCAGGTATTCCTCTCCCCTCCCACTGGATGTGCTCTCTGGGGAGTTCAGACTGTTGAACCCTTGTGTTAACTGTTGCGCGTTCAGTCACATCAGTGTAGCACTTACATCAACTGCTACTGAAGGTTGCTTTAATGTTTCAGTCTTTGAGGTTAACGGTATTAATAGTGGTGGATTTGACCTTACCACTGTCGACGGAGCACAAATTGGAATTGGACTAAATCCTGACAAGGACCCAGATCCATTTGGCAGTGTTGCTATCGGGTTGTTTCTGGAGTGTTTCCTATGCATCTTCTCTCTGTCTCACTTTGTGCCATTACCCCTTGGTCACATGCGTTTGAGTTTGCCTGTATATACAGTGGTACTGGCGGACCCACAGTGATAGGCAGAGATATTGCATCTGGGTTCTGTCTGTTCCCTGAATTCTGTGGCATGTTAATCCCCACATTATGATTCATCATTGCTGGCATACCTAACTGACCCTCTGTTACTCGAGTGTGCCTCAGCACTTCTTGTACCTGCTTTTGAGGCATCAAAAATTGTGTTGATTTAGCTTGAATCAATGTCGGTCTTTGGTAACTCTGTCCTCCCTGAGCCCCTAAGCCAGAAATTGTTCCCAAGTTATGCACATCACAGCAGTGTCTTTGAACCTGCGGCTGATAAGTATCGACAGGTTTCAATCTAGGCACAAAAACCAAAGGAGGGACCGGGAGGTTAATGGTCCAGTGTACAGTCTCCCGATATGAGTTCTGAAAAAAGGAGTACACTGTTCCAATCAAGAGGGAAAGAAGAAAAGAAGGGAGGCCTGATTCAACAGGAGCGAGAACCCTCAAGCATCACACTGGATGACAAGTTTCATCATTGGGAAAGCTCCTCGTTAGGCTGATGCTGCAACGCCTAACGGGCTCCCCTAGGGGGGCTCTTAACCATATTGCAGATGGAATCAGATCGTGTCAATGGAGTAACCGAATTCCAGTACTCAAGCAATAGTGGAGAGAGAATAATAAAATTGGTTATCCATCATATAATATCAATCATGAATTTTAATCAGTGTTAAATAAGATGGAGACCAAGATTAAAAACAGAGAGAGAGTCAAGGGG
This sequence comes from Pleurodeles waltl, assembly GCF_031143425.1. NCBI lineage: Eukaryota > Metazoa > Chordata > Amphibia > Caudata > Salamandridae > Pleurodeles > Pleurodeles waltl. Next base: position 1,488,555,891 of record NC_090440.1, on the reverse strand, counting down.
TGAGTAATAATGCTCACGTGCTCTCAACAATTACGCAAGAGAAACAGACCAATTATGGCGCCTCTAGTCATCAGGTCTACATGTTTCGTGTCTGGTGGTCCAGCTAGATCCATTGACACTTCATCAGGACCAAAAATACTTATATAACTTCTCCAAAATTAAACTAATTTAACCCTCCTCGGGAGGGGAATGCAAAAGCAGTCACTTACTTTTATGTGTTTGCTATGTCAAATAAGGTCGCCCATTCCCGGTGTCAGGATAGAGCTCCTAGGAATCGCATGTCAGAGGCTGGAACTGACATTCAGTAGCACGTCGTTCGTAGGTTATTAAACCTACCCGTCTGACAGCGTCCCGACACCGGGGATGGGCGACCTTATTTGACATAGCAAACACATAAAAGTAAGTGACTGCTTTTGTATTCCCCTCCCGAGTAGGGTTAAATTAGTTTAATTTCGGAGAAGTTCTATAAGTATTTTTGGTCCTGATGAAGCGTCAATGGATCCAGCTGGACCACCAGATGCGAAACATGTAGACCTGATGACTAGAGGCGCCATAATTGGTCTGTTTCTCTTGCGTAATTGTTGAGAGCACGTGAGCATTATCACTCACCCCTTGACTCTCGCTCTGTTTTTAATCTTGGTCTCCATCTTATTTAACACTGATTAAAATTCATGATTGATATTATATGATGGATAACCAATTTTATTATTCTCTCTCCACTATTGCTTGAGTACTGGAATTCGGCTACTCCATTGACACGACCTGATTCCATCTCCAATACGGTTAAGAGCCCCCCTCTTGGGAGCCCGTTAGACGTTGCAGCACCGGCCTAACGAGGAGCTTGCCCAATGATGAAACTTGTCATCCAGTGTGATGCTTGAGGGTTCTCGCTCCTGTTGAATCAGGCCTCCCTTCTTTTCTTCTTTCCCTTTCAATCTAGGCATGTCAGGATATATTCTCTGAACTTGTGGTATTTGTGGTGAAAATGGCATGTCGGGACCGCTCTGTCTTTGCGATGTTCTCAGATTCGGTGTCACATTACCCTGGGTTGGTTCTGGAGGGGCAGTACTAATGCTTGAGCCTTTTTCGCTTACCACATATGGTGGCGGGCGATCATTCAGCAATTGTATAATAAACTCCTCATCATCTGACCCGTCTGACCTTTTCGAGTTTCTGTTGTTCTCTCTATCTCTGGATGGACTCCTATTTGTTTTATAGGTAGCTTTCCTTCCTTCTGTCTCTGCTTCATCAGTAATTGCTGGAAACAATTTAATTCCCTGTAGTACGTCTGATCTCCAAACCTCCTGCGTGCTATCCCATCTAGCATCCGCTAGTGTCTTTTCTACTTTTCTTATTCTTGTCTTAAATTTCTTTTGTTGTTGATTTCTAGCTATCAACTCCCAAATTGCTAGTGCCCCAAACTGTGCTGGCCTTGGAGGTACTTTCATGTCGTATAGCGCAAACCTTAAATTCTCCAAAACCCTTAGGTTAAACGACCCATGAATAGGGAACGCTACACTTCCATGCTTCTCTGTTAATTTGCAGCATTGCTTTAGCCAAAGACATGGTGCTACACCCTTTTCCTCAATCACGATGTAAGCTGGTGTACCCTCAGGCGGTGTTTCTTCTCCTACATTTGCTTTAATGTAAGCATCTCCCCTCATGGCACTCTTAAATGCTTTGAAAAATTTCATCTTTCCGTCTTTTATTAAAAAAAAAAAAAAGTAATCAATAAGTGACTTTAATTCCCGGAATACTCTTAGCTTGCCTTTCCCCACCAATTGCGCTTCACGGACTGCGTCCAATCCGTGTGTGACCCTTCTCACCAACCAACCTATCCCAGCGTGGCTCCTAGTGACGTCACACTCACACTCTGCAGCTGACAAAGTCCCGCGGCTTGTCCTCCTTCATTCAGCTTCACTCAAACCTAATTTCTGCAATATATCGCGAGCACTAACCAAAAGAAGAAAACAAATCTGTCGGTTTACTACAGGAAAGGGTAACACAATCGCTTCAGAAACCTTAGGGATTTTACACTAGCCTCTGCAGTTATTCCATCTTTCTCGATCTCCCACTTTCGCGAGTAAAATTTGACCCACAAATTTTACTCTCAACTGATCAATGAACTATTCTAGCGCGCCTTAGAATTCGTCAAATCTCAAAGTCGAAAATGTTCTTTCACGCCTCAATATTTATACCGATTTGTCGACCACGCCCGATCAACCTATTAAACCGAACAGATTACAACATCAATCAAGTGTCTCATACACTTTTCAACATACTCCGGAGTCTCTTGACCTCGCAGGGCCCGTCTCAACATCAACAATCACGTGGCCAATTTTTCCTGCACAAAGCGCTACACACATGTGAAGTTCGTCGACTTCCTTACTCTCACACTTTGGAGTCACACTCCTCTAAAACTTCAACTGGAGTTCATAACCCCCCTAAAATCCTCAAAAACGTCTCAATTCATATGCAGCAATAAGCTATGCAAGCGCAAAAATCCTAACTTCACTCATACCATCACTAGAAACGCCAAAAACATTCTCACACCTCCATGTCCTCCACTCGCAAGCTCCGAGATCCCGGGAAAGTCATTGGGGACTTAGGGCATCATCATCTCTCCGACTTGTTTTATCAAAGAAAATTCTAACTTAACTCCGTCTATTGCTCGGATGGGGTCCCAAAGGGCGTAACCATCAATCTCTGTTACCATCTACTGATAACGCGTCCAGCCCTTATAAATTACCTGTACCTGGACACGTTGGAGGTCGGTGAACCTTTTAGCCGAGTTGGGCTCTCCTCATCCTCGAATAATCGGGTTATTTAAATCAATGATCAATAACTGTTGTACGCGATAGCCAATACTCAATTAATAGGTCGAAATAACACATTAGGAATCAATAACAGTTGGTATTTCGACTCACCATGACCTTTCAGTCATGAATAACCACACCAGTTTATTAAAAGTTAGTGAATTTATTTCCCTATATTAACAAAGCTAGCACAATGTATATAAGTCTTAAAACCAAATGATATATGTATGCGAACATTACTAGCTGTCCATAGCGGCGGAAGAAACGCAATCTACGCAAAATCTGAATTATGATACATTCAGTTATGGCAATACAAATCACTAATATGAGTAACTGTATTTGACTAATCTCGTACATTGGTCAGCATAACAAGATTTCAATTCAACATGGTGCATCAAGTTCATACCTAGACTAACCTCTAATTAGCATTGGCATGTGGGGCTTCATGCAAAACAAATTTAGTCAACACAAATTTGGAAACCTTTTAACTTGGGCCCTATCAAAATAGCAGTTGGTACCTAAAAGGAAAACACAATGCATAATACAATTATCCTTTCATAATTACCAATTACATTCAGCATTCAAGAAAGTCTTCGTCCTTCAGGTACCGGTTCGATCAGCATGGGGCAGAATTTCAAAGGGGCAAAGTAAAGGGCAAGTTTCCTTGCAGAAGCAAGGAAAATGGGGCAAAGTTACTGCATGGGCAAGACGGGACAAATTAAAGTTAAAGTCTCTAGGGTGAGAATTCTCAAAGTCTCTTTCTCAGTAATAGAGAAAAGGGCATCAAGATGTCGTCTAAGATGGCGTCTGGCGTTTGGCTTCAAAGATGGCATCAAGAAAAATGGCTGACTTCTCTTTGTCCAGTGGGTTTAAGTAAGAAACATTCCAAATTCTGCAGGGTCTTCCATTGGAGGGTTCATAGGGTGGCTTCAAATTAACCAATGAAAAATGTCTTTCTACTAATACTCATTTATGCATACATTGTCCTTGGTGCCTTGGAACACAAGTTGCAACATGGCTTGCCAATTATTTTTGGTATCTGTACCCTGATTGTCCGCACCTGCAGAGTCTGACCTTGCTTCAAAGGGGATGAAACTGGCCTAGTACGAGACCTTGGAGATAAGTGTATTAGTCATCTCTACTGGAAAAATACAACTTCAAGCAAGAATATATGGTACATTAGTTCAAGGAAAAGCCACGCAGTTCGAATTTGAGACCAGGCAACTAGGCCAAAGCCTTTACTAAATTTAAGCTAAGCATAAAACAGTTTTCAACAAGAAATCATGGCACACATTTGCAATTATGACGGATTACTACATTTTCCAATTCTTCATGATTAATAAAGCACGTTTATAATATTGGCGAACTACTCCGAGGGCACAATTTCCCTCGTACATTATTTTCTTCCTAAAATCACACTACATTATACGATTTTGGTTACATGATATATGAATATATGTAGGACCCTCTTTTTCTGTGTCATCACGTCTGGCCACTCTTGGTGTAGCTGAAAATAACTGTTTAAGATCCTTGCTAAGTCTCCCAAAATGTACAACCCGACTACCTGTATGGTGGGACATGGGAGTCAAACTGATTATCCATAAAGCGCATTTAAGACCTGTCCTGTATTGGCAGCCCCTAGCAGAGTACTTTAATGCTTGCAAGGAAACAGGTGACTATCAAATACACTGGGTACACTGCATTAGGGACACTAATTCTCGATCCTGAAAGATTGCCAGGCAATCTAGTTGATTGATAGAAATAAACCTTTTCATTTCAGTGTTTACTATTTTGCAATATATCATACCAAGAAAGGATTTCAAAGCTAATAAGTATGGGTTTAATATTGAAACATGAGAAATGCTTGTATTTGTGAGACAACCTTGAAATGTTTATGAACAGTAGAATGGTAAATTTAATTGTAAATGCCCTATCACAGGCACAATGGGACTGGCTGTTCATATGTGCATACCACATTATTTACTACAGGCATATGGGAGTGTTTCATATGGGAGGCATATGACTGCAATTTGCAAGCCAATGCTTGCAAATTGCAGATTGCAAGCATTGGCATGCAACCTGCTAAGAACCTAATGAGGATGTAGGGTGTAACTTGACTTATGTGAACATTCATTAGGGAACACCTCCTGTGGTTTGCTAGGCCCTTTAGATGGTGGTACCATTGTTTTTTGCACTTCCCATATTTATAATTTTATGATTGGTACCCGTTTCTGAATATCTAGCAGGGGAAATCCAGCCAGTTTTAGCTGCTGTGCTCTGTTTACGACTGACAAAAAACGTGGTTAACAAAGCCAGAAACAGTCTTAAGGCTGTACACTAGTAAACTTGCAAGTGCATACTTACAGTTGGCTATGAGAATGTGGCCTTACACAAATATCTGAGTTTGAATGACTTTACATGTGAATCAAACTCTACAAAATGACTCTTCAGTACAATGGCATTGTAATAACAACCTTCATTTTGATGTCAGTTGATGCCACCTTTCAAAATACCTTTTTAAATAATGGAGTGAAAATTGGGCAGACATTTCCTTCAGCCAATTAAATATATCAATTAACCTGATTAGCTAATTTATTAATCATTTGTGGGGTGAATGCGTTTATTTTGTTTTTGAAAAGTGTCTGTACGACATGTGATGATTTAGTTGCAAAAAGTAAGTAAACCGCTCAAACGAGATCAGCTTAAGTTCAATAGACTTTCAATAGACATTTGTATTTGATTCCCCAAGTTACTTACAAACGTATGGTGTGAGCATGTGGTAAGGAAGAAAATCACAGAAAATACCTCATCCAGAGGTAATGTCTTTGACTGGCTGAGTATTCTAAAATGGTAGGGTACAGCTCTATGACTGGAGTGGTAAAGCTAGCATCCTGTGGAAAGGAAGTGGCACATGAGATTCATCACAACAGTTTGCAGTGTTTTGGCACAAAATGTTTCGTCCAGGTAAATATGTCAATTACATACAACTATGGAAATTGTTCAGTTTCAATATTCACTTCAAATTAGTGCTTTTCATGTTTTTTCCATAAATAAGGAATCTTTGGGCAGGACTGACTTTCTGTTCAACGAAATGTTTATGGTTGCTTCCACTGCTCTTGTTTCTTTTGCTATCCACAACACGAATTCAAACACGAGTTGTCAGTGAGCATGCTGAATCTATATCTGGAAATCATGGAAGCCAAAGAACAAGGGACATCTTAAGGATTTTCAGAAACCCCGGGCCAAACATAATTCTCAGAAGGTCTTCGATTTTTTATCCATTTTCAGCTCATTTACACTCTCAGCAACTATTGTCAGATCGTGGACAACCCTCCTTGTTAGCCAGCCTACATGTGGATAGGGAAGGTTTTTCATTTACTGTACTCCTGGTGCTTCTGTGTAAGGAGCAGGGATTCATAGTGAGGTGGCACTGACTAGGCTGTAGTTGCACTGACCCAGCAGTGGCTCCATATCGACAGTGCAATCTTGGAGGGAGAATAGAATGATGCTCTGCACTGCACATCGACACATACCCTATGATGGGACCCTATCTGGGCTCAAACACTCTCCCTCCGGCCAACACCAAAAATGCAAAAAGATTAGTGACACTACCAAACCTTCTGTCAAGTCAACCATGTGTGGTGACAGTAGCTTCTTTAGTGCTATTTGTCCATATGGTGCTTATAGGTGCTTTTGTTAATCGCAATGCCTTTACTGCGTTGGACTTGTAATCAAAGTCTGGTGACTAGGCTATTATCAAACCAGTCTGGCAGTAGCTCCACATAAATGAAACAGTCAGACGGGGAGTACACAATGCCAATCTTTACTGCACTGTAAATGGCACATGCTGCATGAAGGGAAAGGACTGTGCAGTTGGGCTGTGCCTAAGGATTTATAAAGGTTAAAGTGCTCACTCATTCTAACCAGAATATGAAAGATATTTTTCTTTATCCCCCAGTATCACTCAGGTGGGGCCTTGGTGGCTGGTGGGGCCTTGGTGGCTGGACCACCAAGCTAGTAAACAAACTGTTTTTTATTTTTTTTTATCCAGACAGTCTGAGACTGTCCAAAAGATTAATGTAGGGGAATCTAGAAAGGAGGAGGTCCTGGGCAAAAGCTCAATTTGCCCCTGCATAAATCTCTGCACAAAACTCATGATCTGTGTTATCACTTCCAACTCATTGTTGCAAGATGAGAAGAATGGGCCACAAAGTGTGCACTATTGTACTGGAGAACAAAGGGTAGACATGTGTCTCATGATTCTTAGCATTTGTATATGTGTCAATGCAGCGTCGTACAAAAAGGTGGATGTGGTAATTGATAGAAGAAAGTTTATGTTTCCAAATAAAAATAGTTCTATTTCAATTTATGCTGACATACTTTGACATACCTCTTTAGGACTATGCAAATAAGGACAAATGTAAATGTATGTCTAAAATTACTAATATAATCTCACAACACATACCATTAGATAGGTTGGCACACGCCAGGCAGCATTCACAATCTAAAGCACATATACAAAGGAAACATCCATGGCCCTCCCCTTTTTTCCTCGTGCTGTACATCACTTTGGACCAACGTCAACACAACTTAAGTCATGGGCCTTCTTCCTCATGAGGAGCAGGAACATCATTAAGGAGAGGCTGAGACAGGGTTACATTTGTAGGTGACCAGTAGTGCGGACAACATGGTCACCTTCCACTAAACCTCACTAGAACTGAGAGACAGACGGTGTGGTAGGATGTCAATGGTAAGGTGAATTTATTTGGGATATGGGTGCTGTGATATAGTCTGTTGTCTAGTCTGTTATCAGGTGTCATAGTTGTTTGTTCAATATGTATGTCACAGGAGCTATGCATATGCTGGCTCTAGACGCCTAGCTGATGCTGGAGCAAAAGCGAGGCATGAGATTGGAGAGTAGTTGGGACCAGTAGCTTTCTCCTGCACTCTATTCCTATTCATGTGTCATCAGTTTAACCTCTTCTTCAATAAAAAAAAAGTTTGGACCAACAAACTATGGATTTTCTGTTTTTACAACATCATATTTGGTGACAGAGGATGACTTAAGAAGATAAGGATTTTTCAGGAAAATGTTGACGCTTTGTACTGAGCCCAGGAGATTAATTGTTCAAATCTTTCAGCACTTGGCAGATTCATTGTGTGTTGGTGAAATTTTAAAGATGTGCCAATTTTATGATAAGTGTAAATGAGCTGAGCGGTATACAGGCTGTTCCACCAGCACATAAAGCCAAACTCTTGTAATGGAAATTCCAATGGCAAGTTGACTCTGAGTGCTGGAGGCAGCATTTTTAGTTTTAAGATATGCAGTGAATGTAATTTTATCTATTCATTACGACGCAGTGTGTATGAGGCAGTCTCTTTTTTGCTCGTGTTGAGCTGTACTCTAAATCATATTCAACCTGCGAAGTGTCTGTCCAATTCATTCTAAATATTAAACACATACCTAGTGTACCAGTTGGCCAGCACTCAAGCCACAGCGTTATCTGCCAAAGTACTTCACTGGTCTTCTCAGTTCCTTAAGGGATAGACTATGTCCTGTATTTAAATGCCTACAGCGCCACCTTCTGGGTTTTCCTCGTGTTAACAGCAATTGGCACGCTCATTTCTCGATTCTTGTTATAGTGCTAACAGCAATTAGCATGCTTATTTCCTATGCATGGTGCCATCTTGTGAGAACAGTCAGTACTAACAGTGATTACCTTGCTTTTTATGGATGTGGAAACAAACTGACTTATGGTTTATTTTTCTCAGCAATTGGCATGCTAATTTATGGTGTTAATTTTATATTCATGGCTTTCAGAGACAATTTGAATTTTAAGTTGTAGTATTTTATGGTATATGCTTTCCATTTTCAAATTGACTTTGCTTTATTCTGTGTAATTACAACATGATGCAAACAGCTACCCCACGTAAACCTGTCCTCCAGGAGCCTGGAGAACCCCCACTTAAGTGAAAGTTGTGGTGTAGGTCACTTAATGCTTACTTAGCGTAAATGTTGTTGAGATACAAACTCAAAACAATTAGGCCATTACTTATACTATTTTAGCGTCACATTTGCACTTTTTTTTAATACAAAAGCTGAGCAAACTTGCAAAATACAATTGTATTTTGTAAGTTTACGCCACTTTTGCGTCAAAACATGATGCAAATGTGATGCTAAAAAAGTATAAATATGGGCCCTAGAATCCAACACTCAACAAGTACCTAATGTGAATCATATTGTTAGTAAAAGTCAAAGTAACAAAGGGCCACAGTCAAGCAATGTGCAATCTGGTTCTACATTAGCAATGAAAGGTCAAGGAAGTACTAGACATCAGTGCTTCAGATGTGGTTCATTGTATTATGTATCTTCATTTAAAAAATGTCCTGCATTTTCACAGGAATGTTGGAAATGCAACAAATTAGGTCATCTCCGTGAGGTGTGCAGGGCTGGTGGACATTATAGTACCAGTACTGGTAGAGGTAATTCAAGAGGCATGCCTATTCAAACAGTACAAAGTCACGATTTTGAAGAAAATTTACAAGTTGCCGAAAATCGATTCAAAGAACTAAAATTAGCAGTAAATGTTGTTGAGATAAAAGGTGAGAATAATACTAAGTGTTACAAAGATCTGTTAGTGGAATTTACTAATAATGATATCAATATACCTTTACTTGTCAATTCAGGTGCTAGAATAACTATTATTGACATCACTATATTTAATGAAAAATGATCAAATCAAGTATTGTTACCTCCTGATGTGATAACCACGGCATTTGAAGGAAGCAGTATTCCTTTGCAAGGGTATTTTGGGCTAACATTGTCTTTTCTACTAAAACAATCGAAGGGAAGTTTTATATCACAAGAAGGGTATAAATGTACTTGATTGGTGGCACCAGGCTAATTTTGGAATTGTCATATGACCTGGTAAGGAGCCACCTGTTTGTATAGAAAATTGTCTTGACATTGGGAGAGTGGTGTCTAATGCAGTAGTGTCTATTGCAAATGTCTAGTTGATTTCTGAGTTTACTAACGTATTCCGTGATGAGGTGGGTGAAATAAAAAATTTCAAACATGTCATTAAGAAACATGTCATTAAGTTTAAAGATGAGAGTGTTCCTATTAGACACAAACTTCGCAATGTTTCTCTCATTGTAAGGGATGATTTGAATGTTGTGAAAAATGAAGTACAATGGAATAATTGAACCAGTCAATACCTCCTTGTGGTTGTCTCCGGTAGTTCTTATGAAGAAAAGCTCTGGAGAGTTAAGACACTGGGCGTCATTATGACCCTGGCGGTCTTGAGACTGCCAGGGTCGCCGTGGCGGTCAGGCCACCACCAATGTGGCGGTCAGGAAGCCACATTACAACTATGGCGGTCGAGCCATGGTTGGATCACCAGCACCGCCAGATTATGACTGAACGCAGGGCAGAGTTCCGAATCTCTTCTCTGCCGGCGATTACATGACAGTAGCCTACTATGTAAAGTCTGGTGGAGACTGGGTGCAGGGGGCCCCATAGACTTGGCATGTGCAGTGTAGGGCCCCCCATGGCCAACCCTGTTTTGCAGACAGTGAAAAGTGCGAAGGGTGTTGGTGCACCCTACACATTGCAGCATTGCCACCGGCTCAATTATTAGCGGGTGTCAATACTGTGCACTGTTTCCCGCTGAGCCAGTGTCAGAAACTTTGTCCATGGATGTGGAAACAAACTGGCTTATGGTTATTTTTCTCAGCAATTGGCACGCTAATTTATGGTGTTAATTTTATATTCATGGACTTCATAGACAATTTGAATTTTATGTTTTAGTATTTTATGGTATATGCTTTACATTTTCAAATTGACTTTGCTTTATTCTGTGTAATACAACATGATGCAAACAGTTACCCCACCTCCACCTGTCCTCCAGGAGCCTGGATAACCCCCACTGAAATGAAAGTTGTGGCTTAGGTCACTTAATGCTTACTTAGGGTAAATGTTATTGAGATACAGACTGTGCACTGTTTCCCGTTGAACCAGCGGGCAGAAGCTTTGAATCCGCCCCCTGTCCCAGTGTGAATCTCATAATGGGGCCCGCTGGAAAGGAACTGCACTTGTGATAACCTTGCCATTGGAATTTGGTGACGGCCTTTTCTGTCCACCAAACCCGTAATGACCCCTGCAGCATTGATTTGAGAAGTGTAAATAATGCGATATGCGTGGAAAATGTTCCACTTCCCCAAATAGAAGAATAGATTACCGTTGAGGTTCAGGCCAAATGCTATACAAAACTGGATTTGAAAACAGTATATCATTGGGTGGTCATGCCATTTAACTACTTTAGTCATATCTAAAGGTAATTTTCAATTTTGTAGGATGCCATTTGGTCCGGCCTCTGCTGCATCAGTTTTCCAAAAAGTCATGACTAAAATGTTAAAGGGGATAAAAAATGTTGTGGCATTCCAAGACAATATTTTAGTATTCGATAACACCTTAGAGGAACACAATCATACATTAAGATCAGTGCTGGATACTTTGTGTGAAAATGGTGTTACGTTAAGAAAAAAACAAATGTGTTATTGCAGTCAAGGAAGTAGAATATCTTGTACATGTTCTTTCAGCTGAGGGTGTCCAACCTAAAATAGGGTTGGTGGAGCAATTGTCAAATCTCCACATCCAAATGATAAAGATCAGCTCACATCTTTCTTGAGGATGTGTGAGTTTTATTCCAAATTTGTACAAAATAATTCTGATTTGTCTGAATGTTTTAGGATACTACTTAAGAAAAATACGGACTTTATTTGGACACATTTATGTCAACAACATTTTGATCTCATCAAAAGACAAATGCTATCTAATCCTGCGTTACAATCATATGTGGCAGGCTGCAAAACATTTAGTAACTGTGGATGCTAGTGCATACAGGATTGAAGCTGCACTTTCACAAAAGGAAGAAATCAAAGAGACACTCATCGGATTTGCTTCTCGCGGACTATCTGAGGTGGAAACATGGTATTCCGTGATCAAAGAAGAAACGCTGGCCTGCACATGGGGAATTGGGAATTTTAAATCAGTTGGGGAAGATCATTTTGTCCTCAAACAGATCATCGACCTTTAGTGGGTATCCTCAAAGAAAGATAAAGAAATCCACTGCAAGGCTGACTAGATTGTCTGTAAAGCTACTGGAATCCAAATTTGAAGTGATGCATATGCCTGGGGTAAAAACTGTAAAGCAGATTGTTTATCAAATTACCTATCAGCAGTCAAGCGAAATATAAAGAAGAGAAAGAAATTGAAGAAGGTATGATTGTGGTGGTTGAAGATCTGTGTGCAAGAGTGTATATGAATTGTGTGATGCTATGAGCAAGGAGTTTGATTTACAGGAAGTAGTAAAATTTGTGTTGCAGGGTTAGCCAAAGGAGCAAAATTCGAAATCATCTTTACAACCATATTGGAAAATTGCAGATGAATTATCTATTGAAGGTTCTGTGTTGTTCAGAGGAGAGATATGTATTCCATCTGTATGTTACAGAAAAAAATGATTATGGAGGCAGCACATGCTTGTCATTTGGGCATGACAGCTGCTAAGAGAAGAGTAAGAACAAAATATTGGTGGTTATCCATGACCAGAGCGATTGATGAATTGGGACAGAAGTGTGAACAATGCTGCATGAGTGGCAAACATTTGCTTATGTCTGTTCCAGAACCCAGAATTGCTCTGAATCCAGCTAATGTGTGGCAAAAAGTATTGATTGATTTTTTGGGTCCATTTCATGTTTTACCAATGCAGTTTAGATATTTTATTGTTATGATACATCCATTCTCCAGATGAGTTAAAGTGAAAGGAGTAGCTGAGCCCAATATTGAAAGTGTCCTGAAATGTTTTAAGGACGTGTTATACAGAGAAGGCATTCCACCTGAAATTCTATAGGACAATGGTGTTGTTTGTTTCTGCACCCATGCAAGACATTTTTAAGAAATATGGAATTAAACATGTATATAATTCTCTTTATTGTTTGAAGTTCGATGGAAATGTAGAACATTTCAATTAGGTATTGGTTGTATGTGTACACAGTGCACTTAAATCTAAGATTGATTTCGTTGACGCAGTCAGGGACACTATTTGGGCATATCGTACCACTCCACACTCAGTTACAGGACAAATACCTTTTGAGTTAATGATGAAGAGGAATGTGAGATCTTATTTGAGTCCTGATTGGGTATCTGGGGTTGTTGGTGTGAAGGTTGATTTACAAACGTTGTCTGAAAAAGCACGATTGGCAGGTGACCAGGTAAGTAGGCTTAATGTTGGAGAGGTCTTAGAGAAAGCGCAAGAATAATGTAGAGGGGCAAGATGGTGACTGGGTTCGCATTAAGGATCCCTTGCTGTAGAAAAAAGGTTTATCTAAATTCAGAGATCCTATTCAAATGAAAATAGAGTGTGAAAATTCAGTTCTGATTTCTAATGGTCAATGGTGGAACCTATCTTGTGTGGCTAAAGTCAGTGGTGATTTTAGAAAAATGGTTGATTGGAATACAGTACGGAAGGAACATGGTCATTCCAATAGTGAGTTCACTCAAAATAGAAATTCTGTTGAGAATCCGAGAAGGAGTGTCCATGTTAGAAGATTACTTAAAAGATTTATTGATTGAAGTTGTAGGGTTGGGGTGATTATAGTTATTGCAATAATGTAGAAATGTTTATATGTTGTCTAGTCTGTTGTTGTGTAGTATACGTTTTTGTTTTGAAAAAAGGGAAAGATATGTGGTATGGTCCGTTGTCTAGTCTTTTACCAGGTGTCATAGTTGTTTGTTCAATATGTATGTCACAGGAGATATAACTTAGGTTGTTCTAGACTCCCAGCTAAGGCTGGGGCGAATGCGAGGCATGAGACTGGAGAGTCATTGGGACCAGTAGCTTTCTTCTGGGCTCTATTACTATTTACATGTCATTTGTTTAACCTCTTCTTCAATAAATATGTTTGAACCAACAAACTATGGATTTCCTGTTATTACAACATCACAATTGAGTAATATTTATTTTCCAAATGTACCCAGATGACTTGCTTGCACTGTTTGTTCTGACAACCACCGTTGTCATGCTACGGAAGATAAATTATAAGTAGAGGTATGAATCTATATCAGCAACTTCAATTATATATACCTTGCATGTCCGTCAGTCAAGTACCCCTGTTATTACAGGCGACAAATACAAACTTTAGGGTGGTCTATGTCAGTATCTAGTACAAACACTGGGAATGGGTTACCCATTATCTTGCTATTCCCTTACAATGCTCCTGTACCTTGAAATGGGAAGTGATAGCTTTGGAGTGTGCTGTTGAGAAAGTGGGCTCTTGCTCCTATTTTGCAGTTATGTTCAGTACAAGATGTGAAGGAAGCATTATAATTGCAATACCTCTTTCTCACATTTTCCAAACACTATAATACTTGGTATATTTTCTCTCCTCATCAACCTGTTATTCCTCAGGATGATGAGCAGTACCAAAAACGCAGACTTGGACACTGTGGAAAGTATGACCATGGCAATCTTCCTTATGGTGATGATTTGTATGTGATTGGCTGGTGTCTTGAGAAGAGCTAGCTAGGGAGAGGTATGGTCCTGGTGTTGACCATGAGCCCTTCCTATATGTGGGAAAGTGTATTAAGTATAATGAAATGTGAATTTTCTGCTACGTTTTTATTCAGTGTATTTAAATTTAGTATTGTTGTTATTTGAGTGTGTTTATTTGTGATGAATCATATATTGTATATATTTCTAGTTCCTATGTTATGCAATCATGTATTTCTTGTTTATCCTTGTTTTTTACTCTATTGTCTCTGAATGGTGGTATGATGCTGGCTATATGAATGCGTATATTGTTGTACCATTAATCTTTTCATTTAATTTTCCCCTTGCCTTGGTACTGTTATACCCTGCCTCTCTTGGCTTCTGTTTGATTCTGTTGCGTTTCCATTTATTGTCCTTTGTATGGTATTTGACTTACTTCAAATCTGGGTAGATGTAATTTTGAGCATGGTAGCCCTGTAGTACTAAAAAGTACTTAGTATTGTACACTTGTGTATTAAGTCTTCACTTTTGTAGGTGACAGTACGTTTGCCTTGCCTACTCTAGCTCTCCTTGACCTTCCCCTTTCAATGCATACTTTGGAGCAAACATGTCTGTGAGAAAACAAGGCAGATTGTAGAGGCCCCATAACTTTTTGCCCCCATTTTTTACCTTTTACTGGTGTTTTCCTGACTCTGATGGTGCCCTGGGTACTGCTAAACAGTCCCAGGGCATGTGATCTGTGTAAAATCTGTATGCAAATTAGACTAATTATAATTGGCTATGTCAACGTACCTATAAGTCCCTAGTATATGGCAGGGCATGTAGGTTTAGGGACCCCAGCATAGGTGGTGCATCCATAGGTGCACTGCTGAGGTCCCCAGTGTCAATTTAAAGGCAGGCCTATCTTGCTGGGTGCTTTTAAACTTAAGTTATAGGCAAATTTGACTTTGGAATTAAAAGTACTTCTAAAGTCTTAAACTACCTTAAATTTACATATAAGTCACCCCTAAATTGTGCTCTATCTGCCCCTGGGGTTGGGGCCATGTAACTATAAGTAGGGACCTTATAAAAATTGCTTTTGAAGCTCTGGTGAGGTAAAATAGCCAACTTTCTTTTTTCCTAACTGTAGTGAATAGCCTCCATTGGCTAAAATGGGGAGACTTTATTTTAATGACCAAAATCCCCATAGGTTACAGATGACTTGAGTTTGGTATCAAATGAAGGGGGTCATTCTGACCCTGGCGGTCATCGACCGCCAGGGTCGACGACCACGGAAGCACCGTCAACAGGCTGGCGGTGCTTACAGCCGCGGTCGCCCAGCCGGGTCCGGCGGTTTCCCGCCGGATTTCCCCCGGCTGGGCTGAATCTCCATGGCGGCGCTGCTTGCAGCGCCGCCATGGAGATTCCGACCCCCTTCCCGCCATCCTGTTTCTGGTGTTTTTTACCGCCAGGAACAGGATGGCGGGAACGGGTGTTGTGGGGCCCCTGGGGGCCCCTGCACTGCCCATGCCACTGGCATGGGCAGTGCAGGGGCCCACTAACAGGGCCCCACCATGATTTTCACTGTCTGCTTAGCAGACAGTGAAAATCGCGATGGGTGCAACTGCACCCGTCGCACCCCTGCAACTCCGCCGGCTCCATTCGGAGCCGGCTTCATTGTTGAAGGGCCTTTCCCGCTGGGCCGGCGGGCGCTCCTTTGGCGGGCGCGCTGCCGGCCCAGCGAGAAAGCCAGAATGGCATCCGCGGTCTTCTGAATGACCGCCTAAGTGTTATAATAAATCCCCAAACATGCCATTGTTGGATTCAAAATAAATAGTTCAGGTAAAGAGTTTTAAAACTCTGCCTGAAAGTTGACAACTTCAGCTCTGTAGTGCCCTTCACTGATTGGCCAGCCTCTGGCAGCCTGGCTGCCTTGATGAGGTGTGAAGTGGGCTAGGCTGAACACAAAGGATGTGCCTGGGGGAGGAGATCTGCCTCAGCAGATGGTGAAACAGGATGGGGGAGAGCAGCCAAACTGGTCTTCAAAGGCAGGGAAGGACATTTGGAGCAGTTCAGGACCTCCCTCACTTCCTGTAACCCCACATAATTAGGTGACCTCTTTATTAGATTAGGAGAGGGCAGGAGAGAGGTGTGTTTAGGATTTTTAGCCACACCAGTAGGTGGTGCATCCATAGGTGCACTGCTGAGGTCCCCAGTGTCAATTTAAAGGCAGGCCTATCTTGCTGGGTGCTTTTAAACTTAAGTTATAGGCAAATTTGACTTTGGAATTAAAAGTACTTCCAAAGTCTTAAACTACCTTAAATTTACATATAAGTCACCTCTAAGTTGTGCTCTATCTGCCCCTGGGGTTGGGGCCATGTAACTATAAGTAGGGACCTTATAAAAATTGCTTTTGAAGCCCTGGTGAGGTAAAATAGCCAACTTTGGCCCGTATTTATACTTTTTTTGCGCCGCATTTGCGTCGTTTTTTGACGCAAAAACGGCGCAAACTTGCAAAATGCCATTGTATTTTGTAGGTTTGCGCCGTTTTGCGTCAAAAAGCGGCGCAAATGCGGCGCTAAAAAAAGTATAAATACGGGCCTTTGTTTTTTCCTAACTGTAGTGAATAGCCTCCATTGGCTAAAATGGGGAGACTTTATTTTAATTACCAAAATCCCAATAGGTTACAGATGACTTGAGTTTGGTATCAAATGAATGGGGGTCATTCTGACCCTGGCGGTCATCGACCACCAGGGTCGACGACCACGGAAGCACCGCCAACAGGCTGGCGGTGCTTACAGCCGCAGTCGCCCAGCCGGGTCCGGCGGTTTCCTTCCGGATTTCCCCCGGCTGGGCTGAATCTCCATGACGGCTCTGCTTGCAGCGCCGCCATGGAGATTCCGACCCCCTTCCCGCCATCCTGTTTCTGGCGTTTTTTACCGCCAGGAATGGGATGGCAGGAACGGGTGTTGTGGGGCCCCTGGGGGCCCCTGCACTGCCCATGCCACTGGCATGGGCAGTGCAGGGGCCCCCTAACAGGGCCCCACCATGATTTTCACTGTCTGCTTAGCAGACAGTGAAAATCGCGATGGGTGCAACTGCACCCGTCGCACCCCTGCAACTCCGCCGGCTCCATTCGGAGCTGGCTTCATTGTTGCAGGGCCTTTCCCGCTGGGCCGGCGGGCGCTCCTTTGGCGGGCGCCCGCCGGCCCAGCGAGAAAGCCAGAATGGCATCCACGGTCTTCTGACCGCGGAGCGGCCATTTGGCGGTGACCGCATGGCGGGCGGCGACCGCCGCCCGCCGCGGTCAGAATGACCACCTAAGTGTTATAATAAATCCCCAAACATGCCATTGTTGGATTCAAAATAAATAGTTCAGGTAAAGAGTTTTAAAACTCTGCCTGAAAGTTGACAACTTCAGCTCTGTAGTGCCCTTCACTGATTGGCCAGCCTCTGGCAGCCTGGCTGCCTTGATGAGGTGTGAAGTGGGCTGGGCTGAACACAAAGGATGTGCCTGGGGGAGGAGATCTGCCTCAGCAAATGGTGAAACAGGATGGGGGAGAGCAGCCAAACTGGTCTTCAAAGGCAGGGAAGGACATTTGGAGCAGTTCAGGACCTCCCTCACTTCCTGTAACCCCACATAATTAGGTGACCTCTTTATTAGATTAGGAGAGGGCAGGAGAGAGTTGTGTTTAGGATTTTTAGCCACACCAGTAGGTGGTCTCAGCCACATCTAACCTCCAAAAATTACTTACAGCCATGATGGATTTTTGAAGAATGTTGTTCACTGGGATTGATGTTTGCCACACTTCCAGGAAGTGGTCATCAAAGGTGGAAGGAACATTCCTGTGATTGGACAACCAGGAGCCCCCTGCTTTCCATCCCAGGAGCAAGAATAAATATGGCTGAGCTGTACCCACACCTCAGATCCCTACAAGTAACAAGACAAAGAAGAAGAAGGACTGCCCTGCTGGACCCCTGACCTGCATCTGGGCACTGCACTCTGAATGACTGCACTGTCTGCACACTTGGGCTTCACCACTAAAAGGACTTTGCTTGTTTTCTACTGCTTCAAGAAGGATAAAAAGGGTAAAAAGGAGCTGCCCAGAGTCCCGTACATCAAGTCCTGCAAGCAGAGCCCAGCTAACCAGTGTCCAGTGGTCATTTGGGGATTCTCACCAGGTGCATTCTGGGAATTGTAGTCAATTCTCAAGGAGCACCTCAGAGCTTCTGGAACCTTGTATCAAGTTATGAACACTTCAAGGACCCAAAAAGGACCTCCGGAAGAAAATCCAGAAGTTTGGAGATGTTTGGAGCAACTCTATAAGTTAAAGAGGTGCATTGTGGGAGCTGTAGTCCCAGACCCCAAGAGGCAAACCAGAACCCCTGAAACCCTTGGTCAGTGCTGTGGACCACTTTCCCGTATCCAGGAAACACTTCTGAAAATAGTGTAAGAGTGTACCTCATGGGTGGCCGGAACTCTGGACTTTGTCCCTTTCCAGTGAGACCTTTTTTAACCCTTTGAGCTCTCATTGCTTCTATGTCCTAGACAGCATGAATTTTTAAAAACAAATCATATCTCCGGTTCCTTATCCTGTTTTATTCATTTTGGTGTCATTTTAAAGATACAAATATAATCTATTTTTATAAATTGGTGTTTGATTTTTATTGTATTTTGTGTTTTACTTATTTACTGTTTATGATTGTTAAATGCTTTACACACTTGTCTCCTAAGATAAGCCTTGTCGCTCGTTGTCAGGCTACCAAGGGTTGCCTGGTTTTAATTTATTGAGACCTAACTGGACACAATTGGAGGTTAGTGGCCAATTGCTAAGTGTAGGTACTTACCTGCCCTTACCAATAATCCACTTTCCAACAATTTCCAATATTTCATTCCTTACCCCAGCATGCTTTCATATTTCTTTATTCCTTAGTGGTGGTTGTGCACGTAATACCCTGCTCATGTTAAAGCCTGTGCATATGTGTATGTTTGGCAATGACTGCATATCCATTTTCTGCGTGACTTGGCCCTACATCACACAGGGTCATTTGGATTAAAATGTGATTGGGTAAAGGGAGGCTGGGTTTCTTTTCTCTTCAATTAGAATGCTGAATGTGAATGGCAGCAAACGACTTTCCACGGTCTGTAGATGAGTTGTATGTTGCAATTACCTTATATGACTTTTGTATTTAGTTGTGTAACTGGTATTACCAAACCCCCTTTGCGGACGTAGTGACCAAAAAGGGGCATATAGCACATTGAAAGAATGCATTGTACCAAGACAACAATGGGGCGTTTAGCAGATACCAGCATTATTTTCAGTTGTATCGGCCTGCTGGAACAACACAAGCATTGGATTTGCCAGGACACATTTGTTTTGCAAAACACAGTACTTTCAGAGACTGAGCGATCTGGAAACCCAGATTCGAAATTTCAAAGACCTACCAAGTTGGCCTTGGCCCTAGTGCAAGAAAAAAATTGGCCTCCTGTCTGCCTGCTGAATTATAAAGTACAATAACAATCAGGGTTTAATAGGTTAATCAGACTCTTGGCCATGGTACCACTGCACCTGCTGTACCTATTGAAGCTATGTCCCTGGACCAGCCTAGTAGACCTAAAGCCTGAGTTAGATCTCGTTGATGGAAAACTTAATCACACATGTCACTGATATCCTTCCACCATATTACAAGTGCATTATATCCTAAGGCACCTGTAATATGGCACATGGCATATTAGTGAAGGAGTGCCCCATCTTCCAAAAACTAAATCATGCTTTATATCACAATATGTGTTAATAAAAGATAAACAACTATTTTACCTATGTGAATTTGTATTCACTTTCAGAATCATGTTTTTAATTGATAGTATTGTAACCCACCCACAGTCAATTTATTATAGAGTGTGATCTCTTTTTATTAGAAATAAACAGGAAAGATTTGGACTAATTGCGCAAAAGCCCTGATCTGATAAGGTGTCTCTCTCTATTCACTTTTCAAACTGTTGTGAATATCACTTATCAGTGGAGGCCAATACTTGTAGCAGGGAGAAGGTTGAAGGGAGACAAAAACAAATATATATATTGACTCACACCCATGCATCCACACATGTGCACCCACACATCTGCTCACAAACACACACATATCCATTCACAACACGCACTCCTATATATTCATGCACCAATTTTTTTTTTTAAGTCACACTTACCTGCACAGTTCTGCTTCCGAGGCCCCAGTACGGTTGGTACTGCAGGGTCAGCCATTGACGGGAAGACAGCAATGCCTACATGTCACAGAGTAGGATGCAGTCAGTGTGAGTTGGTGGCCCCACCCCATTTTTTGACAGGTGTCAGTGATTGACACTTAGCCCAGGGCACTTCAGTGCTTAGAACTGAAGCACACAGGTCCAAGGCAATCAGTGACACTCTACCTTGTCACAAGGAAGAGGGCCTGAGGGTACTTTGTCAGGCTGAAGATGTCATGCCTGCAGAAGCTGTGACATCTTCAGCCTGACACAGTTAACCTCAGGCAGCCAGGAGCCTGTATTTTTAGGCCATGTGTGGCTCCTGGCTGTCTGACCTAAAAAAACAGAAGGGCATATTTTTTATGCCCCTAGTGCCACTGGAGCTACACGTTTTGTGACACCCTGGTGACGCTGTGCACTGTGCCATATTTATAAGGTGGCGTTAAGATGCTTTCTGTGGCCTAAAGCCACCTTGTAAATACGGCCCCTTCACGCGCAGCACTTTGCATGGAATGGGCCTTCAATATGAGTTGCTGTGGGCGTTCCACAGCAACACTCATTGCATTTTGACGCTGCCACAGATTTTTGAGATTTTGCAAACCTGAGGCAGCACCATAATCTAGTGCCATCCTAGGGGTGAGGTTAGCATGGTGCAACAAGGAGAAATTATTTCATTTCTTCTCACTTTTTTCTCTTTCTATGTGTGCTGCATTCTGCAGAACACATAAGAAGAGCAAATCACCATTGAAGATTGTTTTTGTACAGGAAGTTATTCCTTCCTGCACAAAAACAATCTCCCCTGCATTGCAGCCATCCTTGCACCATGGCACAAAGGTGGCTGCGTTGGCAGTCAGCAGCTAATTTAGTGCCGGCACAGAGGGAAATACGGGGATGCGTCATATTCTAGTGAATACGATGCATCCCTGCATTTTAAAAGTGACGCAGTGTGGCTAACTAAACTAAAACTATCTACTTAAAATTAAAATATCTATATATATCTCTATCTATATCTATATATTTATATATTTATATCTATATATTTATATATCTATATCTATATATTTATAAATATATAGATATAGATAGAGATATATTTACATATTAGTTTGACTTCCATACATGTGAATCTTGTATTATTCAATAAATGCATGGTGAGATGTGTATTGCAGCACATTTCGTTTCATATTTCTTCAGGAATATTATGTTTGCTGATGATTTCTATATATTCTTGGATTTCCATTAAATTAATTGCTAACTTATTTTAGACAGCTCGTTGCCTTGGGTACCAAACATAGTCCTCTCATCGTGCCAGGCGGAGTTGATGCCGAAGCCGTGCAGAGAGATGGGATGTGCAACCTTCAGAACGACACTGAAAGCTGTGGCGGACTTTGCCTGAGACAGAACTCGTGTCAGCTACATAAAAGATGAGCCTCTGGAAACAAGTGATTCTCTATGGAAAGGCTACACTCCAAAGAAAGCAAAGGTCTGTTGTGAAACATGCATGTAAATATTTCATTATACTACTTTATTCCGAAGGATAAAACAGAACTACGCACATAATGTGCTCTGTAATAGTTTCCAATTATTTTATCAGACAATTGTTCTTATTACGAATAGTCTTGTTATTCAATTGGCCCCGTAATACCATTAGAGGGTACAACGAAATTATAAATTAATTATGAATTCAACTGAACCATCCTTTGTGAGTTGTTCTCCAGTTTGAGATTTCACCTGTGTAAAGCAGCTGTAGTCACTGGTGAAATAGCGGGAAAAACATGCAGCTGTAAATCTCATTTTATACTCCAAAAAAATATAATCCCGTATATCTAGTCTTCTTATTCAAAGTATATTGAAAATGTCATGGTTTAATTTTGGAGTACATGTAATCCAAGGTGATGCTAACATGGCTTCTCGAAAGTGCGGAGCATAAACTTCTTAGGTGGGAAGGTAGCAAACTGGCTTTGTGGGGCGCTTGCAGCTCCTAGCACTGGTGCACCTACAGTATCCTGTGCGCCCTCATCTTGGCAGCACACCAAGCTTTCATCACACGACAAGTCAACAAACACTACATATCAGCCCCAAATCTGATAGAAAAGAAGCATCCAAGCACCAAATCTCCTAGCCCATGCATCTGAGCAATATGTGAAAGCTCTGCATCCAATACCCCTGCAAGCAAACCATGCATTAGACCACCAGAATCAGTATAAAGAAATAAATTCCCAGTATTTGCACCCCAGATTTTGGAGCAGCACACATAGGCTTAGTGTAACTTCTGCTAAGCAGCACACAGCTATAGGGCCTCTGGAATCCGGCAGAAGCACCCAAGACAATGAACCCGAGTATGCTGACTTCTCACCAGGAGCAAAGCAACACTGAACCCTGTAATCCTCACGATCCTTCTTACACCCACGTGATAGTTGCAAGATTTTCACACCAATAACCAGGACAGGTTAAGGACATTATCTACGTTTGGGAATAAACGTTGACCCAAAAACACAAGCGGACAACAGTGGGACCAGAAGTAGATTGAAGACGTCCTAGAAGTGTTGTCAGAAACATTTCAAGAACAAGGCAGCACTGCTATACTTTTAATCTGACATTAGTAAAATAATTATATTTTAAATGGAATAGTTGCAACACTTGTCAAAATGGCTGCTGTGACTTTATTGGGGCAGAGCCAGAACATATTAACATTGCCTGTATGCTTTTTAGAAGAGTGTGAGAACACTAGAGATACGTTATATAATGAGACAGCGCCATAAATAGGGACTGTATGCAAATGTACAATCCCATATGGATTACGTTTTACAACGTCAGTTAAAAAGCAAATTATGGGGTTGGTTTTTGAGTCTGGTGTATCTTCTTAAACGCATAAACAGGTGTGACGATATGGAAGGTAGCATTAGACCGTATCAGATAAATTAATGGTTGAATGGCCATAGAATCTAGGAGTTTCAGAGACTACACAATCAGTCACAATGCAAGTACTGCTCAAACAAGGAACCGAGGTACATGCTTCACTAACTACATACTAGCAGAGCGGCTACAGCAAGGGCAAGAACACTGCCAACCCCATAAAGAATAAAAACATGTAGTCAATGGGTTAAAACTAACTCGCAGGGACCGGACAAGCATTGGTTGTTCACATTACAACAGGGACAGGATAGGCTGTGTAGTTTTCTATCCGACACACAGAAGCTAGGCAGCAACAATCATGCCAGACACAAAGAAGTGCAGGGCCAACTGTGAAAGCTTTAATGATACACCAAAGAGATACTGCAGACACAGCTGAATTGGGTGCACATAGAGGGGAACATCAACAAACATCGAGGACAGAGGCCCCTTGTGCACATCTGGTTTACACCACTGCTAATAGATGGCTATCCAAAGAGGGGGCTAAAGAAACATTAACTTAATGACCCTGCATTTCCAGCTTTCCTCTGGTAGATGAGCCCATGACAACTCTATTCGGGCATCTCCAATGTGCAAGGCGGTACAACAGAAACCTCACTTCCACAAGACTCTGCTAACAACTGCTGCTCAGATGTAATAGCTGCACCTGTTATTAGAGCCACATTTCTCTTCCTCTCTGTATGTATGAGTTTATAGATTCTTGAGCACTTTGCCGGGAGCAGTATGTAATCCCTCACCATCCCCATACTGAAGCTGTAGCCACAAGATGAACCCAGACTGCAAACCACTGCAGGGTTTAAGGAGCACGGGTTAGAGAACGGGCACTGCTAAGTAGATTGTGTCAAAAGAGAGATCACATTGCTGATAATTCCAGTGAAACTAGGTCAGAAAATGTTCAGACAGTGTTCACATCAGGATGTAAGGCTATCTGTTCTACCTTCAGGCCCTTATGAGGTAAGACAAGATATGAGACACACCAAGATTGGGAAGGACTACATTCCTGGTAAATCTTTGTGGTTAAAAGAGTATTGAGGCTGAACTGAGCCCTGTTAAAGCAAATCACAGTTATTCATTAAACTATACACATCAAGACAGTGATTTATTTTTAAACTGTTTGTATTGGTTTTATGTTGAGATAGAACAATACAATATAAATATACCGGTTTATATTGCAAAATGTTACAACAGCTGAGCAGTGAAAGTACAGAAACTGGAATCAGGATCGAACTGTGGTACAAGAATTTGAGGCTGTCCTGTGAGGTAGTGTGTGTGGTTCTTATAAATAATGAGTGTTGTTATTAGGGGTAGACAATAAATTCTGCTTGTAGCATGCAGTTCCTCCCAAAGTCTGCCAACTGCTGAGTGGGAGAATATTTTCTCACACTCAGCTCGCCAACAGTAAGTTGGTGAGCAAGATCTGGCATCCCCTAGTGTGATTTTAAGTTGCTGGGCACCTGGTGAAATTTCCAAAATGTAGGCAGTCTGTCAGAAAGCTGCCATTGGAGATGAAAATCTAGAAGAGCTGCAGTAAAATCAACTTGAGAAGCAGTGATCTCTGGCTTGCCACATGGTGGCGTTCACTTTGGCTTTCCAGTGTAGAACAAACACTTGGTGCTAAAAATCAACGCAAGCAATGCAACATGCCTATTTTCACCCATTCACAGAACTCTGCAAAACCTTGCAGAATATTCATGTAACGCTGTAGAATTCCTCAGAGTTCGGTCCATCTCACTTGTGATGTCCAGTGTAAGGAATCGTAAGTGGGATCTCTCAAGACAGAATCATATTATCCTTAGTTTGGCCTTGAAATGCAGATAAAATTCCATCTCACTCCATTGCTATAGGATGTATTCAGTGTTACTGTGGTATGCCAGTAAACAATGCCTGTGAGAGAGGAGGCATTTCAATGCATGTCGAGAGTGCATTTTGCTACGGCCATGTCTAGGAATCAACTGTGAACTTTCCATGATTTGGGGTGCTTGTAGAGACCCAGAACAGAGGTTTCTAGGCACTGTAGGCTGTTACTGCCTGTGAGACAGGAGAGTGCAGAGTTATACCATGTCAGATGGTGGTGCTTACAGGGCAGTCCCGGAACATGTGTTTAATGTTTGCAGCCCCCTTTCAAAAGCAAGGGTAAGTAGCGGTAGCAGTATCACATGTTTTCCTTAATTGTGTTGGAGTCAAGTACCCTCAGTGAAGATTATTGAACTTGATGAATTGAAATCTGATATTTTGTGAAACATTTTGGGAGTGCCCTATTATGAAATCCCATTCGTTCTGGATAAATGTACACCCCATGTCAGTTTCCCAATGTGTTCGCAGTTGTGCAAATGGGGAACAAGTTCTGTTTTAGTTGACTCTAACCAACTACATTATTAGTTGCCTGCCTGTTTCTAATGTAAACACTGTGTAAACTACCGGGTGGGATGTTGGCTCTGTTTGAGTTATGTTCCAGAAGTCTTTGAAGGCTATTAGGGCCACCTATATGTCAGAAATTGGCCCTTTAGGATTTGGTATTGTTCAACTAGGAGGTTGAAGGGAATGAGATTCCCATCTTAGAATAAGTCTCCCATGTAACGTATGCCTGAAACATACCATGCCTCGGCCATTGCTGGAATAACACTCTGTCAGAAACAGTGGAGCCTGCAGAGCGGGATCTCTTGAGTATACCCTTTTAAATCTGGAAAAATGATCAGGGCATTGGGAATACAGTCACGCACTACTAAAAGTAGGTTATTGAAGTGATAGGGTTGTATTTGGCTTCATGGATTAAATCTATGGCTCCATGTGGTAGTATGTTACCTACTTCTTGTAGAAGTTGACCTGCAATTGATCTGCAAGGCAACTGTAGTTGCGCTACAAGGCAGTAATGCTTAAAGGTAAGGACCCCCAAGCTTCATATCTTCATAGGGAACCCCCTTGTGGACAGTGCCACTCTGCTGTTGCTATTATTCCACATCAAATCCCAATCATGGTATTGAGGATTTAGAAGAAGCATTTGGGGAATAGTATTGGTAGATTCCTGAAGTAATATAATAGTCTTGATAACATTGCCATGTTAATGACGGCTACTCATCCGGGGACTGTCATTGGTAAGGTCTTCCAGAAAGCTATCAGCGTTCTGAAGGAGGATACTGCTCTCATCAGGTTTCTATTGAGCATATCAATGTTCAAATGGCATATGTTGATACCAAGGTATTTGAAGGCTGTAGTCTGCCCTCTGAACTGGTGGCCCTCGATTATTACATATTGTCTCAGGCATAGTGGGGCTCGGGGGAAGAGTAAATGTTTTTGACCAGTTGAAGCCCATGCCAGAAACAGCTCTGACACTGTTGAGATCACATGCTATGACTGAACCCTTCTGCTGAATGCCTTTAATATAAATCATTATATTGTCTGCATATAAACATGGTATGGGTGTCTCCTTAATGAGATGGAGGCCTCACTCTTGACCTACAGCGTGGAGACCCATTGCCAAATCTTCTATCACGAGGGGGAATAGCAATGGGGAAAGGGTGCATATCCTTGTCTGGTGTCCTTCTGATCAAGCAGAGCATCCAATATGAGTTGGACTTTTGTGACTCAGAATGTGGTTTGCGGAAAATGGCCAGTTGGCCAGTTGAGGGTAGCCTTGCCCATCCGATTGTTTAGCCTTTGAATGTTTAGGGATGTGAATGTCACTTGGACGAAACAACTTTGGTCAGGATGTACCAATATCAACAGCAATGGCATCCATTGTCATGCCATTGTTTTACTAAGACTCTTGTAGTAATTATTAAAAATTGCCATAGGTCTGTAGGAGAGCAATTTAAGAGGGTTTCAATCAAATTTAGGAGAGGAGACTAGTAGAGCTTTTTTCATGTTCACAGTAAGGGTGTCAGTTTATTGTGGTGTTTTATATAATTCTGCTTGGAGTGGTACTAGTATAACTCTTGTAGAACTCAACAGGAAGTCTATCTAGTCAGGAGATTTATTTGTAGCATAGTTGCAAATCGCTCTGCAAACTCCTTGTTCCGTAATGGGGCTCTCCATTACTGCATCTGATCCATAGGAATACTAGAAAAGACCTGGCTCTCTGGGAATTCAGAGATGTGGATCTGGAGCGCAAGGAGTCTAAGTTCGAATAAGCTAGAAATGGTTGCTGAAGATAGTGTGGATGCTCAACTGAGTCCAAGGGATAGTGTTCTCAGAGGTACAGATGACATTGATGGGGAACTGAGGAAGTCTTGTTTGATCAACCAAGGAGGTAATCTTCCCTACGTGTCCCCTTCCATATGCATTTTTGACAAGTGAGCCTTGTAATCCAGAGACTGGAGTGATTCAATAAGTTGTGCTAGTAGTTCTCTGGCCCTGACTAAATTTGCGTGGGAACTATTGTTCCTGTGAGCACCAGTTTCCAGAGATTTTAGGAAGAGTTCAAAATTGTTTAGGTTATACACTGTGGTGTGATGAGCTCCAGTTACTGATCAAATACATTGCTCATGGAGGACTGTCCTAAATGCATCCCATTCCACTAGTTGGGTAGAGGCTGAGCCACTGTTATCAGTGAAGTAGTTTACAATGCCTTCTCATTTCTGCTCACTAAAGCCTGAGGGCCTGATTTAAAGTTTGATGGACGGGTTACTCCATCACAAACTTGAGGTATATCCGAACCACAGTATTACGATTCCCATAGGATATAATAGGATCGCAATATGGTGCAGGATATTTGTCACATATGTGATGGAGCCATCCACCAAACTCTAAATCAGGTTCTAAGTCTTCAAATGTTGTGGGCTGTAGCTTCAGAGTCAAGACTGGGGTAAGGTCCTTCCCAGGGTAAGAATCAATAGCAAGGTGGTACTTTTGGAAGAATTTTCATCACGGAATTGTTGCAATTCCTGTAAGACAGTGACACGTTCATTTATGTGAAAAGGTGTTTCTGCTGCCTCCACGCCAGGACCATCAAGATCCGGAACATACATTTGAGTTCCAAACAGGCACTCATATGAAGTACAACCCCCCAGGAGCCTTCTAGGCAGATTATTTAGTGCTCTCTGGACTCCATACAGATGGTTAAGCCAACTACGACCCGTACCTAAGACTCTGGGGGTTATTACAACTTTGGAGGAGGTGTTAATCCGTCCCAAAAGTGACAGTAAAGTGACGGATATACCACCAGCCGTATTACGAGTCCATTATATCCTATGGAACTCGTATTACGGCTGGTGGTATATCCGTCACATTTGGGACGGATTAACACCTCCTCCAAAGTTTTAATAACCCCCTCTGGCTATTAAGGATTGCTTTAAATCGCTCCACGACACTATTTTCCTTGGAATGAAATGGAGACGAGTACTGGAGTTGGACCCCCAACGAAGCCATGGAGTCCCTGAATGCCCTTGAAGCGAAAGCAGGGTCCTGGTCCGAATGGAAAGCCACAACTGCACATGTACCGTTAAAGACTCGCAAATCTTTAATAACAGTCCTAGCGTCAGCCGAGCATTGTGGCCACACCCATACAAATCTGGAGCATGAATCAACAGCTACTAAAATATATTTGTATGCACTATCAGGTGCTCAGGGACTGCAGTGGTCCAAGTACACACATTGTAATGGTTTGTTTGAAATCAAGAGTGGTGTCTGCAGCGGGCGCTTGGCAGTGGAAACTTTGATTTGTTGACAGATGTCACAACAAAGGACATACTGCTTAGTCTCCTTATAGAGACCTGGCAACCAATAACGGGCCTGTAAGATCAGAATTGTAGCCGCCACACCAGCATGGGCAGATGCCACCCCTTCATGCGCTGCTTTAATCAATTGTGATCTTATGTTTTTGTTGGGGATGTCTCGTACACCTACGCCTGGTATCATTACTTCAGCGTTCAGCATGCTTCCCATACGATAGTGATATTTGTTAGGAAATCCTTTAGGATATGGCATACCATCAGCCATAGCTGTCACAGCAGCCCAAATGTCTGCGTCCGGTTTGGAACTCGAGCGAGTCACTGCATCTACAGTGGCTACTGCCACTGCTGACTTTGCGGCTTCATCAGCCAGTGTATTTCCGGCAACATGTATTCCAACGCGCTGGTGTCCAAGTGTGTGTACAACATGGACATTCAGTAGCGTCTCTTTCAGGTCAGCTACTTTCCCCCACAGTAGTCTGTGTTTAATGGTTTTGCCTTTGGAATCTCTGAATCCATTCTGGCGCCAATAATGCAGGTATTCATTAAAGGATTGGACACAATAATATGAATCACAAACAATCAGCGTAGGCTGTGCAGGATCCGTGTGTTCTAATGTCATCAGCTGAGCTTTTAGCTCAGCCAAATGTGCTGTACAATCCCCTGGGGTTTGGGTAAAGGTATGTAGAGGACACAATTTATCACCCTCCATGTAGCCATTTACGACTGCGCAAGCAGCAGAATATTGATGTTTAGTTCCAATTGCAGGTTGTGCAGAGCCATGACTCTATGATACTGATCAATAGGCAAAGTATTTGCTGGAACTGGAGATTTTATTTCATATTGTAAAAATTCCTGAGTTTGTAACTTTTGGTCAAAAATTTAATCTACATCAGTGGCTGTCAGAGATGTAGCCCATTGTATCAAACGTAGATGTAATACTTTTGCGTTTCGAATGCTAGCTTTTGTAACAGCCTCTAGGGCTGGGATTGGAGAAACGACAATAATGGGTTTTCCTTGGGCGAGCGTTGTTCTGCCACTGAGTACAAGTGCAATTTGTATGCAATCGGGACTGTCTCACCTTTATTAAACGTCACATAGGTGAAACCGATGGCCCCAGCTATTACTGTCATGACCAAAGGTGTTTTGTTGTCCCTCATATGTAGGTGTTGTGCTGCAAGCATATCTGTCTACAACTCACAAAGTATACGTGTATGTTCAATTGTCCCCTGCTTAGTGCCCCTACATATGGGATAAGCCTCCGACACCGTCCTGCCCGTTCTTACTCTTGCCAGGGGAGCTGCGTATAGCAGGTCCACCCATCTCACCCATCCTTCCCCCAATCCCATTCCGAGCATAACATTCCGCAGATAGTCCCATCGGATCCCCCCTCTCTCGGTCTCACCAACCAAGCTAACATCTTGCCCGATCTGCCCTCTTCCGCCTGCACCGAGGCTAAGTGTCTCTGCATGCTATGGCATCTCAACTGCTCCTCGATCTGTGAGTGGGTCCTCTTCACTTCCTCGTACCTGTCGTGTTCAATCGCCTTTCTGCTCCCCCTCTTTCTCCTTCATGTATGGTCTTCTCTAACTTATTTAATTCCTGCTCCAGTGTGCATCTAATTCTAACTGTCTGTCCCAGGCAGTAACCCCTGGTCGGCACCTTAAGTGCCTCCCACTCCACATGTCTAGCTGAGGCGGATCCCCTATTAATAGCTGTGTGGCCTGCCAGGTAAGAGCGGAGCGCTTCTCTGTACGTCTGGTCTTCCAGCGCTGCCGGTGTCAATCTCCACATTGGTATGGGGGGTCTATCATTGATCGCCCTCCATGTAAGCATTAGGGGGTTATGATCAGAGAGGGTGCGTCCTAAATATTCGGAGTGTGTCATCTCCTGCGCTACAGAGGCCGAGCATACTATCCTATCTATCCTGGTATGGACCCGGTGCAAGCATGAGTAGTAGGAGTAATCCCTTTCCCCTGGGGGTTGGTTGTGCCAGACATCTACCAGCTCCCAGGCCCTCATCCAATCCTTCAGGTTTTTAGCTACTTTGTGCGGTACTGCGCCTGCCAGCGGGGGAGTGGAACGGCCAAGTTCTATGTTCATTATGCTGTTAAAGTCCCCCCAATCAATAGCGCTTCGCCTTGTTGGAGGGTGAGGTGACTCGAAAGGCGCTGCATGAGGGGATCTGATCCTGGTTAGGGGCATATACACTAGTCAGGATAATCAGGTTTCCATGTAGCTTCCCCTTCACTGTTACAAATCGTCCCTTTTGGTCTATGTCAGTTGAGGTAGCTTCAAAGGGGACTCCCGCTCTAACCCACACTAGTGCTCCTCTAGCGTAAGCCGAGTATTTGGTGGCAAATACCTGCCCTCTCCATCTACTTCTCAGTTTTTCAATTTCACGCGCAATGAGGTGCGTTTCCTGTAATAGGGCCACATGGATACCCCGTCTTTTCAGGTAGGCTAACACACTATGGGGGTCATCCAGGGTCGGCGGGAGCACCGCCGACAGACCGGCGGTGCCCCGCAGGGCATTCTGACCGCGGCGGTTCGGCCGCGGTCAGATGCGGGAAACCGGCGGTCTCCCGCCGGTTTCCCGCTGCCCTGCAGAATCCTCCATTGCGGCGGAGCGCGCTCCGCCGCCATGGGGATTCTGACACCCCCTACCGCCATCCTGTTCCTGGCGGGACTCCCGCCAGGAACAGGATGGCGGTAGGGGGTGCCGCGGGGCCCCTGGGGGCCCCTGCAGTGCCCATGCCAATGGCATGGGCACTGCAGGGGCCCCCGTAAGAAGGCCCCACAAAGTATTTCAGTGTCTGCTATGCAGACACTGAAATACGCGACGGGTGCCACTGCACCCGTCGCACCTTCCCACTACGCCGGCTCAATTCTGAGCCGGCGTCTTCGTGGGAAGGCTGATTTGCCCTGGGCTGGCGGGCGGCCTTTTGGCGGCCGCCCGCCAGCCCAGGGCAAATCCCAAAATACCCTCAGCGGTCTTTCGACCGCGGAACGGTATTTTGGTGGGGGAACTTCGGCGGGCGGCCTCCGCCGAAGTTAGAATCACCCCCTATGTCGTTTAGCGGGTGACCCCATCCCCCTTATATTCCATGTTAGTAAATTATACTCTGTCATATTGAAGTGTCTGCAGAGGACTATGCCCTCTCCACCCGCCCAGACCCCGTGCCTCGCCCCGCTTGCATTTCCTATATATATGTGACCCTGATCTTCGACATCACCATCAAAACATAAAACTGTGACTCCCAACTCCCCGTGCCCAGGGCGCCTTTCCAACTGTAGGTAGCCCACAAAAAAGTGCAACAGTGCAACTTAGTCAACAAGTTAGGTATCGATCTCACCATCTTAAGCTGAGTGGCCGAGACACCTGTAGGGGGTGGTGACTCCATGTCCGTCAGGGCCTGCTGTCTGTGTTGTGCTCCTCCCCTCAGGTCCAGACTATGGATTCGCTCAGCCCAGTTCGTCTGCAGTTTGTGGGGTCACCCTCGGAGCAGGCGTGGAGCATCCCGAGCCCCCCACCGAGGACACAGAGGCCCGGTCCGATTATCCTCCACTACCGTCCTGCGAGGACACCTCCTTGCTTATGGATGCTGCTTCCTCTAGGGCCGCTCTCTTGGTAAGCTCTTTCTGGGGCCTGGTCAGTTCAACCCATGGACGGCGTCTGTTCCGCTGTCTTTTCTGTCCCCTACGGCGGACGCGCCCACCCTGGCTGCTCCCGCCTCGGCGCCCTTCCTCTATTCTGCGTGTCTCTAGCCATTCCCATGCTTCTTCCGGTCTCTGGAAAAACATCGTTTTGTCATTGACAATCACCCTCAGCTTGGCTGGGAAAAGGAGTGAGTACTAGGCCCTTCTTCCTTAAGTGCCCTTTTCACAATCAGGAAGGAGGCCTGTCTAGTTCGTACGTCCAGTGTGAAATCTGTGAACAGCATCTCCTCACCATTTGCTATCCTGAAGGCTCTGGCTTCTCTTGCACGTTGGAGCAGGGCGTCTCTGTCTTTGTAGTGCAGTAGTTTGGCCACCACCACCCGGGGTGGCCTTCCCGGCTCCAGGGGTCTTGAGGGCACCCGGTGCGCACACTTCAAGGAGAAAAACTGAGTCAGGCGCTCTGGCAATACCACCATGCGCAGCCACTCCTCTAGGAACGCTACCATGCTTGTTCCTTCCACTCCTTCCGTTAGGTCCACTACCCGCACGTTATTCCTGCAGCTTCTCCCTTCTTCATCTTCTGCCCGTCGCTCTAGGCGCAGGACTCGGTTGGTTAGATTTATTACTGTGGCTGCCAAGTCTTCGTGTTTCGGTGCAAGCTCCATCAGTGTAGTTTCTGCCTCCCGTACTCTATCTGTCAGCTTTTGGTGGGTCGCCCTCAGAAGACCCACCTTTACTGCCACCTGGTTGATATCGTGTTGCAGGGTTGCTTTGGTGTCCTCAAAGGTGCCTAGTATCTTATGAAGTGTGGCTTGCACTGTTGTATGGGTGAGTTCTCGGTGTGCTCCCCGCTGCTGTCGGCTGGAGTTCAGTGGCTCGTCATGTTACCTTTGTTCCAGTTCCTGGATGGCATCTGTGGTGTGCTACTCTGTGATCTAAGTGCCCAGCAGGGATGGTGCCTCTCTCTTTGTTGGTCCTAACTCTCGCCGGCCACGCTCCTGACTTATTCCGGCAGGTCCCGCTATGTCGGAACGACCAATCCCTGGTCCGATGGGTGCTCACCCCACCGGTGCCCACCAGTTGGGATGCTCTCTGCCCGCTTAATATGCCCGTTCAAGTCTGTTTGGGGACCAGCTGCTAGCAACCCCACCAGGTTGTGACTGCAGCATCATCGTGGTGCGCCAGAGGTCCACGTGAGTGGGCCGATGTCTATCCTGAGGTGTCTCCTCAGTGCCCAGATTAAATCTGCCCACTTCTCATTGTTCCTTTAGGTTCCTCATCTGCTCCAGAGGCCGTCGTTGTTCTCACCAGCACCGGCCACATCCATTACCGGGCTGCAGCTGGTCCGCTCCACAAGATGGCAGGAAGGTCCCAACAGCGGCTCCCTTCACCCTATGGGGCGCTTGCCAGCCTCCTGCAGGGTCCACGCGGCCTCTGTCGCTCCCGCCTGGGGGCCCCAAGAGTCTCTTGCTCAGTACCGGGAGCTGCACGGGTCCCACGTCCAGGACCCGGCTCCACGACCGTCGGCTTGTTGTTTCGCACGCGCGGGGATCGGAACTCCAGCTGCCGCCCCCTGCTCCGCGAGGGGGAGTCAATCCCACCAACGGCTGGCATCCAGCGGAGTCCCCCGGTGTTTCCTCGGCGCAGCCCCGGGCCTCACCAGTGACTGCCTGAGGTCCGCTGCAGCCTGCGATTCCACACCGCTGCCCCCAGCGACTCCGCTCAACCTGCGCTCCTGGCTTCAGGGCCGAGCTCTGGTGCGAGCCAAGGCCGCTCCCTCTCCGCCGCACAGAGGTGCTCCGGAGGACCAAAATCTGGCTCTGCCGATTCCTGCTGGGTCACACCATCCCATTCTGTGTAGTTTCCGCTGCTGGACCCCAGGGAGAGTTGTATTTCAGGATCTCGTGTCAGGCCCCGACGGAGCTGTTAGATTATACGCCCACCATCTTGGCTGGGTTAGCCACACCCTGTGTGAGTCATTTTCTTTGACGCACACCACATCGTCACATCGTAAAGGAAAACAATGTTAACGCAGCGGAAATGACTGTGAGACGATTTACGACACCGCAAACCGGATATGCGGCGTTCTTTGACGCAATAGCGTCAAAACTCCCCGCAAACACAGCAATTTGTGCAGAGGAGAGCCAAAATGGATCCCAGATGCTTGCTCAGACCCCAGGAAGATGACAACAGACCAGGATCCAGCCAGGAGGACCCAAACAAGACCCAGGACCGCGAGAAGAAGAAAAGAAAGTGCTGCTTTGGTGCAGAGGAGCAGGAAATTCTGGTTAAAGAGGTGACAGAACACCAGCACCAACTGTTTGTCACCTCACAGTTGCCAATTAGTAGGAGAGAGGCAATATGGCAACAAATTGTTGACAAGATTAACAGTGTGGCAGAAGTAAGCAGAACAGTCATCGAGTGAAAGAAACGCTGGCATGTCTGCAAGCGCAGGACCAAGGACAAGATGGCGAGGAACAGGAAGGCAGCACTGCAGACTGGAGGTGGGAGTCTAGCACCACAGGAGGCCCTGGACCACATGGAGGAAATGGTCGCCCCGTCATCCCTGAGGAGATCGTCACAGGGATTCAAGGACGGGACAGCGCAGACTACCAGGAGACAACGCACATGCAGGGTAAGTCGCATGGGGAATTAATATGCACAAATGTTAACTGGCAGCGGGGGGGAATACCTACTACACAATGCATGTAAGTCATTATATTCAGGGAGTGGCATGGGTAAAGGGGCACGGCACCGGGCCATGGCCCGTTCAGAGGAAACCTGGGGCACACCACTACACAACACCAACAACCTTTCCAAGGGTGTGTGCTGCCATGCCAATGATGTTGCAAAGGTAAAGCCAGGCCAGGAGGGAAGGGCACAACGTCAAACTGGCATCCCGTCACACATCAGCCACTATACTCCCTACATTAACTAGGGCCCAATTAACAACCTCTAGCCATACCGACAACTGGAATGTAACATTGAAAACAGTTGCCACTACCACCTCCGCTCTGTGTGCTGGTCAAGTAGCTAATGGCAGTAACGTTCCCATGGATCAAACACACCCAAATTAGAGGGTTTAGGATGACAACGTTAACAATCCCCTGAAACAAGGCAAATGTTCCAGTCCTGTCAAATGTGAATGTCCATAGTTGCCGCAAACATCAGCCAATGTCATCTACATTAGGAGGTACACAACACTAATGTCACACCCATGCTGCATTTTTCAGGGTCCATCCTGTGCCTGGGTCACAATGCAACATCCCAAATGTCATACTGCTCAGACAACTGCATGGAGGGGGAGGACACATGTAACTGGTCACAGAAATACACCTCCACAGTCAGAGGAGGAAATAGGACACTGCTACGACTATCAGGGCAATCCAATGTACCACACATTCCCCAACATCAGCAGTATACATTACCAATGCTGGCATCCATATTGTGCCAGAACAGTACTATACATAGTATACGCTAAATTTCAACTACATATAGGTGGATGTGAAAGATCAGAGACTGGGGCAGGTCCAGATTGTTAAGTGTGGTGCTAGTGCCATCAGACCACCCACAGCCAGTGAAAGGCCTCACCATGAGAATGGAAGTAGACGGAGGGTTGAGTAGGACAAAAAGGTGGCAAATCACTATTTGGCCAGAACCAACACCCAGAGGAGATGATGCTGACAAGTCCACAAATTGACCACAATACATGTCACATGCAGGTGGGGCAAAGGCCTGTGAGAATGCCCATCTGAAAGACAGGAGCAATGAACAGGAACCAAGATCACAATGTGAAAATAATCACAAGGCAGGCATGTCACATTACAAAGCCCACAACACTAACACACTAATTGTACCGTATTTCATTGCAGAGGATGATTGATTTCCTGCAGATATGCCTGTCCAGGACTACCCTGATGACGTGGATGACTAGCTGACAAACATCAGCCAGCAGACCCTTCAAGAGATCCTTGGAACCCTCCAGACCCCACCTTCAGTCACAAGGAGGAGCACTGATACAGTAGCCATCACAGAGGACCCACCACCACCCCAATTGTACAACCTGCCATCTCCAATACAGCTGAGGACTCTGACGACACTGGCACCAGCTTTGAGAGAACTGTAGTCGGAGTACAGTGGCAGCTGGCCAAGGAGGTGCGGGCAGGGATGCAAACTATGGCAGCCAGCCTAGAGGGGGTGCGTTTGTGCATGATGTCAACTGAAGAGCAGGCAGCAGCTATGCAAGGGTGAACAACTATCTTGCAGGAAGTAGAAAAAAGGCTGAAGGAAATCAGCACAGCTGTAATACAGTTGACCCAACAACTACAACAGCAATCCTGTCAACGCGTGCACGAATGCAACATTGAACCCCTCAGGGCCGACCTGGCTGCCTACCATCGTGATGTGGCTGCTATTCTTAAGAACCAGCAGATCCTCCTTGCAGCAGTACTGCCCTTAAGACTTCCACAGGTAGCAGCTACCGGGATGTCTGACTCCACGTCTACACACACACTGAGGTGTGTGTTGCCCCTTCACAACCACCACCACCAAGGGCAGAGCAGGCAACACACACATCAGAAGATGAAGACCAGGAACAGATCACCTTCACACGTAAGAGTACCCGGTAGCACTAGTCCCTGCCACATGGCCACTTATTACCAAGGTCCTGCGCTTTGTAACATGCCAGTCTTGCAACAACTGTACTCAAGCACTGTTCTGCAAACCACTGTTTATCTTGTCAGCCTGCCCTGTGATTGTCTCTCACTAACTCATTAGCAAGTCCGGTCCCTCTGCACTGTCTGACACTTCACCCCAGCATGTCCAATGACATGTCCTTTTGCACTTGTGTAGGATCACAATGGAAGATGTCACTATAATGGACTCACAATCATGGGCAATGTACCTATAGCACTACAGCACTTTTCAATAAATAGCACTTACACAACCACTTTGTCTCTGTGTAATGTGACACATCAGCCGTGCAGTAGATCAGTGAATTTTGCCTCCTGTCAATTATCATAGATTGTCAATACAATTGTCCTGAAATAATGTAGGCTGATAACTATGCACACTGGCCTGGATTCTACCATACTCTGCCCTTCCTGAGGGTTATTTCTGAAGAAAAGAGAAACTATACACCATAATGCTGTGTTGGACAGAATAACGCTTCCTCAAGGGATGTCAAATCCAGAAAATAGTGCCTTCAAATTGTTGCGTCAATGCAAAACTAACTTATGTGACATTTCCCACAAATTTAAGCTAACACACACCAAACTGCATGAATGGAGGTGTATGAGTTTACATCCAAATAAGTAATCATGCTGTACAGTATAACAAATGATCTATGTGTGTTATGTACACTATACTACAAGAGAGCTTACTACCACTCACCTTATAAGGATTTCTTTGGACATGAGACTGCAGTCAGACTTAACACAGTGTCCCCAATACTAAATCTGGAAGCACAGTATGTGACATTGAAAACATACATCATGAAAAAAACACACTTTGGGATCCATAGTAACCGTGATTGCTGGTTGCAATGAATGGCCGAATCTTAGCTAAGTAGCTTTGCGGTAGCTGCCAATGTTACAGCTCAGTTGGGATTTGTTTGCAGCATAGGACACAAAATCAAATACAAAGGAGACACTGTTCACTCCTGCCAAGGCCCTGATCTACAAGCATTTGACACACACTGTAAAAGGTTACCTAGATATTTATTAAACAGTAAAAACAGAAGTGAAAACTCAGGGAAAGACCTTACCTAACCTAATCTACTCTAACTACTCATTACCCACAACTGTCCCTAACTAACCTAAGCTAAACTTACTTATCACATTTAACGAAACGATCTAAACATCGACCCCCCACCCCCTTTATGAGACGGGACACATGGAGGACAACAGATACTAACCTAAACACATACTATCCTATACTAAACAAATATATATTTTTTTGTATTTTTTTTTTAGATTTTTTTTTTTTTAAACACACGAACCCCAACATTGCCAACACACATAAAAATAAACCCCCTAAACCCACAAAGTATAAGAACCAGGAAAGAGGAGGGAGGGGAGGGAATCATGTCCGTCTACATGTCTATAGATTGGCCCTCCGGAGGGTCTTCTTGATGGAACGCATCTGCCGGTTGACCTGTCGCACCTCCTGCTACAGTCTGGTCATCTTTCTAAGGACACGGTCCAATTTCCTTTGTATTTGTGAAAAAGCAGCAGGGTTATGGCTGCAGCAGGGGTGGTCTGGGTGCCAGCTGAGGAAGTATGGGCCCGTGTTGTGGCAATGGCTGTAGGCTGCCCTGCAGGTGGTGCTGTGCTTGGTCCAGGAGTAGTTGCCGTTGATGGTCCCGCAAAGGTCCCAGCTGCTGTTGGTGCCACCTGGGTGGTAGTGGTGGTGGTGCTGGTGGTGGCTGTAGTAGACAAAGAAGGGCTGCCTTGTGCAAATGCCCTCCAGGCTCTGGAGGCTCATTCATGGCGATATCTTTGGGCCATGTTGTGGTACCCAGACTCGACATCAAGTATGTGGTGGAATCTCATTGCCCGCCGTTGAAACTCCCTGACCTGGATGGGAGTCATATTTGCAGCTGTTAAGACAAATAGAAAATCTAACATAAGCTACTGCATTGTGTGAAATGGCACAAGAAGTAAATCAGACAATACATCTAAGGTACTTGTAACAGCCCATATCATCATACAGATCATTGATTGTCCCTGAGGAAGTACATGGCAAGCCAGCCTACAAAGGTCCTATCACACATAGCACATCCAAACCTTACAAGATGGGTAACAACTGGCATGATTTTGGCATCACAGTTCTGCCAGTTGTCAGCTAAAAATCATGCTGCACATCCTCCACCACTGCCAGGGCTACAAATGTCATTGTACAGGATGGCAATCTAGGGCCACATGATCTGCGAGTTGTAAATGGACTTGCCAGTATAGAAAGCATGTGCTAATCATGAGTGGGTATACTAGGTTCAGACAAGTGATTCACTGATTTACATGTCTGTGTACCAAAACTTGTATCATCAGTCCTAGGTACACTATTCAAAACCCTATGCCTGTGTCTGGTGGGGGGTGGACTACCAACTAATAATTTCTAACAGCAAGGACACCCAGGAAGCTTAGGAAAGCTGGACATGGGTTTGGCCCAGCACACACACCACAGGTAAGGAGGATCTCCAAATAGGAGACAGCTAACCCTTGACCAATCCCATCAACACTCATGTTTGGAAATGCAGACCTTTGTCCACATCATTTACTACCAGTAAGCCATGACTTACAACAAACAGAGAGATGCAAGAACACCTCTGACCATGAGTTGCATGCACACCTAGGCCATTGTACTCAAGTGCCACAAACTCGTAGCACTACTTGTGGAGCTACATGCTTCTAGGAAGTTTAACATACAGTTCAACATGTTCATTAGTGAATAGGGAAGCAGAAGTCTGTGGGTAAGACTTTGGCATCCCTATTCTGGGAGAATTCGGGTCTGACTGGCTGATTAATTCACTAATATGGTCCAGTGCGACTTTTTCTGACTCAAGTTTTATCCACATGACTCATCCCTATTCACATTGCCGTGCCTACAGGACTGACCTAGAATACCAAAATATGACAATACAATAAGGATTGGCCAACTCAAAGATGTTGATAAAATGATATTCCACTCATGGAACAAAATAAATGATTGGCCAGCGCATCACACCTTGCTATGTGTCCAACACACAGGAGTCCATCACACATCACCAGCAAACACAACACATAACAGACATATCAACACTTACTAGAGATGTCTGGGTCCTCAAATCGAGCCACCTCGCCAACAGTGTAGGGTGCCAGTCCACCTGTAAGGCATGGGAGGGAAGAATATGTTCAATGTCTGTGCACTGCACAACAATTCCAAAGACAAATACTATGTGTAAGATTACATCAGAAAGTAAAGTCTCTCAGACATGATGATACTGCATCCTACATACCACGGCAAACATGTACAGACCCAGGGACTCCAGTGAGCGATACACAGATATCTGCACACATGCAGTGGCCCTAACTATCATGTGGTGGCAAACATGCTCCTTCATTAGTGAGCAGACAAAATCATGCAGTGTATTCGTCTCATCATGTGTATCCATGAGATACATCCAAAGCCACTTTCCGTGAGGACTGCATTACCAGTCAACCAGCCATTGTGACTAAGACCAATTTATGACACACAGGTACAATGTACAGAGGGCCAGGGACAGTTGTTAGCCCTCAATTTGTTACAGTTTCTTCATTTGATGTGGCACAGCTATGATGAGTTGCACCAACCATAGAGATATGAACCCATGTGCATACCTTTGGCCAGCCATCCCTAATTTAAATGTGGCACTGCAAACTCCAAATACCAGTATAAGATGTTAGCTGAGCGCAACTAGAACTTGTTACCTATGTGTCCAAATCCAGATCAGACATGTATCCGAAATGAAGGAGGGGCACAATAATTCCTACGTTTTTCAGGATTTCCATGATCGGTTTCCTTACACACTCACCAAACACACATGAGACATATGTTTGCGCCACACT
This sequence comes from Pleurodeles waltl, assembly GCF_031143425.1. NCBI lineage: Eukaryota > Metazoa > Chordata > Amphibia > Caudata > Salamandridae > Pleurodeles > Pleurodeles waltl. The sequence goes on along the minus strand of NC_090440.1, from coordinate 1,488,514,485 downwards.
GCTATCATCAATTGACGTGAAGCCTGCACTAATTTTCAGGCTCCTGTTGTGATTAGAAAGTTAGTCTAGCTGTTGCGTCAACAAATGACAGAAATGTGTTGGAAAATTCCATACCTCACAGGCAACTGTGGCCTATATCTATACATAATTGGCACCTGATTTGTGTTGCTTTTTGACACAAAGGCAGCACTAACTTACTTAATACAAATGTATTCAGTAAGTTTGCGGAGCTCCTGCTTCCAAACAGCTCACAATTGTGGTCCTTAACAAAGTAGAAATATGACCCTGTCTGTTTCAGTAGCATTACACACACTCAACAACATTGCCGGCAGATATTGTAAAAATCAGCTAATGTCACTACAGAGCATTTAAACGTGCACATTAACACGATTTGTACTCAAAGGAGACTAGGGGGAAAGTAGGACAGGAAAAATTCTAATAAACTACTAACACAGCCCAACTATACCCAAACTAACACTACCCACAACAGACTCCCAACAAAACAAAGACAATAGTTTACAACACAAATGACCACAAAAAACACTCAGACAGGATACCACAACAAGTTTTTAATCACAAAAAGACAATAAAAAGACCACACAGGAGACAAATTCACTATATGCACAGAGACAAATCGAGACACAGCCACACAGTCAGGAAATATCACAGACTGCAAAGTGAAAGTGAAAGTACACCCATTGTACCTATTCTGTAAACAGGATATTCTATTACATCACTTCCTGCCTAAAATGCCGGGCGTTTTTATTGTCATGCGTCAAAATATTTTGAACCATGATCCGCTACTTCATGTACAGGATTTTCACTCTTGACTGACACAATAGATGGCCAAACGTGTGGCCTACATATATGTATTACACAAATTGGGCATGTTTGGCATCAGGAGAGGATAGCAAGGTGACGCAAATAAGTACAATACCTCAATGCCTATGGCTCAATGTGTGTGCTTTGGCTACTAATATTGTTGTTGACACACTGTGTGACCATCACAAGATGCATTATTGCAAATATGCTTGTATGCATGTGGAGTCAATGTGTCCAACCCTCAGATGCAAGTCAGTGTGGAAATGAGAGAGGACATGTGTTAGTCATACATGTAGCAACAACTGCCGTGTGCACTTTCTAGTTTTTGGGTAACATGAATGCCAAAAATGACAAAGCATGCAACGGATAGATAGCAGACGGTTGTTCATGTCAATGGTCCAAAACTTGGCCATCACATGTCCAGGAATTTTGGATACTACTTCCTAGGCACTTGTTGGTGAACCCACCATGAGTCAGGCACATGTACATACTAAGTGGGTACCGTGTTTTTGACACGGAGAGCCAAAGATGAACCACATTTGTAATGTCACGCCACAGTTGAGGTCATATAACTGAGCCACAACTCTCCTGTGGCAGTGGAGGACCAGCAGACCAAGCAGCACGTGGCCACATATTGCAAGTGATCAATTACACAGAGGTGTCCGGTTCATGTGTGTGGGCCAATGTTTAGCCTGTATATTTTTATGGGTCTATGTTGTCACAGTTACGTCCATGTCTAGTCATGAGTCTGTGGTGGCTATTCCTGTATCTACTGAGTATCCTTCGGAGATCAATGGAAGTAAAGCCAATGAGGATTTGAGAACCTACATGGGGATGGTCCTACCCTGTCACTGCAGACGTGTTATGAGACTGTCAACAGGGCAATCTTGGTGTGCTGAGTAAGATAATATCTCAGGATTCTTGTACCGGCAGGTGTCATCACAACATTTGTACACAGGTTGGCCTCTAAAAATCCCACTGCATCTGGGAACATCATAGCCTCTGTGCTGATTATTCTCGCAGCTATTCACTACGCACGGCCCATCAATATGTTGTGAGCAATGTGAATCAGCGTGTGGACTGTCAGGGTCCTAACATGTGTGGACTTTTCATGCACCTTATCTGACATTGCTGGTTCTGCTGGAGGCACCATACCCAATCCCTGCATACGGCCATGGTACACTATCACAATTTGTCACTCATGCATACATGAGACCCAGACAAGGGATAGGCCATGATTTGGTTATTTGGCGACAAGTTCCCAACATTGGTATGATAAATAAACAGATTATGCTATACAATGTATTTGAGTATGAATTGTAGACCCACCTGACAAAATACCCCAGGAGGAATGTGAGGGTTGGGAAAGCAACTATGATACATATGTAGCCACAAGGAACCTTTAGGGCAACGCACAGACAGGAGCCAGTCAGGCTAACAGGATGCAGGGTCAATCAGGATCCAGCAATTTCACAAGGTACATACTCAGTGGTCTGACTGAGACTGGCAGCAGGAGGAACAAGACAGTTGACATGGAAAACTGTGTTTGTCCTGTGTTTTGGAAGATGACACATTAACCCAAGGGCTGTGTTACACAGCTGATTTTTATGGCAATGCATAACAGTGTAATCGATAAAATGGCAGCTTCTATGCTGTTCCAAGCATCTGCAAGGGCAGTACATGTTAAAATGGCTGGTCTGCATGGAGGTGCTCACAGGTGTGTGCTGCATCAGTCTCGCACAAGTCCTGTAGGTGAGATTCAAGTTCAAATGGCCAACAGTACCTTTCACATGAGAAGCAATCTACAGGTGATAACAGGGCTTAGAGACTACAAACCAGTGCATTATTTAACCTGACGGCCATGCAGACAGAAGTACAATGACTATGGCATACCATACTAAAGGGTGAAGCACACTGGATTAACATTGTGAGTCTGTGTGTGTGTAGAGGAGGGATTATCTGGGTACACATATTACCATTCCAGGGACCTCTTAAGACGGGTGGGGTGAGACCGGGAACATGAATGTGTCAGGACTTAGGACATGGGCTGACATTTACATGGAATGTCATGTGCGCAATGCTTGTCATAGGTGTGGCACTTGTGCTATCTATGTTCTGCTTATATGGAATTCTAGTCACACACAGTCCTTGCAAAGATAGGTGATGTAACAGTTACTGCTGTCAAGGGTCAGGCCATACATTAATGTTACTATTGCAATTGCACATCCACTGCCTCATGTATAATGCTTTTTGTTCCATTATTGACTGATGGTGTCTTAGTTGTGTGCCATATGCTGCAATGAACCATGTTGCCAACATGTATGTGTGAAATAGTTGTGGTCCTCTGCTATTGCCCTTCAAAGGTGAAATGTACAGGATATATGTCATTTACAGTGTTTGTGAATGTGACTGTTGATTCATACGCATCACAATTGCTTTGGAAATTTCTGTGTCCTGTTCGGTATATCAGCAATGCTCCATGAGGCTACACTCTTATTCTGATAGTTAGAGATAAAGGTGAGCAAAAATGATTACCCAGACCATGATATGGTGATTATTATAGGTGTTTATTTACATATGTTAATACAGTGGTGATGGTGAGTTGAGTCAAAAGAAATTGTTTACAATATGTTGGCGCCTACGCAATTCTGCAGCTGTGTTTGGTTGGCCCCCCTCATGTTGATGGCCAGCATCCTCCCCTCCCTCCTCTTCAGGCATTTGTGGCTCTGGTTCTAATAGGGGAATGTTCCTTCGTACACAAATGTTGTGCAGGATGGCACAGGTTAAAATGATCTTGCAGACCATTTCTGGTGAGTATAGGAGGCTGCCTCCAGTGATGTCGAGGCACCTGAATCTTGACTTCGGGATGCCAAAGGTCCTCTCGACTATGGTGCGTGTCCTCCTATGTGCCTCATTGTTTGCACGCTCTGCTGCAGTGCTTGGGTTGGCAAATGGGGTCATAATCCATGGCTGGATCCCATACCCTTGATCAGCTGAAAATGATTGAGATCATGTAGATGTAGCTTGGCCCATTATTTATCACCTTGCATGGCAGTAGTTCTCTTGTGTTGTCTGTGACTCATTTGTGTTTGTGTTATGGTGTCGATTCCTAGGCTTCTAGGATGTACCATCAGCATTGGGTTGTTTCCTTGGCTGAATGAGCGTTTGGCTGCTGACTGGTTGTCAGCAGTATATTTTGAGAGTTGCAGTACAGTGTGTACTCCCTTGCATTGTGACTTGTGATACAGGTGTCCCTGTGTCTTCAATGGGGGTGAGATGATAGTTCCATACACAGAATCAATTTGACAGTGGTGGTAACACGTTTGCATCTATGTACCCTGGACATCCCATACATTTAGGCATATGCAATAGATTTATTTAACCATCAGTGAGACGCTTACATTTTGCAAGGTGACAATTAGCCAAACTTCTCCATACGTTGTGATCATTGACGTCTTAACATTTGACTGTACACTAATTTCACATGTGTGACAAGTTCACTGCAGACCTATTTCTCTGCCCTTGGCAAGTTGACTCAGGTTGTAACGTCTACCTAGACTACTGCACATGGTCTAGTTCAGCAGGCTAACTTGGTTGTGAGGTTGCCGTTTTGAGTTTCAGAAGGTCCGTATGGCAGTACATCTGTTGTGTGTGTGTTAATTTGTCACAATGCCTATGTGTAGGAATGTGCACCTTCCATATTGTCCCATCAAGATGTGTTCTTCGCACAGTCCACTTGCCTCTTGGTAGTGGGCAATGTGAGAGCAGGAGTGATGTGAGTTATTGGAACAGACTCAATGATTGCTTGTGACCTTTATTGTAGTCATCATAATGCTATGTGAGTCACGGTGTTTGACCTGCACCAAATAACATTCCACACCCCTTACACAGTACGTATTGGTTGGAAGGGTGTTTGATTGAGTGTTCTTGATGTGATATTGAAAGATTAATCTTCCAAGTTGTGCTGCCAGTTGAGGCCATGTCATTGTCTTTGTGTTGTTTTAAATTGTTCCCTTGTGTCTGTGGAGTGGCATCTGTTGTTATTTGGATCTGTCATTTGTCCATAGGTGTGCATCCAAATGAGTGAGGATATCAAACATGCCTAGCGGAGTCACAACCTCAGTGTGTTCCTGTCCACATGTCGATGTCGTGGTGTATGTGTTGTTTGTCCTAGAGGGTTGCTGTGCAGTGTCTATATAAGTAGGTTTCTGTACTTACCAACAAGTAGTCCATTTCCATATCATCCAAGCTGGAAGTGTTAATTGATGGTGCAGTGACGGAAGATGAATGTATCATGTACACTCCCAGGATACTTTCCAACGATGTCGGTCATCAATCCCTGGTGATTAAGAATGGCCTGCACATTGATGGAGTGTGTGTGCTTCCTGTTGCGGTATAGATGTTCAGTGGCAGCAGGTGGCACAAGGCGTACATGTGTGCAGTCAATGGCACCAAGGACGTATGGGAATCCATTAATGAGGTAAAACCCCTGTTTTGTCTCCTGCTGCTTCTGCTGTGTGTTGGGGAAGCAGATGTGGCGGGGTATGAGTGTGATGATGGCATCCAGTACCTTGGGCAGGAAGGTAGAGAATGATGGCTGTGAGATCCCAGCAAACAGGGCACCAGTGGTTTGAAAGTGTGTCTGCAAGCTGGGTGCCAACTGTGGTTCAATGTTGCGCAGCAGCTGCTGAATGGCTTGCCAGTTCAACCTGTACCTCTGGATGATGGCATGTTCCCTGAGGCCATGAAGGGTTGTCCTGGTGCGGTATATCCTCTCCTGCCTTCTGCGTTGCCTTTGGGGCCCCTGCTGGTGTTGTGGAAGCTGCTGTTGCTGGTCCTGTGCTCTGCGTCTGCGTGCACGCTGGATGAGAATCACCTCCATGTCTTCCTTTAGGAGCTCTGCTGTTGCTTCTGTGTGTTTTCATTAAATACAGGTGTGTTTGCCCCATTTTAATGCCTGTCCTGACCCAGGCGATAATTTTTGACGCAAATCGGGCTGTGCGTCATTTTCCGACTCCGCCTCCCGGCCGTGCAGGATTTTTGCGCGGTAGCAAAAATAAGGCGCACGGTGTTTGTGTCATTTTCTTAACGGGAACGCCTACCTCGCATGTCATTAACGCAAGGCGGTTTCCCGCATCCAGAAAATGACACACAAGGCGGGATTTTGACATCCGCTGGCTTAGGCGTCAAAGTTTAAATATGGTGCACGGTTTGTGCCAAATGTGAGTAAAAATGTTTGATGCACATTCGGCGCAGACGGAGTATAAATATGCCCCTATATTCTGGCAGAAAAACCCATTGGAAATGTCTAGTGTTGTTTTGTATTTTTTATGCACTATATTGTTCATTAGTGCTGTGCTATGCGAGTTTTGGATAGCATAGGTGCGTGTATGACTGTTTAAATGTCTGTAGTCTAAGACTATTCTGTGTGAATGATCTGGTTTAGCTACAGGAATAATGGGTTATTCATTGTCGAGACACAGGGTTCAATCACACCCTGGTACTCTAATTGCGTGAGTATTTCTCTTGCTGGTGCTTTTGCTTTATGTTTTATAGGATATTGCAGTTGTGGCTGAGGTTCACTTTTAATTGGAATTACATGGTAGGGGGATTCTTTATCCCATCCCACCCAACAACAAGCTTTATTCGATCAACAGACCATCAAAGCAATACAATACAAAAAGAGATAGCGTCATAAATAAGATAATACAATTCCATCCTAAGCCAATATCTAACGATAAAAACCCCAATTGCCCAATCTATAAATCCCGCTAAAAATCATTGTTTATATAAAAATTGCGTATACGCCACGCTGCCACTAAAAACCTACTTACAACATAAATTAAAACATTGGAGCTGTGGTTTTTTAAGAACCTCAAAGCTAAAACACATTTCCTTATCTTCAATTTCCGGCAGATTTTGCGGATCCACTTAGACCTGGGGGATGAGTATGCGGGACAGAAAAACATAAAGGGGCATATTTATACTCCGTTTGCGCCAGAATTGCGTCATTTTTTTTTACGCAATTCCGACGCAAAACTAACTCCATATTTATACTTTGGCGTTAGACGCATCTAGCGCCAAAGTCCATGGAGTTTGCGTCATTTTTTAGCGTGGACACCTACTTTGCGTTAATGAGATGCAAGGTAGGCGTTCACGTCTAAAAAATTGACTCCGAGGCATGTGCGTCGTATTTATACTCCCGGGCAAAATTCACGCCCGGGAGTGGGCGGGTCAAAAAAAATGACGTACGGCCGCTTTTGCGCCGTTTTTTAGCGCCTGCAAAAGGCAGGCGTTAAGGGACCTTTGGGCTCTGAAGGAGCCCAGAGGTGCCCTCCCATGCCCCCAGGGACACCCCCTGTCACCCTTACCCACCCCAGGAGGACACCCAAGGCTGGAGGGACCCATCCCAGGGACAATAAGGTAAGTTCTGGTAAGTATTTTTTTTTAAAAAAAATTGTGGCATAGGGGGGCCTGATTCATGCCCCCCTACATGCCACTATGCCCAATGACCATGCCCAGGGGACAGAAGTCCCCTGGGCATGGCCATTGGGCAAGGGGGCATGACTCCTGTCTTTGCTAAGACAGGAGTCATTTCTATGGGGGTTGGGAGTGGAAAAAAATGGCGCAAATCGGGTTGAGGCGAAAAATTTGCCTCAGCCTGACTTGCCCCATTTTTTCACGCCCAAGCCCCATATCCCCCTATGCCGGCGCTGCCTGGTGTACGTCGTTTTTTTCAACGCACACCAGGCAGCGCCGGCGGCTAACGCCGGCTAACGTCATTGCTTAAATACGGCGCCCGCATGGCGCTTCAGAATGGCGTTAGCCGGCGCTAATTTTTTTGACGCAAAACTGCATTAGCGCAGTTTTGCGTCAAAAAGTATAAATATGGCCCAAAATGTTCTACTGTTTCAGGGGTTATACCACACACGGGACAAATATCTGAAGTGGCATTAGGTCCCCATCTACTCGTAAGGGTCTTCAAAGGTAATGTCCCGAAACGAAATCTGGAGTATAGTCCTTTGCCTAGTGGGTCAGGTATTATATCTAACTATAATTCAAACTGTGGGTACCATTTAAAGTTGATAAAAAGATTAGTTAGACGGCCATGAGATTTGCGGCTGAAATAGTTGTTCCGTACATAGGACCAGTAAGCACCCTTCAATACTTTTACATGGGATTTCTAAAGTTGGTGGGGATTCTCCCAAAAGTCTCCCAGTCTCAATGTGCGGAACCAGCTAGATACGTGTTTAACCCATGGGATAGAAGTAGAATTTGAGCATTTTATCAGTTCTAAAAGTGAGATCTTTTATACGACCAATTCCGGGACAATCCATAGCCTTACCCAATATAACAGAGGTCGTAAAATAATTAAGTCAGCTATCCGTTTTAGTCCCAAGTCTAAGAACAATTGGATTAATGGGGTGCTGGGAGGGCACGCGCAGAAAGCCCTCGCAAAGCTGTTCTCACTGTTGGTTATCCTACTGCTATCAGAAAACCCCCATATCTCCGCACCATATACAGCAGTTCCCTGCGCTTTGGCCACATAGATCTTGATTGCTGGGGATACAGCTTTGGCCATCGTGCTCCTATAAAAGCGCAGTATGGATGCTGCACTATGTTGCAGGAGCCAGCACTTTTGCTAGCCTGTTTTTCCCAGTGTAATGTGTCTGTGAGCCTCACGCCCAAATAATCGATGGAACTAACCTGGTCCAAGGTATTACCATCTAGACTTATAGTGCATTTCTTCCGGGAGCCAGAGCGAAATACCATCAATTTCGTTTTCTTAAAATTCAGCTCTAGACCATAGTTCCGGCAAAATAGATTAAATTTATCCACAAAAATTTGTAGGCCCATAGGGGTCTTTGAGATGAGTAGTGAGTCATCTGCAAAGAGAAGAATAGGGATTTTCTGGCCATCCCACGTGATTTCTGTATAATGCAGGTGCTTGTGCCAAAGCCCATTCGATGGAATAGGATTCAGCGAGTTCCTCTGGAACAAGGGGCGAGAAAGAAGGCTTAATGACTTCTTCTCCATATGGGCAGGTACGGACAAAGTCAGGTGGATAATCTTGTTCGGCCAACAATACATCATATACTTTTACTATGTGATCCCAAAAGATTGCATCTATTGTGCGTTCAATGTTTCCTTCTAATTGTAACGTTACTTTGTACACCCTATCAGGTGTGGAGACACGCATGTCTGCAGTTTCTACTTGTACAAACTCATCAGTTGCTTTCACCTCCAGATGCTCTAGAAGATTCCGGCAAACTATTGTGACCTCTGCTGCGCTGTCTAGCAAGGCTAGAGCCCAATTACCGTTCTTCAAGAGGACCCTCTTCCTGTGTGGCATGTCGGACTGCGACTGCTGCCACTTTTTTCTTTTTAAATTGTTGTTTTTGTTGGGCGGGTTTCTCTTCCTTTTTAACAGAAACCTCCAAAGAGCGTTGTGATTCCTGTCTCGGTTTCACGTACTCTGTTCTTCGCTCTGATCGCCCACCTCTCTCATTTCTTTTTTCCGATGAGTCCTGAAAGGAACGAGATTGGTGTGTATCAGTATATTGATATCTATCAGGCGTTTTTATATTATCTCTATTTCTGAGATTATACCTATTCTGTGGGGTCTCCATAGGCGGAGATTATCCCCTCTCTTTCTGAGGAGTTTGTTGCTTTTTATCCCAGCGTTTCTTATTACCCTCAGGTGCTTGCTTGGGGGTATCTTTGTTCGATTTACCCTGAAATTGTGTTTTGTGTGGTCTGGCCCCTAAGCTTTCCTGACCAATACTTGAATAGGTCTCTGCTATTATTTTAGGCAGCTCTCATTCCTGATCCCGATGTGGAATGTCACGAAGTCGCATGCGCACTGCAAGTGCGACCGCTTCCCCTTTGAGGTTACTTAGAATGATTGAAGTTACTAAGGCAAAATTGCACATCAATCGCATCCCCAAATCTAGGGCCGGGGCAGCCCCGTATTCATCTTGAATTTGTTTCAACACTTCCGGTAAGTTGGCAAGTGTCGGTGTACCATGTGCGGTTGTATAGAGGCAAATACCGTGCCCCAAGTATTACAGTTTTCTACTGTAGGGACCATCCCAAAAGGCAAGCACATTGTTAATATTCTATGTTTATCCTGAGGTCCCGTATGGGGAAATACTGCCTCCAGCGTATTAATTCCCTGTGCCAGACAAAAAGGAGTTTCCTCTTGTTTGGCGGGCACTTTACCCATGATAGAATGTACAGTCGCAGGATTTATACCTGGCGCTGCTTCATGTGGATGTGCTGGAGCAGCACGTGCTGGGTTTGTGTTTAGTGTTTGCATCACAAATTGTACTAATCGTCTATCTATTGCTATTAATTCAATATATATGCAACAAACCTCAACTACTGCTAAATTTGCAACCACAGGATGTGGTGTATAGGTGGCCAATAAAGGCCAGGTAGGACCATCGTTACTTAGTGGACCTAACCTTACTGGTAATATTGTGTGGGGTAGGGTGCCATCAAGCCAATTATTACGTTTTTGATAAGATAGAGGTATCTCTAAATATGCGTATGCTCTGTATTGTCCAGGCGCATTCACCGGTGTTTATTGGTGAAATGTATTTGTGTTCCCATCAACTGCTGGAAATGTGACCCAAGAGTAGAAAAGTTCTGTTCTATAAGCTGCATGGGCGTCCACCACGAATGTGACTGGACCTCCCTGGGCCGTTAGGCCATTCGCTACTAAATGTGCTGTTAGAGGCTGTCTCATATTAGCAGCTATTTGTACCTGTTGGGGATTCGCCATGATACTAACACTATGAGTTCAGAGAAGGCACACCAAAATGGGGTTTTACTTTTAAAGTTCAAGCTTGAACAACCTCCAGCTGTAGTGATATCACCTGCACAGCTGTGGTGGAAATCCTCAGCACCTCAGACGTCTCCGCATACGGCATTGAGGTGTCATTATATATAATGAGACAGAGATGCTCAGGAGGACTCGAAAATTAGACCCTGACCAAACGTTGGGGGCGCCATGTCGCGTAGGCTCTCATTATTCTAATGAGATTACTGGATTTCGAGCAGCAAGATCATCCACGGTGTGGGAGACTGAGTCCGACCCACGGTGGGGGACACCTGTTGCTCCAAATCTGGGTTTTGCTTCAGCTAACTAGCAGTGCCTCATCTCTACCAGAAGATAGGGATGATTGGGCAGCCAAGCGCATGACATATTAGGCTTCTCAGGGAAGTCGTGGTCACTCAGGTCACATCTGGTTCTCTCATTCACAATACAGTCTCATATATAAATGACAGACAGAAGCAGTATATGTTTCAATGATTGGTTTAATAAAACGGCTGCATCTTAGATAGCAAAGCGTGAGCTGCAATAACCAGGATGACACAACATGACAGTATTAAAATGGTGACGAGAAGAGTGAAGCATAAGAATAACGCTATCATATTGTCACTAGGATTGATGGACTATTTCCTATCTAAATCATAATCTGAGTACAGCATGTTAAACTCTAATTCTGCCTTTCAGGTTCCCCCGGGAAGACATCAACCCTCAAACCTGAGCAAAGGCCTGCAGTCTGTGTTAGCATCCGTAGTGAAGCATTCAGCAATCAGCATACAGTTGTGGTTCCCTGGCTGGAATCTCCCTCTTAACGTGTAATGGGACTAGGAAGTGGTTTTACAATAACACAGCTGATGTTCTAAGAAAATGTCCCTACGTAAGGATGTGTATTTTCTACGAATGTTGGAGACTAAACTTCTACCACGTTCACCGGTAATGTATCAAACTGCAGCCTTGAATGAAGCACAGAGTGATCAAGAATGTCTTGTTTGAGACCACAGTGCTGAACTAAGCAAAAACAGTTAGATAGATGAAAAATAAAACAAGACCGTAAAACTGGTTATTGTAAAAAGAACAATGCGAAGCCAAATAAAATATATCTAGGTTAAAGTGCACAGCTCCCTAATGTGTCAAACTAACGTGCATGGAGCAATTTCTAAAATGGCAACACAACTGATCCAGTCGCATGTCACTTCAGGTATGGTGAAAAAGTAGCAGGGAAGAGTGTGAGGTCAAGGTTGTGCTTGAATTCCAAGAACAACGGAGGCTTTGCAAGAATATTTTAAAATCAGGCAAGAGCACAATCTGAGCATATCCAGAGGTAAGTTTCCTGAGCATCTGGAAGCAGGAAGCAATGTGTCCCTATCATAGAAATTTAGGAATTTTGCTACGATGGGCCTCAGTGGTGCTCCTGGAGTGGGGCAGCATGACAGTAACTGGTGGGTTCACTCAACAGTAAAGTGGCAGAAAAACCGGTAAGTGCAACATAAGGGGAAAGCCAGTTTTCAACGAATGCTACTGGGTTCATTCCATCTGCTGGTTCTGTTAGACCAATTACACGGATGTCTGACAGAATATCGGAACAAAAAATATTGAGAAACACAAATATCAAGTCCAAAATATTGATTACAAAAATATTGTCTACCTATAGTTATAATGCCAGGAACAAAAACTTTGCAACAAAAATATTGTTTATACTAATATTGTTAAAAATATGAAAATATTAATTTTCAATATATATACACAGTATAAAATAGTAAATCTTCAGCATTTTACCATGTAACTTTAAAATAATGTAAATAAAATAAATATAAATATATACTATATAAAAGCACACATATTTTTATATATATTTATATATATACACACACACACACACATATATATGTTTATATCTACCTATATATAAAGTTAATACAAATATTTAATTAAAATATTACAAAAAAATCTATATATAAACAAATAATATACAATTAAACAAACAAGCAAATAATATATTAATAATATGTATAAGCAATATTTAAATACAATATTTAAGTCAGAAAACAATCGATACACTATTCCCACTAGAGTCTGTGCAACAGCAGGGAAAATGTTGGACTTCGGAGGAGTAAAATTCACTATTCCCACTTCAGTCTATGCAACAGGAGGGAAAACGTAGGACTTTGGAGGGTTTAAAATTTGCTATTTCCACTCCAGTCTGTAAAACAGTAAGGAAAGCATTCCCCACTAAAGGGGTTTAATTTACTATTCCCACTCCAGTCTGTGCAAAAGTAGGAAAAGTGTTGGACTTCAAAAGGGTTAAATTTACTACTCCCACTCCAGTCAATACAACAGTATGGAAAGCAATGACATTTGAAGGGGTTAAAGTTACTATTCCCACTCCAACTGTTTCTCCGGCTCCCCCGTTCCAGGTTTTTAGTCTTCTTCAAAGTTGAAGACACCCGCGACAATCTTAAGACTTCATCATGGAGAGTTTCCTTTAAGCAGAGGGCTCTCAAAATGGCGGCGGCTGAGAGTCAAGGTTGCCGCTCTTGTGTTGTGGCTGGGGAAGCTCTTGAGGGCAGCAGAGTGATGTTCAGCCTCTGCAACGGTACACTTCACTGAGGAGATTTTCCTTTCTAGAGAAGTTGTGAATTTGTTTTTCCTGAGTCAGTTGTTTCAGTCTTGCACGTATTCTGAGAGAGAGAATGAATTCTTAAGAGTTCTGTTTTCAAGCCATAGAAACCTTTACTTCCTAGAACATTCATGTAGTCATGAAAAAATAGAAAAGAACAGGAAGAACAGTATTTTCACTAACATTTGTTTTCTGTCATTCTAAATATAGTGAAGAACAGTTATTCGTAGAGTATTCGTTTAGTCCTGAAAAAACAGTACAGAGCAGGAAGAACAGTCATTTCAAGAACACTTGTTTTCTGTCATATGCAAAAGGGGAAGACCAGTAATTCCTAGAACATTCATTTCAGTCATGAGAAAACTGTAAAGAACAGGAACAGCAGTTATTTCAAGAATATTCATTTTAGTCATGAGAAAAATGTGAAGAGCAGGAAGAGCAATTATTTCAATAACAGTTGTTTTCTGTCATGTGAGAATTGTGAAGAATAAGTTTTCTCCTACAATACTAATTTTCAATCAAATCCAGTGTGCTGAAGAAGAAGAAAAGAATATGAAAACAGAAGTTGTAAAATTTCATATCCAAAAACTCCACAATCTAAATTTCATTGTAATTTTTACCATTATTTGCAAACACAGAAGAGAATCTAACACCCTCCTATATTGGGGTAGGTCACATTAAAAGTTACCTTTTATAAAGAAAAGATGAATCCTAGTTAAAAGGAATAGAGAAGGTAGGACCAAGTGAGAGAGAGTGTTAATGTAGTGCTTTATCTTGCAGCTCGAGTAACATAACCACTGAGTCCCCAAAAAATAACAGTCGAAGTGTTAGATAAGCGCACAGTAGAGGACGAGGCAGTCTCTTCTTTCATCCCCAACCTCTTTCCCCTCTAAGAGTTTTTTTTAGTCTCCATATAAGAATATAGTTGGGGACTGAGAACTTTAGATAGGCATTGGGTTCAAGGTGTCATTCTGCTCCTGTGGTGATTTGCAGTAGATACAGTTTGTGACACCAATCTATGCAACAGTAGGGAAAATATTGGACTTTAGAGAGGTTAAATTTACAATTCCCGCTCCAGTCTGTGCAACTCCAGAGGGGTAATATTTACTATTCCCACACCAGTCTTTGCACCAGTATGGGAAGTACTTCACTTCAAACACATAACATATTTTAGTAACCCTATTATTTTCCCAGAAATGCAAAACTCTTATTAGGAAAATGAAACATACAAAAATAAAAAACAACTAAACAATTTACATAATTATTAAAAGATGTAATGTTTAATTATGAATTATAAAATGTTATTAATTTATTATTTGATCAGGCCCCCATACTACACACACAAACGTAGCAGTCCACAATTAAAAAAGCACTAAAATTAATTATGATAACACAATTAACATATTTAACAATCAATAAATAATTATTAAACTTGAATAATTAATTGTTATTGCATTATTAAATAAAACACTTCCCACACTATGCCCCTACAAACACTGCTGCCTCCACCTAATATATAACCTAAAAATATAATTATTATGCAATTTACAAAATTAATAATCTAAGACCTAAAGAAATCCTCAGACTTCTGGGTGAAAGTTCCTCTAAACAGCATCCAAATAGGGTCAGAGATTTTAGCACAAGCTCAGAAGAAAGGAGCTTCCTTGTGTTGCTACCGCAGTTCAATTACTCACATTGATTGGCGGTTGGAGAAGGAGTGGCAGTCTTTCATAGGCAGCCCGGTGCCAGTTGGCTGCTGTACTACATGAACATTGCCAATTATTGGGAGATTTCAAGTGTAAATGCAAAAGTCCTTTTTTTGACTAATGCTGGGCATACGTTGAATCAACTCAATCTTTCTATCCAATGTATCGGACCACAGTGTGCTCGCATACAGAAGGGTTGCTCCTGTCAACATTTGTTTTGTAAAAGGTTCTGAACACCTTTTCACTAGCACTTAGGGCCAGATTTAAAGATAAGTGGCGCAGCGCCGTGCTGCACCAAAATTGGCAGCACTGCGCTTCGTCACTTTTGAAACGCAGGGAAGCGCAGTATTTAAGGGAATATGGTGCACCCCTGCGTTTCCCCGTGCACTGGCGCTAAATATAGCTGCTAGGGCCAATGCAGGCATCCTTGCTCCATCATGCAAGGATGTCTGTGTTGAGGGGGGTGATTGTTTATGTCCCGTAAGGTGTCCCTTCCTGCACATAAAGAATCACTGATGGCACTTTGGCACTTCTGTGTGTGCTGCACAATGCAGCACAAACAGACATGCCAAAGCATCATTTCCAAATGATTGTTTATGTGCAGGTAGGGGCATTTTCTATGCGTGCGGCAGAATACAGCACGCATAGAAAAAGCAAAAAACGAGGAGGAATAAAAGTAATCCTCCTCGTTGTGCCCTGCTAACGCCAACCCTCAGGGGTAAATCTGATGCAGCATCAAAATGTAGTGGGTGTAGCTGTGGCATGCCCACAGCAACACCCATTGCACGCCCCTTCCATGCACAAAAAGTCTCTTAATGTCACCTTGTAAATACGGTGCTGTAGCGTCACAAAAAGTGATCCTCCGGGGGCGCTAGGGGCCTATAAATACGTCCCTTAGAGTGGTGAACATAATCTTGAGGTAGAGGATATATGCCAGTCCTGGTAGGAACAGGAATGAGGAGTCCTGAATCCTTCCCAACTCTCAACTCTTTAATCTCCTGGGGCATTCTTCATAACTGCAGGGATGCTATATCATCCGATCTTTCCTATGTTGGGTCCTGGCTGGGGAACATTTTTCACGGCATGAGGCAAATCCAAACAGCATGATGTCAAAAGTGATGACAATGCTGAGTCAGTGTTCTGGCTGGTGGACTGCTGAAGAGTCTCAGGGAATGAAGATTAGATGGCAAAGGGGTGCCATTTTTGTTGAGATACTGCTGCAAACCTACATGAATGCAACAGTACCTTTGAACAGAGTTCCTCAATGTCTTCAAAGGGATGTAGGAATTGGCATGTGCTACATTTTATCTCAATCGAAAATACTCATCCAAGCCTTTTCAATCTAAAAATGAAAGCAGCTGTTCTCAGAAGCAGCACTAATGCTTCAGAGGAGCAGAGTGCCATTGTTTACCAGAGAGACACAAAAACAGATCTGATGGCCCAGAAATGGCCTGCAGACCATACTGTGAGTTAATGGCTCTGATGGATAATCCCAACCCTCACACTAAATGCCAAAGAAGGGTACACAGACCAATTTGGGTGCCACCAAATTATAAAGGCGAAAGAAAAAGAAGTGCAAATTAGTATTTTTTACAACTGCTTTGCTTCTGCATTCCACACAGTTTCTGTTGTCTAGTACTAGTTGCTGTTTGTAAATCCATTCACAATATTATGTTGTAGATCAGAACAACAACTCTTTCATTCTTCTCCCCCCTTCTTTGGATTCCAATGAACTAAAGCCTGAGAGTTCAACAGTTGTGTCATAATTGAAAGTACTTAACATACAATGTATTTAATGTTACCCCCTTTCCACCTAAATTATATCCCTTTCCATTTCACCCAGGCTAGAAATTCAAACAGAATTGTGCCAGAAGCCAAATTGTATAGCTTGGTCTCCTGCCAGTGTCATTTTCAGTTGACTTTACCATAGTAAGAATGAGGGTAAAAAATCATTTTCAATTACAGCCCCTAGAAATGTTGCCCTCTGATACAGCAGAAATTGTTGAATGGAATTACATTTTTCAAGGTATGAAACTAGAATCCATTCAGAATACACTTTTTATGGATTGGTGTAAGTATGTTGAGTTTTATTTGAAAACTTGTTGGAAGGACTTTGAAGGCTTTTTAGTATGATTATTACTTAAGTACCATAGGATGAATCTGCACGACATGCACCAGACACTTTGGGCCTGATTACGAGTTTGGCGGTCGGCTTTTCTTACCGCCAGACCTGTGGTGAGGAAACCACTATCGAGTTGGGGGGTCTACCCACTGGCCTTATTACAACTTTCACTCTAGGCTGATGGGCAGCAACTAAGGTTCTTGCCCGTCAGCACAGCGGGAAAGGTGTGGCAGCATTGCCTCCATCTCATAATAGAGCCGGCGGCAATGCTGCTGCATGCAGGGTGTACCAGCAGACAGTATGCATTTCAAGGGTGCTGGACAGGAGGACCCCTGCACTGCCCATTCCATAGACATGGGCAGTGTAGGGGCCACCATGTGTCCCCCTGCATTTGTTCTCCACCAGCCTTTTCATGGCAGTCAAACCTCCATGAAAAGGCTTGCGGAGAACAAGCCCTCGCTGGTTACAGCGCCCTCGCTGATTACAACCAGAGCCGCTGTCAGCCTGTCAGGATCAGTGATCCGAGCAGGGACAACAGTAGGTTGGTGGGTCTGCTAACTTCGTAACATGGTGGTCAGACCGCCACAGCCATCGTGATCTGACCGCCACCACGAAGCTGGCAATCTTCGGACCGCCAGCCTCGTAATAAGGCTCTTTGTTTGTTTAGACTGCTCTTGTCAAAAGTGATGCATGTTCTTTTCTTGGTGAGGAAAAGTGAAAACTGTTTTAAAAATTGTTAATTGGCTTACAACTGTGGTGCTGTGTGATGAATATACATGAAATTTACCACGCAGGTAGCAAGCTAAGTGGACCAATTTGTTTATAACTAGAGTTGATTCTGATAAATTTGCATAAAACTGGACAATGGCATGCAGATGAATCTAATGTAACTTAATTTATTACGTTTCTGTTCCTTCTCTATAACTTTGGCCTAGGTCAGCCCATGGATCAAAACGCTGTGAACATCTGATTTTGGTGGGACAGGACTGCTTTTAAGGAGCTCCCAAAGGCCCTTGAATAATTCTGAAGGCTGTGTTCAGCAGGTTTTAGTGGTGTAGCAATAACAGCTAATCACATTGAAAAGCTATGTGCACCAAATGTGGGACAGAGAGATGGACTAGGCACAACCCTGGCAATAGGCTAGCCGCTTTACCTAGAGGAAGTGGTGCACACACACATACCAATCACTGCTGGCTTGGGTGGGATGGAGCATGGTACAGCCCCTCATCCCCCATAAATTATGCATCCTTTTCCTAAAAGCTGCAGCGCTCAGCTGAAAGATGCTGCTTATTATGGAAGACTGTTAACAGCTGCTTTGGGTAGAATGGTGACTGGCCATGGGCAGAGTACCAGTCTATTCTGAGAGCTCTCTCAGAACAATCAATAAGAATTCCCAAGACCATTTCCCCAAGCATATGACTGAGGTCATAATTCTGAGAAGGTGCTTGCCAGGCTCAATTCCTATATTTCAGACTGCATTCTGATTTCACATTTCATGTCTATGGCTTTCCTCAGGGATCCTCTCTCAGCCTAACTTTTTTCTAACCCCTACTCTCTAAATTCATCCACTCTGTAGGCTTTCATTTTATGTGTTATGCTGATAAATCTCAGTTTAAATATCCCTTTCAAGAAGCCAGTGAAAATGTTCAGAAATGTCTGATAGTTGTTGTTGCTTTGATGAATAATACATTTCTTAAAGTGAGTACTCTTGAAACCAAAATTCAGGTGGTTTCCGGGAAGCAGTTATTACTCTCTAGCAGACTCCAACCACTTCTACCTGTAATCTTGGAATCTACTTTGACCATAATCTCTCTTTTTCCCCCGAGGCGATTATTTATTTCCTCAACTTGTTTTTTTTTTAATCTGAAAACTTTACACAAAATGTATCCACTTCTAACTTTGAAATCTCTCTGTCTTGTCATATAGGTGACAATTTTCAGTTGACCTTAAATTTTAGCAATTACAAAGGATTCTGAATGCTGCCACCAAGGTTATTTTTAATCTCTCTCTTTGGTATTGGTATTCTTCTTTCCTTCTTCAGTTTCTTCACTAATATCCTATCTCCAAAAGAATGATCTTTAAATATTTATGCCTAGTCTATAAGGCCTTCCATCAAAGTGGTCCAGAACATCTGCAAGAAAACTTTAATTGCTACATTTTCTGCTCATCCATTGCCTTGATTCTCTGAGAATTTCCTAATAGTTCCTTGTTTCATTTTCAACTTGTGGCCTTGCTTTTTTCAGTCCTTGCCGCCAGGCACTGGAATTCTTTAGCTGTCCACCTCATACCTATTGATCTATTTCTTGTACTTTTTTTGGAAAGCAATAAAAGCAAGGCTTTTGTCTTCAAAATTACTAGCCTTGTAACGATCCTTACTTACAATCCTTAAAGCCAGGACACCTGCCGTTGTAATTGAGCACTCTATAAATCTGAATGTATTTAACAAAAAGCAAATTAAGCCAACTGCTCTTAGCAGCAATTTAAGTTAACTTGAATTGGAAAAGATAGTGAACTTTCTTAAATACCAAACTCAAGGTCACATTATATGAAAAAAAGGAGCTTTCACATTCATTAAATGGACAACCGCATAAACAAGTCAAATGATTGAGAAACAGCAGGTTTAAAAAAAAAAGAAGGCCACATTCGTAACATTCAAAACTTACTTCTGAATTTGAAGATCCTCAAACCACCAGGAGTAAAAAGAAAAAATACAGAGGTATCACAGGAAGGAATCAGGAACTGTAGCTGAACTTCTACAAACTGTGAATTTTCCCCAAACTTGTTTTTTTTTTAATTGGTAGAGATTTATTAAGTTAAAGAAGGCCCTAAATTTAGGTTAGTGTGGTCGCTGGCATGACGGTGCAAACTTTTGACTTGCATCTACGTGCCATTTTAATGGTAAGTATATTGACACAGTGCTTTGCGCCACCTTAACTCATCCAGGTACCCTGTACAAAACGAAGTTAATAACCCCCTTAAATTTCAGATGTCAGTAAAAATCTCAGCTATGTTTTAGTGGTACATAAGCATGCAACATATTTTAAAAGATTTTATTCCTGAATATTTTATTTCCTTGCTTATTAACTACTCTCAAAAGAGTGATTGTTTATTTGAATAATAAACATCCTTTCTTAATTTTACATTAATTGTAATATTGTGAATGCTTTTTCATAGAGATTTATTTATGTAATGAAGTATAGATTCATACGCTGTTTGCCCTTTCTGAGAGCTAGTGAAATTGTTTTCAGGCAAACTGCTATATTTTTGACATAGAAATATTATGTGGAAATGAAGGGTGTCATTTTATCTGCTTAGGTTTACGTTCAAGACATTCCAACTGCCTACTGCTACTCATTCACAGATCAGCATATTATCACTTTCGAAGGACTGTGAGTATATATACTGCCATATTTGTGTTTTCCTACTTTGAAACCATGTTTTGCTTAGTTTTACAGTGACTGTTAGTCGCTTTACTCTTCTTTGTTACAGTATAGCACTTATGTGGATTTGTTGCAATAGTCTGAGTTTTCTAACTTTAGGGCAACATGTACGAAGTTAATAGTTTGTGATTGCCAAATAGCAAATCTTTGTGATTAACTATCTGGTAATCGCAAACACCAATGTTAAAATGTGTCTTTGACACATTTTGTGATTCCCAGTGGGTCTCAAACATTATGACTGCGGCGGTTGTGCCACGGTCGGACCGCCAGCAGCACCAGGATTAGTCGTCCCGGCGGTCTGGCGTTCGTGATGGTCCTAATGCGCCAGGACAGCACTGCAAGCAGCAGCAACCTCCCTGTTGGAATTTCGGCAGACGGACTTTTCCATCTGCCGAAATCATAATGAGGCCTTATGTCTGTGATTGCATTTACATAAAGAAATCTTTTTTTTTTTTTATGTAGCCTGTTTTCTTCAAAGAAAAACAGGATGAGTGAAAAAAAATTAAAAGTTTGTTTTCTTTTCATTTTTTAAGCGTAGGCAGTGGTCTGTGGGACCCCGTCCCATTTGCTAATGGGTAACACCAACTTGAAGTTAGCGGTATATTGCAAATGTTTTGTGATCGCATTTCGGTCGCAAAACATTCACACATACCACTGCGATTTGCTGTTAGGAAGGGACGCCCTAAAAATGCCACTTCCTAATAGCGAATCGCAAACCGAATTTGCAATTCGTTAATAGTCTACAAAATCTCAAATAGGCTTTCCACATCTAAAAAAAAGACCTTTTGTGTTCTCAAATGCACAGCAACTGGCAAAAAGGTTTGTACAAGTGATAAAGTCAAACACATACTTATGTCCTTTCCCTCAACATTTTTAATATACATCCTAATAATTAAGAAACTGATCTGATTAGATGCAAAATCTCATGTTATGTTTTATTTCTGTCAACCTTATAGTTCAAACTTATATTTGAAGAAGAGGTATGGCTATTGTTTGATTTAATGCAAAATCCAGAAGTCTGAAAGAAAGGAATTTTTTTGGGGAAGTTTTACTTGGCACATTTTTAAAAACCATGGTGTAAGGGAATGGAATAAACCTATCTGTGCACACACTTCCAAGATGGAACACATTGCACCTCATGGAAGCCTTTTTGCCCGATGTCTGTAACAGAAGATGGCATGGGCATAAGGGGTAGATTGTCCCCTCATTTGCATCCATGCCTCCATGTAAATGAAGGAACACCTATTTCATAGTGAACAATTTTAACATGTACACAAGCACAATGAGTACTATGAAGGCATTGCATAAGAGTCTGTAATACAGTGTACCCTTGGAGCATACAAAGAAAGGCTCAAATAACCTCTGACCACCCGGGGCACTTCTGTGATCTGTCACTGTTGTGAACTAGTGATAACTAATGGGCGTATTTAGAAGGTTCGGTCGCTGCATCATTTTTTGGGGCACAGTGGCGGTGTGCTCAGTGTTCCATATTTACAAAGTGACACATTAGGCAAACATCCAGCACTTTTTTCTCCTGTGCACCATTGTTTAACCCCTTCGCTGCCAGGCCTTTTCTCCCTCCTGTGCCAGGCCTTTTTTTGCCTATTAAGCAGTTCGCGCTTAGGCCCTCATAACTTTTTGTCCACATAAGCTAACCAAGCCAAATTTGCGCCCTTTTTTTCCCAACATCCTAGGGATTCTAGAGGTACCCAGACTTTGTGGGTTCCCCTGAAGGAAACCAAGAAATTAGCCAAAATACAGTGAAAAATTCGTTTTTTTTGCAAAAATAATTGAAAAAGTGGCTGCAGAAGAAGGGTTGTGGTTTTTCCCCTGACATTGGCATCAACAAATGGTTTGTGGTGCTAAACTCAGCAGATTCCCAGCTTTCAGGAACAGGCAGACTCGAATCAGAAAACCCAATTTTTCAACACAATTTTGGCATTTTACTGGGACATAGCCCATTTTTGCAATTTTTTGTGCTTTCAGCCTCCTTCCAGTCAGTTACAGAAATGGACATGAAACCAATACTGGATCCCAGAAACCTAAACATTTCTGAAAAGTAGACAAAATTCTGAATTTATCAAGGGGTCATTTGTGTAGATCCTACAAGGGTTTCCTACAGAAAATAACAACTAAAAAAGAAAAATATTGAAATTGAGGTGAAAAAAACATCAATTTTTCTCTACGTTTTACTCTGTAACTTTTCCCTGCAATGTCAGATTATCAAAAGCAATATACCGTTACGTCTGCTGGACTCCTCTGGTTGCGGGGATATATAGGGCTTGTAGGTTCATCAAGAACCCGAGGAACCCAGAGCCAATAAATGAGCTGCACCCTGCAGTGCGTTTTCATTCTATACCGGGTATACAGCAATTCATTTGCTGAAATATAAAGAGTAAAAAATAGCTATCAAGAACACCTTTGTATTTCCAAAAAGGGCACAAGATAAGGTGTTGAGGAGCAGTGGTTATTTGCACATCTCTGAATTCCGGGGTGACCATACTAGCATGTGAATTACAGGGCATTTCTCAAATAGATGTCTTTTTTACACACTCTCCTATATTTGGAAGGAAGAAATGTAGAGAAAGTCAAGGGGAAATAACACTTGTTTTGCTAATCTATGTTCCCCCAAGTCTCCCGATAAAAATGATACCTCACTTGTGTGGGTAGGCCTAGCTCCTGCGACAGGAAACGCCCCAAAACGCAATGTGGACACATCCCATTTTTTTAAAAGAAAACAGAGGTGATTTTTGCGAAGTGCCTATCTGTAGATTTTGGCCTCTAGCTCAGCCGGCACCTAGGGAAACCTACCAAACCTGTGCATTTCTGAAAACTAGAGACCTAGGGGAATCCAAGATGGGGTGACTTGTGGGGCTCGGACCAGGTTCTGTTACCCAGAATCCTTTGCAAACCTCAAAATTTGGCTAAAAAAACACATGTTCCTCACATTTCTGTGGCAGAAAGTTCTGGAATCTGAGAGGAGCCACAAATTTCCTTCCACCCAGCGTTCCCCCAAGTCTCCTGATAAAAATGATACCTCACTTGTGTTGGTAGGCCTAGCGCCCGCGACAGGAAATGCCCCAAAGCGCAACGTAGAAACATCCAATTTTTTGAAAGAAAACAGAGGTGATTTTTGCGAAGTGCCTACCTGTAGATTTTGGCCTCTAGTTCAGCCGGCACCTAGGGAAACCTACCAAACCTGTGCATTTCTGAAAACTAGAGACCAAGGGGAATCCAAGATGGGGTGACTTGTCGGGCTCGGACCAGGTTCTGTTACCCAGAATCCTTTGCAAACCTCAAAATGTGGCTAAAAAAACACATGTTCCTCACATTTCTGTGGCAGAAAGTTCTGGAATCTGAGAGGAACCACAAATTTCCTTCCACCCATCGTTCTCCCAAGTCTCCCGATAAAAATGATACCTCACTTGTGTGGGTAGGCCTAGCGCCCGCGACAGGAAATGCCCCAAAGAGCAACGTGGACACATCCAATTATTTGAAAGAAAACAGAGCTGTTTTTTGCAAAGTGCCTACCTGTAGATTTTGGCCTCTAGCTCAGCCGGCACCTAGGGAATCCTACCAAACCTGGGCATTTCTGAAAACTAGAGACCTAGGGGAATTCAAGATGGCTAAAAAAACACATGTTCCTCACATTTCTGTGGCAGAAAGTTCTGAAATCTGAGAGGAGCCACAAATTACCTTCCACCCAGCGTTCCCCCAAGTCTCCCGATAAAAATGATACCTCACTTGTGTGGGTAGGACTAGCGCCATCAAAAGGAAATGGCCCAAAACACAACTTGGACACATCACATTTTTTCATAGAAAACAGTGCCTACCTGTGGATTTTGGCCTGTAGCTCAGCCGGCACCTGGGGAAACCTAGCAAACCAGAGCATTTTTGAAAACTAGAAACCCAGTGGAATTCAAGATGGGGTGACTTGCGGGGCTCTGACCAGGTTATGTTACCCAGAATCCTTTGCAAACATCAAAATTTGGCCCAAAAAACAC